>NC_044258.1:969166-1292222 GCF_003957555.1 Calypte anna | reverse complement strand
TAAATGAAAGCAGTGTCCTTGCTAATTCCACTTCAGGGAACTACCTTAATTCTGTCAGTTCTAGGCAAATATTTTATTAATTGTCAAGCCAATGCCTTTTTCAGCAAGATGCTGCTGTTGGAGCAAGTCTCTGTCATGCCTACTGTTTTTACTTTGTCCTGGTTTGGTGTTTTGACAGATGGTTAACTACAGGTACAAAGTCTGTGTGACCCTACATGCAATTCCAGGGTTAAACAGGGATTATGAGGGAGTAGCAGTGGACTATTACAGAAACTGATATGCAGATTAACCATGACCAGTGATGGTGGTCTTTTGCTATTCCCCATCCTGAGTCCCTGCACAAAGTCCTGTTGAGGTGACAGAAATGCCATTCTGAGCTGCACAGGGATGACAGGTACAGTGTCACCTCTTGGCAGGGTTAGTGTGACTGCTGCCAAAACCGAGCTGCCACTCATGGGGGTCTCATAGGGCTCCATATACAGGCCAAGAGTTCTAAACTTTCAACTGGTAGTGAAGTGTTGTGCTGGGATTCTGTCATTACATAAAGCACTGTGAGGTCCGGGTCAGACAAGAAAATCAGGCTGGAGTCTGATTAAGAGCTCTGCTGGGACCCCTCCAGCTCCACACAGCCCCCCTGAGGAGCCCCAGCTCTTGTTCCTGCTGGTCCCATGGCTGTGCAGTTTGGGTGGCACAGTACAGCTGAGCTGCATTAATTCCCCTTATCTTTCAGTTAATCTAACTCCTTTACCTCTTGCTTTCTATGCTCTGTGTTGCCCAGTGCATACTTTCTGAGTTACCAGAGTCTGCTTATCCTGCCCAGTTTGCACTGAACTGGCTTTTCTGTTTAAATAAAGGTTAACCTTTATTTATGGATTTATGAGATACAAACTTGTATATTATTCATTCTGTGAATACTATTTTTGCAGACCCTTTGATTGACACGGTGAGGAATTATTCTTTGGAATTATTTTTTATAATTATTGTGAATTTTTAATTTCTCTAGTTCTCATGTAGAGTTCTGCATGTGCCTTACAAAGCCAGGAGGTTCATCCTCTTTCCTGGCCCCAGCAAATACTAAGTATCAAGGAAACAGTAGGTCGCTGTGTTTGGAGCTGTTAAAAATAATCTGGCTATGTACAGCATAAAGATTTTAAAATGCAGTTCTGTCAAATGGAAACAGGTTTTTTTTACTAGAACTGCAAAGCTAGCAGGTTTAAATCTGTGCCAGTTTTTGTCTGTGTCTCCAACTGTTGAGGCAATGCAAGCATCCAGAAAGGCTGCAGTAAGGAAAGGGAAGACAAAGGCTGTGTTTCAGCATTTTACAAATTATTATTCCCCTACTTTGAGAAAGACTTAATGTTTTAGCAGACATTAGGAACTGAAAACAGTGACTCTATAGGACATGATGTTTGGGAAATTAAATGTTAATTAAAAAGCACAGTAGCAATGAACCACTGCATGAATCACTTCTTGTTACAGATCTCCCAGAATGAGGCTGATCTATACTTCCCGTGTATAAGGCAGTGATTTACATGTTTATAATGTTTTGCTGCAGAACTCTGTTTGGGAAACCCTAAAATAATAGCATTGGCAAATATGAAAAAGCTATAATATAAAATCAAAGTACATTCCATTTGTCTTTTGTTTTGGGAAGGCTTAGAGGCAGGGAAATAGAATGGAGGATGCTGCTGCCATACAATTAGCAGGCAGTGGGATCTAGCAGCAAAAGCCAGGCACTTTTTTGCTTTAATGTATATAAAGTTAACTTCTCAGAAATGTTCATTTTTATGAATCCATGCATGTGTTCTGTGGCAAGTTAAAGAGGTGAAGGTGAAAATACCTTTTTCTTCCCTTGCAGCTTGTCATCCAAATCAAAAGTAACAAGCACCAAAATTGGTGAGGCTCTGCACGTCACAAAAGATCTGTAGTTTATTTCCAGCCTTTGGTGATTTGTACTTTTAAATGTTTCCAAAATGAAGTGTAGCATCACTTGATTTAAGGGACATTTTCCTTTTACCTCTAGGCCAATGCTAACCTATTGCAAGGTCAAGTGGAAAGGAATTTGACAAATAAGTGGTGATTTTAGCTAGTCTGTGGTTTGAACAGCTCTCATCCCCAAGGTTTTCAGAAAGTGAATTAAGAATTAGTAGCTGGACCTTTAGTGGCTAAAAGGCAGTGAAAAGAACATTCCGTTTGCATCCCACTTGCATAAGTGACTCAAATCTGGACTGATGTGTATTTTCCTCAGTTTCCACCAACTAATCAGAAGTCAGATAGAGTTGCAGTGGAAATTTCATTCCACTGCCTGCCCAGACTAATGTGTATTTAATGTTTTGGCTTCAGCTTAGAATGAGCTTTCACACTTGACTGAGCAGTGCAGCACTGCCAATAATAGATGATTATTAGAGGCACCACAGCCACCCAAGGTGACTGGCAGTGAGAAATGGCGAGAACACCTTGTTGCCAAAACTGATGGCTTGCCAATTACAGTTGTGTGATTTGGAGACTGAAAGGCTCTGACTTGTTGTTATGCTAGGAATACGTCAGACTCTGACAGACACCTGGATATTTCACTCTTATTTATTAAGCATAACAGACAAATTCAGTTTTATTGCTATAGAAGTCAGTGCATGAAGCAGAAATGCAGCTATTGTAATACCTCGAAGTAGAGAATCTTCCTCAAGAAAACTTATTAACTAGACAGGTAAATATTAGACAAAGGAAATTGTGCAGTAGAAATCATGTTCTCCTTTTTCTCTAGATCCTGTGTCTGAGGCCAGGGTCTCTGAGCCCTAGCAACAAACTGCTTTTAGTGCAAGTACTCTGTTTGAGCTGCTACTCTTAATAAAAACAAATGAGGTCTCGGCTTGGACAGAAGTTTGTCCTGATTGCTTTTAGGTTTTCAGCCACCTCTAAAGACAAAGATGTTTCCTGTTCCTGCAGCTGCATAGCAAATGAGTGAGCTGAACCCTCCAGATGATCCCAGTAAAGCAACCCTGAACCCAAGAGGTCAAGAGTCATTTATGCTGCTCTTTCTCCCTTCCCTGTTTTTGCCAACCTGTAAGACTTTGAGATTGCTTTTCTCCATCCTTTGGAATAAGCCAAAAATGAGTATTTTTAAATAAACGTTTCTGTGAATCTAAGGGTGTTAAGAATACGTTTTCAAGGGGAAATAATATTTTCTCTCAAAGGAGAGTTGAAATGCAAACCAGATCCACATGAGACCAAACCATTTACTCTTGTTCTCAGTGTGTCCCTGGGACAGTCGTTCAATAATACTACATTTTAAGTGAACATTTAACTCTTTATAAAGAAGGGCAGAGCTCAGAAGGTGTTTTCATTGGCTTTGATATGGCTTGTATGCTGTTCCATAAATTTTTCTGCTTCACTACTGCTTCACCATGGTAATGTAATGGAGAAAACTAGCACTCTGATCTTTTTGACCTTCCACTCTGTAAATAAACTCTATTCCGTTATAAAGTTTGTCATATTGATAGTGTTTTACTTTTGAGATCTGTTTTTTTAATACAAGCCATCTATTTGAAACACAAAGCAAACCTCACTAATGCTGCCCATTTTGTATTCAGTCTAAAGGCACAGGAGGTTCTCACATACAAAAGAGAACCAACTTCTTTTTTCCTGATACGGTTCATTAAAGCAATTGCATCTGTCATTGCAGCTGCCCCAGTGAATTACAGATCAGAACCTTATAACAGCCACCCAGAGCTCTTCTGAGAGCTGTGCTGTTTGCTTTATTTATTTACTTTTGGGGTTTTTTTAAACATGATCCGAAGTTCTCTGTAATAGGACCATAGATTCTCTTCTATTAAGTGAGGAGAGAGCTCCTTCTAGTGGCTGGTGATCTGCTTCAGGGAAGACCTGCTTCATCCTGACAACTTGCAATATGGGCTTTTTTCCTTTGCAGTTGCATAGTTTCAAATATTCTATCTTCCTACCAAGTAAAATAGTAAATATTTTCTTACTTTTGCACATCTGATATGGTTTAATGACTATGTTTTGTAATATTTTTTGAAAAGTATCAGGCATTTTTAAGGTAAGATGTATGTAAAATATCTCAGTAACTTTCATAGCTCTTTAATCAGTTATTTCTGAAAAAAAAACCAGGTACGTTCTAGTATAAGAAAACAGTACCTTTAAAACTGTTTCAGAATAATTTTTCTTCTAGGAAAGAATCTCCAACTTGTATTACCTAGTTACCTAAATTCAGATGAAAATCTAAGCATGAGGCATGAAATAACAGAGGGCAGTGGGAAATGTGTTCTAAACTCTTCATTTTGTGTTCCATAAGAATTGTGTGACTGTGATTTCATAAGAACTGTGTGAATATTCCTGACTTAAATGACTGGAGAGAAAGAATTTCTGTTTGCTCAGTGTCCTGTGACTCTGGTCTTCATAAGAAAGGGTGGTGTTATTTCCCTGTTCCTCCTCTCTACCAGTGCTTGCAGTCCCACAGGAAGAAATGAATGACCTGACAACAAAATATTGTTCCAGAAAAGATGTAACTTTCTAATTTGTCTCCACAGGACTCTCCTCTAAAAGCTGTGCAGATGTTGTGGGTCAATCTCATTATGGACACCTTTGCCTCCCTGGCTTTGGCCACTGAGCCCCCAACAGAGGCTCTGTTGCTAAGGAAGCCCTATGGCAGGAACAAACCTCTCATATCCCGGACCATGATGAAGAACATCCTGGGCCATGCTGTTTACCAGCTTACTCTTATATTCACACTTCTTTTTGTTGGTAAGGAAGTTTGATAGGCTTGGTGCTTCGTTTAGAAGCATCTGGGTCTTGGGCTCGATGCATCAGAATGCTTTAAATGTAAGCACATCTATTGGGTTTGTTGTAGCTGGCTAACAGGAGCGAGCAGGGGAAACAGAAGAGATGTAACAGAAGGACTGAGTCCTCTTTTGTCTCGTTTGCTGTGCAGAGGGCCTCAGTGACCCTTTTTCCCTCCTGACAAAATGCAGTTTTGGCTTTGGCAAAAGCTTATGTTAAAATATATTATAGAAGGTTACATTTAATAAGGGTACCTAGGCTGCTGCTTCCATACTGACACTTCATTTTGAGACTTGTCATCTTTACCAGGCTGCTAGCAATAAACAAAAGGAAAAACAGAACAGAAATCAGGAACGATTTTATCAGTATCTGGAGAAGCTCTGATTGGAAGCAATGTGTGTGCCATAATCAAGAAGTAATGCTGATCTTAAGCAGAGCAGATAAGCAAGTAATCAGCATTAAATGATATAAATAACACCATTTGGACACTTAATATCAAGAATGGATATTAAAAGAATATAGATTTTAAAAATCTAGTTTATTAGATTACTGGACTCTCCTTCAGGCCTTGCCAGCAATGGATGCTTTTTTAGGTTATACTTTGAAGAGGGGAGGGGAAGGAGGAGGGCTGTTTGTTGCTGCAGGGAACAGGAGAAGCTAATAATAGATTCTGTTGCTCCACAGTGAGTATATTTGCTCGAAGGACTGATAATTTTATTGATTGGGTATTGTGTTCTTGTTACTGTCCCCACTGTTAAAACACATGTGTTGTCCTCCAGGTTTTTTTCTTTATATACAGACTTTAAGCTCTAAATATAGATTTATGATTCTTGGGAGCTTTTTGAGCTCTGTTTTCAAAGTCGTGCTCCACCTTCCCAACAGCTTGCCAGCTTATTTGGAATTCTCAGAGGAGGTGATGGTCTGTTTACAGTGGAGCTGTTTAAACCAGAACAGTTGCCAGGTTTTTGAAGAGAGATGGTTTGTAATACTGTTAGGCTTACAGTGTATTTTGAGAATGTCTGGCAAGTCTAAGGAAAGTGTAGCTTCAGATTCTCTAAAATAGGTCTGAGAAGTTCTTGGTAATTCATGTGGCAGGAATCTTGAACCTCAGCAACTACACATAAGAAAGTTTAGGTACTATAATCCCTTTTGGAACATGTTGGGAAATAAAAACTAATGAGTTTAACCAATGCCATTCCACTATGGCAGCATGTTCTGGTGCAGTGCAGTAACAGAGACTTGAGGACAGGTACTCTCACTGAGGAAAGTATTATTTATATTTGTGTGTATTGAATGAATGCAGATAGATCTGATGTGCCTCTATGTGTGTATCTATACAATTATATCTGGTTTCTTTCATGAATATTTTCCTTTATCATTTGTATGTAGTAAGGGGAATGATTTCCTATCCTTAATTATTTCTCTGGAGATGTATAACCTTCCTAAAAATCTCTGCTCTCTGACAGTTTTGTGGCCTCATGTTGTTTCACTGATATATTTGTGATAGTGTAATTCACTTTCTGTCAAAAGGCTAGGAGCCAAGTCCATGGAAACATACTCATTATTCCCAGTGACTTGAACATGAACTGCTCAAATATCCCACGGCAAAAAAATGCTCACAGTGTCAACTTAAGTGATGGAGTTAACGACCTCAGGAGAGAACCTGAGGAAACCTTTCTTCTTTCTTCAGAAATTCTGAATATAATGCTACTGCAATAGCAGAAGAATGTTCACATTTTAATTGCTTTGATTAACAAAACACTGGTTATGAAAATGAGTAGTATTGTGATAATCTTTTCTGCTCTTTTCTTCATTTATTATTCAAACTGTCATGTGAATGCCCCATCCTTGCTTTAAGACAGTACTTCCTTCAGTAACCTGATGTTATCTGTAAACTTAGCATGTAATAAAGTGGATAAAAAATCAGATGTGAGCTGGCAACGTGCCCTTGCAGCCCAGAAAGCTAACTGTCCCTTGGGCTGCACCAAAAGAAGTGTGGCCAATAGGTTGAGGGGAGTGATTCTCCCAATCTACTGCACTCTGGTGAGACTCCACCTGGAGTACTGTGTCCCATTCTGGGGTCCTCAGTACAAAAAAAGACATGGACCTGTTAAAGGAGGTCCAGAGGAGGAACCACAAAACTGATCAGAGGGCTGGAGCAGTTCTGATGTGAAGAAAGGCTGTGGGAGAGTTGGAGTTGTTCAGCCTGGACAAAAGAAATCTCTGGGGAGACCTTACTGCAGCCTTCCAATATATAAGAAAGAGACTTTTTTACCAAGGCCTTTAGTGCCAGAACAAGAGGAGCCTTTTTAAGGCTCTTTAAGTTTTAAACTGCAAGAGGGGAGGTTTCATTGGACATAAGGAATTCATTTTCTTACAGGGAGAGTGGTGAGACACAGGAACAGGTTGGCCAGAGAAACTGTGGATGCTCTGTCGTTGCAGGTGTTGAAGGTCAGGTTGGAAGGGGCTTTGAGCAACATGATCTAGGGAAAGATGTCCCTGCCCAGGGCAAGGGGATTGGACAAAATGACCTTTAAAGGTCCCTCCTAACCCAAACCATTCTGTGATGCTATAAGAAAAGTGATCAATCAGGTGAAAGTATTATTTTTATAGCTATTCATCAGAAGTTGTATCTTGCTTTTTTTTTTTTTTAATGGTCAGATGTAAAAGTGATAGTGAAAATGATGTGATGTGATGGTGATGTGCTTTCAAAACAGACTAGGAGAATGATCAAAACCAAATCTATTTAAAGCCAGGAATGCCTGGAGTATTTCATAATTGATTTCTTTGAATACCTGTGAAGAGTTATAGCCATACTGGATTAGCTAGTGGGTGAAAACTGCTGAAGAGTGTTTGCTTCTAATTACTGGTGTCACAGATTCTGCCTGTACTACAGTAAGTGCAGAGAAAACTGTTAAAGCACAGCACAGGAGGCAACTAGATGAAGTGAACAAGAGAAATACAACTTTGTTCTTGTGTGGAAACCTTTGTTTTTGTCTTACACTTAGGTGAAAAGATGTTTAAGATTGACAGTGGGAGGAATGCTCCACTTCACTCTCCTCCTTCAGAGCATTACACCATTATCTTCAACACCTTTGTCATGATGCAGCTTTTCAATGAAATCAACGCACGGAAAATCCACGGTGAAAGAAATGTCTTTGATGGCATCTTCAGAAATCCCATTTTTTGCACTATTGTACTGGGTACATTTGCTATTCAGGTAATGACTTAGGCAAGAATGAATAACTCTTACTTAGAAATTCACCTTAGGGTTTTTCTGTATGGTTTTGGGTTTTAAATACTGTTGGACACACACTTCATAGTAAACCATCTGGTTTCCCATATCTTCTCAATCAATACAGCATCAATAATGGAAAATGTTATGTAGCTGTGCTAATACAGCCTAAATTTTGATCATTGTAACTGAGTCAGATCTTAGTTTGCACATGTACACAAGTAACAATGATATTACCTGTTCTACCCTGCTGATTTTACTCACTCTTCACTGCCTTCCCAGCAGCTGAAACGTTCAGGTGCACAGCTGAAAACATGAGGTTTACCCTCTGAATCAAAAGGTCATTGTAGTGTAAGAGTGCTTAGGCTGTGACTCTCACTTGCTTTTAAGTGTCTTTTTAAAATGAGGTAATGTTCTTGGGACAGAAGAAGGTTAATCTTTCTATTAATTTTCCACTTTGTTTATTTTGTTGTGGAAACAGAGCTTTGCATAATGCAGAGTCAGAAAAGTACTTATTATTTTGGCGTTGTGTGCTAATAGCTGGGTTTGTGAGCCAAGCATTTTATTCAAAAGAGAAAATTACTGTCTCCAGGAGCTTGGGTTACATAGAGGGACATGGGAGACTATACAGAACTCTTTTTATTTCCTATTAAAAACTTTCTTAAGTCCAAACGTATTTCCTACACTTTCTGTGAAGTACAGACTAACTGGCTCTGGTATTTCATCTCTGAATGCAACAGTTGCAGTAACTAAAACCAGCAACAGTGGGTAAATTTTTAAAGTGAAAAATACAGAGATTATTGCAATGCACCCTTGATAAGGATCAGAAGTAAAAGAGCTGTCAATGCTCCTGTCCTTGGACAAGCAAAAGCTGCCTTTTATCTTCAAAATTCCTTCCCCTGCTTTCAGAAAGAAGTTTTTTTCACAGTGAAGGGAGATGGATTAAAATATGCCATACCTACAGTGCAGCAACTAGAACTGTCTCCGTGTGGAGTTGTCATGTCCTGCAATTTTAGCATCAGATTCACTATTTTTGTTACCTTTTTCCTTACTCTCTCCAATCGTTTTCCCACTTCCAGTCCACTGCCTTCCATTCTCCATCCCCTTCCTTCTTCCTGTGGCTCACATGGACTCAGTCTGTGTTCCTAGTTGGTGTTTTACTCACAAAAGCAGGAAAGCAACTGCTCTTTTTATTAGTGTTATTTTGTATCTTAAATGGGACAAATTACTTGCAACTTGCATTTTTCAGCCCTTGACAGTTTAAATCTCTGGCTTGTGATTTCAGGTCCCCGGGTTTACAGCAGCACTACTTAACCAAAACTACCAATAATATCTGCTTTTCAGTTAGCCAAACCTTCTCAATCTAACCAGGTTTAAGAGACTTCAGATTCTCTCTGTGTTGGTTATCCTGCTGCAAGGTGTGTGGTTTTCCCACTCTTTCTCCAGCAGAACCACACCTTGGTATACTGTCAGTCTAGCTACAGTATGATATCTATAATGTGCACCATAAAATCTTAACCAGAGGGGAAAAAAATCTGTCAGGCAGTGGAAATTCCATAACAAAACACATCAGGGTCAATACATTCCTAGCTGAATATGCCCAGAAGCTGGGAGCACACATGGGGACAGTCATGCCTTTCTTCCAGGGAATTCATGTATGGCTGTTGTTAGAAGTCTCAGTGTGTCTTGTTCTGATTCAGGGAACAAAAATTTGTGTGGTTTGATACAAATCAATGACCAGGACTCTGCAGCTTCTGCTGAATGGGTCCCAAAAATGTACTTCTGGAAGCTTAGTGCCCCCTAAGAGTGTCAAATGATGTATTTGGAGTATCAAATAGTATTTTGATTTTGGGTGCTCTTTACATTCAATCCACTAAAAACAGCAGCAGACTAGACATTTCACTAGCCTACTGATAAAGTATGTTGGAATCAAACCAGCAGAGCTGTAATATGTAAGAGACAAAGTAAGATTTCAAGTAAAATGTGACAAAAAGTTATTGGTATGTTTGGTTGTTGTTTTTTTTTTGGAAGGAGGCTGGGAGTTTTTTAAGGGTAGTGTTTTGCTTTGGTTTTTTACCCAGAAAATATTTACCCCTCTCTTTTCTGCTTGTCCTTGTAGATAGTGATTGTCCAGTTTGGAGGAAAACCTTTTAGCTGTTCTCCCCTGCAGCTTGACCAGTGGATGTGGTGTGTATTTATTGGATTAGGAGAACTTGTATGGGGTCAGGTAAGCATTCAGGAACGTGCAGATTCCTTTCTTTTGTTGTTATAAACCAATGAAGATGATGCTGTTCATAATCCTGCTAAACTGTTGTTTCCTTGATCTCTCAGTGTCATATTTAGCACACATGGAAACAGAGGGTGCTCTTTAAGTACTTCAAGAATAGACACAGTACTAAGGATAATTGATCCCACAGTTCCTTTTGATTTTTTGTTAATTTTCATATCTTTGCTTTCTCTAAGCAGGGTGTGCTATCTCCAAGGTCTTCTTCAGTTAGGCTTTTTTGTGAAAGACATTTGATTCATAGCCTAATCCTCTACTCACAAAACCAAACCAAACCACAAAATAGTAGTCCATTAAGGGCAGCAGCATGGTAGGGATGGAACCCAATGCAGCCTCTGTGCATTCAGCCTTGCAGAATTTTTGCAAGTGAGAAGTGGTTCCAGTTCTGTGCCAACCCACTCCCTGGCTGAAACTGCCATTCTATTTGGTTTACTGGCACAGGATAAAGTCCACTGCATTTTGCATACACCCACAGGGACCCTCCATCCATCTACTTCTGTGTGTGAAGGATGGAAGAGAGGATAAAAGAAAAGGAATTATTTTCCTAGAATAGTTGCAAAGCAGTGCAGTTAAATGAACCTGTATAATCATTAGCTAATCTGAAATTTATATAAATATACATATAGAAACCAGTTCAGTGAGATCCTTATATAAGTTGTGTGATTATCTAGAAGCAGTAACAATCAGTATTGTTAAAATACATTATTCTTTTATATATAAAATCATATTACAAAGTTAATAATGTGAATTTTTTTCATCTTTGAATGCATTATATGTATACACTTGAATTGATACCATCTGACACAGTGGAAAATGTGAACAATGTGGTTGTATTTTACCTCTCAGATGTGGATATATCTCTAGATGAACTAGTTTGCCACTAGGAAGAAACAGGCAAGAAATTTCCAACTGCAGCTGATTACTGAAATGGTTCTAATAAAATTGTAAGGACTAGATGGTAGCTTTCAGAAGTGATTATTTGTATCTTATGGAAAAAATGAACGTTTCAGGCAATTGGGCCTCAGATTTGGAAAGCTCAGAGGCATGACAGTTTTTAATGCATGTGTCACTGCAGACCCCCACTAGCTTTTTCTAGTGGAACTATCACCTGAAGATGGGATTTCATTTATGACCTTGCAGGGGGAAAACCTCACATCACTTTGATAATTCTTGAAAAGAAAAGATCCGTTTTCAACAGATCAGAAAACACCAGCTATGAGAGTGGGGAAGAGAAGAGAAAAAGGAAGCAGAATTCTAGCAGTTTCATTAGATCATTCAGCTGTGAAGAATTTCCTACAGCCTTTGGTCAATGTACTATTTGGCTTCTAAATTTTGTTCTATGTGGTTGTTATATAGTCAATGAAAACTAAGAATAATATCAATGTCTGGTTTCAATTTAATGATGGCCATTAAATTAAAACAGGGACTGGAAGACCTAAACAAGCATATTTCTGAAATGATTGAAATTTTACATTAAGCAAATGCAGGTAAAAAAAACCTGACTCTTGTGGTCAGGATTTATTTAGTGACAAGAAAAGAAAAACACAAGCTAAAAAAAAATAATGCATAATTTACTGTCTATGGCAAGTCCTCTCTTCACAGAGCTCTACTGTAAAAGAAATCTTTTGCTTTAGAAGAGGTGCTTCTTCTTTTCTCAGCCTTTTCTCTCCTACTGTGACAAATTCTAGTTCAGCACAAACCAGATTTGTTATTCCTTTGTTTTATCACAGTCTCCTGAACCTGCTGTTCTTGTGAACTATGTAAAGCAATGAAGGTTTTCAAGTTCAGGTGTTAACACTGGCATTTGAAGTGACTTAAGGTGTCATTTCTAGGAAGCCAATCTCAGCTGCTTTTGAGGACAGTTTTCTAAAAGGTGGCCCTTGTCACTTCTGTCTTTCTAAAGTCTTTCTAAAAGATTTCCCATTACATTCCCAGAATTATTGATCACTTTTGAAAACTAGAATCATTTTCCTGGGAATAATATTTAGTTCCTTCATCTATAACCTGTTGAGTCTGCTGTACCCTGAACTGGGCAGGTGTCTGCAAATATGCAAAATAAACAAACAAAGAGATGTGAACACCCTAAGAAAAGAATTAGAGCATGATCTGTCAGCCTGTTCTGTCACACAAAATCACTACCAAATACAGTTGTTTCTACATGTACTGTCTTCCAAGTACTTCATCAAACAATCTCAAGTAGCTTCTTGCTGTAGAGTGATGGCATTAGAGTATTTTGAAACCTGGGAAGCTGAAGGAGGTTCAGTAAGTATTTAAATGATTAGCACTTACCTTTTTTTGCTTCTGTTCTGTCACTGCTTGTGTCACACCAGTTCATTGATTATCCAAGTCTACATCTTGTTTTTTAAACCTCAAGATGCATTTTAAAAAGGTTCTGTAGTAGAAGCATAGGAACTGAGTTGGGTTGTTTTTTAAGCTGTCTGTCTTTAAAAATAATAGAAGTGAAGGTGGATCAAGAAGTTGAAGGAGACCCTCAGCAAACTTATTTTTTTCATCCTGAAAATGTTTGATGCCTTTTCATGTGTCCTCACTATATCCATTCCAGTTTTCCAAAACTGTAAAATATATCCTCACCAACTTTGCTGCAACTGCCTGATTCAAGCTCCATCTTTTACACATTTGGGCTTCAGAAACTGCTCACTGCTGAAACAAAGACAAACAAAAAAAGGAAATTGCAGCACTTGCTTGGTAAATTAGTCTAATAGTTAACTTACAGAAACTTTTTTTTTAGATGTTCAATATGCTCCAGGTAATGCCTTGTTTAAATAACCATCTCCTCATTTTTATTCAAGCTGACAAAAGAAATCAAACAGAGGAAATTACTGCCTAAGAGAGTATATAAGTACTGAAATGTACGTTAAATAACTGTGTTATAATATTGTCTAACCACGGTGTTTCCAAATGTTTAATATTGTTAGCCATGTCCTGAATAGTTATTCCCAAGGACCACTCTGGTGGACAATCAGAATAAGCTGAGGGATGAGTCACTAAGAGTTTATCAGTAATTTAGAACACAATACAAGAGAGCCCTGTGAGAAGTCAGAGACAGTCAAACCCACCCCTTTCAGAAACTTCATTTTTGATAAATGCCGAGAAAAGCATTTCAAATTCTTGCAACAAAGGGAAACAAAACAGGAAGCTACAAAGTATGAGATTTATTAGCACGAGATGTAACTAATTTGTGGCTCCTATGAATACACAAGATGATTATCAGTCATTAGCAATACCCAAACTCTAACTGCAGAAGCTTCAGTCTGGATAAGGTTCAATAATTACATTCCAACACTTGCATCCTCTTCGTTTTTTGAGAAAGGACATAGTTTTTCCCAGCCTTAAACTTGATCCAAAGGTGAGAATTGCTAATGTGGTTTAATGATACAAGACATGTTAATTAACTACACAGTAAACTAAGTATTTATGGACTAAAGTGGAGTTGTAGAAGTGTGAAGTATATTATGAATAAGTTTATCTTAGCTTTCCTGAAAGATTACAGATCTCATTAAAACACTCTCAGTGTTCTTTTGTAATTAGCAGGTTGTTATACTGGTGTTACTGAAGGAGGCTTGTTTTCAGTGCTTTTTTATACTTTTAGGTCATTGCAACCATCCCAACAAGTAGGCTAAAGTTTTTAAAGGAGGCAGGGAGGCTCACTGAGAAAGAGGAGGCCCCTGAAGAAGAGCTCAATGAAGATGTTGAAGAAATTGATCATGCAGAGAGAGAACTTCGACGTGGACAAATTCTCTGGTTCAGAGGGCTCAACCGAATCCAGACCCAGGTATGCTAAATGTAAATGCCCACATGGGATGGAAAAAAAAATGCTTAATATTTGACCAGGGCGAGATAAGATTATAAGGAAAGGCACAGAGTCTTTATATGTGTGCAGGATGGTCCTTGTTACTTGTCACTGTTTGCAAAGGAGGAACACATGACAGAGTCAAGTAGGTGAGCTGAACAAAGGTGTGTGTAGCAGAAGAGATGAAGTGAAAAGATTCTAAGATTGTAACATGCAAAAATAGGAATGCTTGTTGAAGACTCCTGAAGGGAAATCCTTTTACTACCTCAGTGATGACAGCTCATGCAATGGTGCTTCATGGGAAGTGACAGTGTCTAGCAAAATGTTATTAAGGCTTTGGAAAACATACTGGTTTATTTTGTAAAAAAAAAAAAAAGAAAAAAAAAAGGGCTGGTGCCACCTCTGCAATAACAGAATAATTTAAATTATTGAGTCTAACATGAAAAGACCATTTGATTAAAAAAATAATTTCTGTTTTGTTACTATTATATATAGAACATGATTAAAAGGAATTTTCTATTAGGAAATGAAAAATGTAGTTCTGGGTTTATTTTTAGTAGTAAGGGCCTAAGCATCCATTTAATGTTGAAATGTATGTGTTGGCTGCTATGAATAATTCTTCAGAAATATCTGTCTTTTTATTTTAAAAAAACAAAACAAAACCTACTTTTGCTGAAAACAGGAATCCACAGCATTTTTAATACACTGAATATTTGCACTGAGTCATGGTGCTAAATATAGTACAGATTCTGATACCTAGTCAAATCTGTCCTGTAGTGCTACACAAGTTGTGAATTATTTCGCCTGTTTCATTTTTCATTGCAGTGAAGTAGCATGTTTTATAGCATCCTAGTGCTCTCTACTTGATCTTTCTAAGATCAAGTATTTGTGGTGCCAGCTTGCAGAAGAGAGCAGCCCTGACAGACAGATAATGCACTTGCCACATCAGGTGTGAATGTTTTACGTGATGCTTACAAGAAAAAGAGGTGAATAATTAGGAAACATTTTTTTTTAAAGAATCTCTTAAAGAAAATCTTCTCTCTGAGAAGACTTTCATTTTTGTCTTCTTTGAAGATAAGCAGTTACTTCTCCCTTTTCCCATCTACAAGTCAGTATGCTTCTCTCTGAAGATACAGATGCAGCAATGCATTTGGAAAATCTGGGGAAAAGCAGGAAGCTGAAATGAGCACAGCTAGGTCTCTCTTGTGCATCTGCAGAGCAAAAAAAGAGAGTATAAACTGCTGTTAGAAAGGGGAAGGGTCTGAGGAAATTCCCAAGGCCCTGGGTAAGTAATTAAATATGGATCTTCAGCTCTGGGGTTGTGTGTCTTGCCTCTGAGTCAGGAGCACTCATCATTAGAGAAAATTCAAATTGTCCCAGCCTGAGGATGACAAGCAGGTGCCCAGGTAATGGTGATCTTTATGCAAAGATGACCTCTAAACTTGCATTCTTTTCTTCCTGATGGTTGTAGGAGGAATGTTGTCTGTTGGCATTTCTGTCAGGATGTCTTTCTGGTTGTGGTGAGTGTAAACAACAAGCACAAAAAAGCCAATTACATCCTTCCCATTCTTTTTTTCAAGTCTGAGAGGTAGCTTTTAGTTCTGCATATCTTGATCCACTTAATTCACAGACAAATTATTATTCTTAATACTACTTAAAACAAAATGAATGTTAATTATATTTCTTTGCTAACATCCATCTTATTAGTTCTCTTCCTGCTCTTAGTTGTAGAAGTTCCTTTGGTAGGATATAGTGTTTCTCTCCTGCCAAGAGGCCTCTGTGATTATTTATATATATATATATATATATATATATATATATTGTTTATTCTGTTACTTTGATTTTTACATCCATTTCACATCTGTGGAATGATCATGAAAAAATGAAATGGTCCAAAAGATTCAACCAGGGTTCCAAGGTGTACACTGGAAAGAGATTAATCTGTATGCAGGTGAAATGAGATGCAGTGTTGGAAGGCCCTGGTACTGCATTTCTCAGGAAGCCAGCTAAAGAAGAGTTGATGGAAGAAGATGAGGATGTATGTAGCATCCTTATGAAGCTGGGGGATTTGCAAGAATCCTCTGCTGTCTAATGCACTTCTGGAGATGCAGAAGAAGGTAGAGCATCCCCTCACTTTATATCTATAGAGGATGACAATAAGATTAGGAATAAATTCTATAGACTCTTTCATGACTAGATTGATCATTCATCCAAATAAGACCCGTTTCCCCCATCATATGCTCGTGCTGTATATCTTTATTTTGCTTATTTTCTGTTCAGTCATTACTGGACAGATAGCCACAGCACTCAACAAAAGCCTGCACTCCCAAAACAATTACCAACACTCTACCCTAGTGGTGATTTTCTGTTCAGTTAGCTGACAGATCTCCCTTGTAACACTCCAACAGAACCCAACCAAATTGACACAAGCTTCATGGTGCTAAAGGCATTTTTTCTTTTCTACACCCTCTCTCAGAACAGAGGGAACCAGGGAAAGGACCTCCAGAGTTGATTCTTCCTACTGAAATGTCAGATATGTATCTATGAAGACATGGATGAATTTCAATAAAGTAGAGGAGACTGTCTACTTCTGCTTTTCTTTTTGTCTACTCTTGTTCATTTCGTTATTTTGTTGTCTTATAAATTTACCATAGGGCTTTCTGGGATGGATTTTTGTTTTCTGAGTGGAAGTTTCCTTACTGGATAGCTCTCTCTAAAAACCACTGATATGAAACTGGTCTCAGACTGCATAAAAGACAGGACTTGTCAACCTCTGCTGTTGAGCAGCAGTTTTTTCCAAGTCTCTGTTGCAATTCTCAAAAATTCTTCATTGTGAAGGAGTAAAACTCTTGAGACAAGACTGCCTGTGCCATCCTGGCAGATCTCACAGCGTGTGGGAAGTCCAGCAAGTTTGCCTTTGGGCAAAACTCTGCAATCTGAGTAGCAAATGAAAATAATTGCATCTTTTCTGATTGAATACTGCAAAGTTTCTTTAGTAGCCTCACATTTGAGTATGGAAAAATGGTGAAGTGTGGAGGACTGAAAACTTTTCAAGTGACATGTCAGATTTTGACAGCCCTGGGCCTGATTCTTTTCTCCCCTGCTTCCTGTAATTCAAGTTGCTTTACCTGCTAAAGGTGGGCAGTAAGCTGTTTAGAAATGTTCTGAGAATAAAAGCAGGAACTGAAAAATATATAGGTTCCATGTTAACTGCTACTGAAAAGAGATTATTCCTCTCTAGGTACTAAAAAGATAGATAAGAGTTGCTGCACTGCATTTTCTTTCCAATTAAAGCTGTTCTCATGAAATGCAAAACCTGTAGCACTGAGCATGTCTCCTGGCAAGTGCTTGTGAAGGTCAGATAAAAGGCTAGCTCCTTGTTTTAGGCCTTTTCAATATAGAAAACACTGCAGTAGCCCAGTGTCAGTGGAGGGGAAACTGGTTTTGCTCATGCAGAAGTGTTACTTTATTAAAAAAATATCCTGGTAGGACATGAGCTGAGTGATAGCAGGGTCCTCTTCATGGCAACAGAATCAGAAAAGAATTTGTTCTGCCAGGACTGTTCTGCTTGCATATGATATATTCATTTCCTTCACTGCTAATCATGGTATTTTTATTAGCTGTGTGTACCTGAAAAATAGGTATCTTCTAGAGACAGAGAAAAATGAGAGAGGTGAAAAATTCCAGCCTTCCATATCAGCATCATTTGTAGGACAGTATATTTTTCTCTAACTCAGGACCTGTAATCAAAACATGATGGCATCCTGAATTCTGTTGGGAGTTTTTTCAGCCTTTTCAGGATGTGTGATTTATCATTTACTTTCTCCCTTCTTGGCAATTTGACTTTTTCTAAATAAATGCATCCTGATGTAATTAGAAAATAACATCTTTAATTTAAAATGTGATTTTTTTTTTTTTTTTTTAGATGAACTCTGTTGTTTGCTTTTTTTGGTAAAAGATAAACTTTTGGGGCAAATGCTTCTCTTAGTTCTTGGCTTCAGGCAAAGCACAGCCCTGTATGTTCAGCTCTTAAGATTTTGCAAAGGTTGTCAACCTCCCTCTAGGAACTCCATCTCTGAAGCTCTGTAGTTACTTTCTTCAGGAGAACAAGCAAAGCACATGCCTGTAATTCATGTTCTCTGAAGAAAGTCTGAAATACAGATTCCCTTACCTTTTCACTCTCACACTAAGGCCTTTCAGTTTATTGGGAAGACATTTGTACATCTAGAAATGCCCTTTGGCTTAGGATTCATCATCTGTGTCTTCCACAATGGTTTGCACTTCATTCTCACAATAAGAGTATTTAAAAAAATCTTTTTGAATGGTCTCTTTTGAAGAGTGCTCTGTCACCTGTGTTAGATCATGAAAACCCAAGATCTGTATTTAATTCTATTTTTATACAGTGAGCACTGCAGGTGAGTAGTTAATACATCTTCATACCTAACCAGTGGTTTGAGCCATTTGGGGTTTTTTTTCTAGATGCCCATGTGACCCTTAGCTAATGATTCACTTGCACCCCTGTTCCATATGCTAACTCATCTCATACTGTATCTTTTTACTGGGATATTTGTACTGGAAAAGGGATTCAAAATAAGTCTGCTGCAGAAAACCTTGAGAGCAAAGCTGTAAAATGTTGTGCTGACTGCTTAATATTACACATCTGTTGTAAATAGGACTCTCATTGGTAAACAGAGGGTCAGGGAACAAATCAGATGTTTCATGGTTTTCTAGTAAAATTTCAGTGGTATCTTTTTACACCAGTAACCTTTGGTCCCTTTTACAGCTGGCTGTCATATGATTATTTCTATAAAAACATGCAGGAAAACAAACTGTGATGTCCAAAGATAAGATGATTGGAGGGCATACATCCATTCCTAGTAAAGATGAAGCCATACTGAATTTATTCCTACAACTGACCAGAACAGACAATGCTAGCCAATTGCTTTTAATGCTTTCAATGTGGAAAATTTAGGAGGGCTTGCACCAAGATTTAATGCTGGTTTAATTGAGAAATACACCACTTTACCTCCCCCCAACTTCTTTATAAGCTGTGTATCTTCAGGAATCTGGGCTGCAAGATTGGGAACAAGTCTGAGAAAAGTGGGTCACATGAAATAAGTAGCTGGTTGAATTCTAGTTGGTTAGACTGTTACTTCATCACACTGTGGCTGTGCTGATGTCATGAAAGAAACATTTTGCTGCCTAGAGATTTGCAGGCAGATATTTTACTCTGATATTACTTGCTGCCAATCCCTGGCTTTACATTTGCCCAGTGACTGCTTCATTATTGGGTTATACTGGTGACAAAGAATGCCTTGATAAACTCAGCTTTCTTAACTTGATCATCTGTGGTGAATTAAGCACTCAGGAAGGCATTTAGAATGGATATATCAAACAGTGCATACAACAGACATGGAAATAATAGAAAATTGTAATGTTCCCTGCTGCAGTAGTCAGTCTAGTTCCATCTCATTTTCTGGATGATTGCAATGCTCTGTGTAAGGATGAAATATTAATAATATTTCAAAATCTGTAGTTATAAAAGATAAACATTAATTGTCAGTATGCTTATTTTATACAAACTTTCATTAAAAAAAAGATTAAAATCTGAAGCATTTTCTCTTACCAAGGTAGGATAGTGACAAACCCTGGTTTTATAGACAACATAGAGTCGTATTTTGATTATTTTAAAGGTGTTTTTTTGTTTGGTTTTGTGTTGTCCCTGTCCCCCCCCCCGAAAAAAAAAATTCTAGATAAGTGGCTGAATTTCCTCCCTCTGGAAGAACACCTGGAGAACAATAACAAAGTAATTTTATTCTCAGTAGGAAAAAAGTAGTGATTAGCTCTATCAAATATTCCAGTTTATTTACTTTAGCTACATATAAATAAGATGTTTTATATTTTAAAGACTGTTATTTCAAATCTTGAAGTTGTTTAAACTGATGCAGTTCCACTGCCTCCTATGGAGCTGTTTCAATTTATCTCAGCAACAAATTTGGATCACTCCATAGCTCCCAAACATGAAAAGGAGCACTCAGAAGTGTTTATTTCAACTGAAGTAAAACTGTGTGCGCGGTTGATTTGTTGTTTTACGTTATTATTCCTGTCAGTTATGCTGTATCCATACTTTAAGCAACTTGTCTCATTCTTTCCTCCATTACAGATCGAAGTAGTCAATACTTTCAAGAGTGGCACTTCCTTTCAGGGGGCTCTAAGGAGACAGTCCTCCGTCACAAGCCAGACCCAGGATGTAACCAATATTTCTAGCCCTAGTCACGTATCGTTATCCAATGCTCTTTCCTCTCCTACCAGCACATCTGCTGCTGCAGCTGGGCGTGAGTGTGTATTCTTACTGCATCAGACCTACAGAGATGCCAACTTGGGGTAGCAGTCAGTTGAGACTGAGCTACTTTGCCCTTTCCCGTTCTGCCCTCTCGTGTCTCTTAGCTTCCTCCTCCCCAGAAACACGTAACCTGGTTACTTTGTGTACAGTAGATACTCTCCAGGATTCACTGGTTTTTTTATCTCACTTTTAAGACAGGGATTTCTAGTCATGGAGATGCTGTTTTTCTCTGAGACATCTGTGTCATGTTTTCTCAGTCTCACCAGACATACTTTCTACTGCTTATCAAGTATATTCTTTAAATGACTGTGTGAATATCTTATGTAAAGCAAGACAGCTTGTCAAGAGCAAAGCTCATTCCATCTGGAACTGTACAATCCATGGCACTCGTGTCCAAGAAAGATGTATTCTAATTAGCACAGGTACAGGAAGGAGCAAGGAAGTAGAGAGTCTAATTGATGATACAAGGTTCAGGGATTATGCTTTACCTGAATGGTGAGAGATCTGTTACTTCTAAATTCACTGGGAGGTAGTAGGAAGGAAGGAAGGAGCCAGGTAATGTTAAAGGGCAGCAGTGCAACAACAGAAGTGGTAAGAAATTTGGTAGAAGCAGCAGGTTTCTACATGCTGAAATCCTGATGCAGCTTTCTTCTGTATGCAAAGCATCAAGTGAGGAGGCACTGAACCAAACCAAGAGAGGGCTGCCTCACTAACACTAAAATTCCAGACTTTTAGAGATCTAACTTTGGTCTTACACTCTAATTTATACAGGACTGTAAGTAGCTACTTTGTTTTACAGCATAGCTAGCACTGAAAAAAATATTTTTAGAACTAAGTGTACAAGCTTTTCACCTACAGACTAATGCAGCTTATGTGAGTTTCATTAAAAGTTGGCCAAACAGACAAGAAGCCAGTCTTGCCTGTTAGGCCAACAGAGAGAGGGAAGGCAGGCAGAGACAAGGCAAACAAGAGAAGGAAATAAAGTTCCAGAACTCTTGCAGAAAAAAAAGGGAATCTTGACCTTTCCATTCAGTTTAAGTATCTGAGACATACATGTAGTTTTGTTGGAATTACAAGTCAAAGGAGAAACGTTGATTTTGCTAGGAACCTCAAGAGCAAATTCAAGTCCCAACTTTGGTAGTTGTTCCCTCAGGAAAATCTGTCTTTTCCAGGGAGCCTGGAAGCTTTGCATCTCTTGATTGTGCTGCCATGGGGGGTGCTGGGGGAGTCAGAGTCACGGAGCTGGGTGCCACTGGTGTGCCCCAGGCACTGTAACCTGCTGCTGAGAAGGCAGAACCCATCTGCCCTCATTCCCAGACTGAGCAGGACACAAACACACTCTAACCAGCCTTTCACCCAGGGAACCATTCTCCACAAGAGGATTTCTACATCTGAGCAGAAAACAAAGCAACTCATTCTGCTGTGCCACATGTTTCAGTAACATCCTGTAGCCAGCAGGCAGAAAGGAGAGATCTAGTAAAATAGACAATTTATCTTCCCTCTTTTCCCCATTGCAGCAAAACAACTAAGAACTGAATAGTTTTGTGCCTTGACAAAGGCTTTACTAGGTTATGAGCTGAAGTTAATTAAAGGAGAAAGCATCATCTGCTACATTCTGTCTTAATTTGGAAATACAAAACAGGTCTGTAGAGCTCTGCAGTTATAGTCACACACTTCATCAGTAAAATGAAAACCTGTGACTGATTTGTTAAGCTACTCAGAGGACAGTTAGAGACTGCACCTTTTTAAGTGGTTATTCTGATGTTAGTATTTTCTTACCACAGTATAATATCTGTTTAGTATTAAACCAGTGTGTGCTTCCCATGATAACCCTTAAGTAAAATTTCCATTAATACAGTGATACAAACTTAATGAATGACAGTGGAAAATGAAACAAACAAAAACATTGTTTCATTTTTAAATTGGCTATTTATAGTTGGCTGTTCATACTGCAGAACCTAGAAATCCTTTCCTAACATGGGGTTTGGTTTTGTGAATTGGCATTTCCTGAGAAAATTTCACGTGCAAAAGGCACACCTAGGTCTGCTTTTTAGCTCCCTGCTTAAAATGTATACGGTGGGACAGGACTGACTGCTTTCCTCTTAGCTGCTCAGAATACACTGAACCCTAAATCATTACCTTCCAAATGTGGGGCAGAAGGGAATAACAGAATATTTGTACGTGTAATTTTGAAACCTTTCCCTCTCTTCAGGAATTTTAAAACTGTGTATATGTAGATATACTGTGAAGAATATCAAGGGAAAACCTCAGGGGTGCAGCAAATATGAGATATGGTCAGGAAGATTTGTTTTCAGCTCAGCATGTTGCAACAACTGGGATGTTTCAAATGTCATTTTGGGTTCCCTAAGTGCAGAGGTTCTGATATCACTAATTTAAAAAAAAAAAAAAAGAACCACATGATGCTGCATCAATAAGAATATGTAAACCAATTTACTAGATGATTTATGCAGTTCTTTACTAACTGTATAGCTTTTAAATACACAGTTCACTGTGACACTGATCTGTGACATTTCTTCGGCAGAATTTTAACAACGTTTTAAAAAAACATCTTTTTTTATAGTATTTTGGGGCAGACTAAGGTTCAACTCAAAGTGTAGGGCATGCTCTCAAACCAACATGCCTGCTAGGTGCAGACATATCTACAATACTTCGTGAAAGAGATTTAGTCAGTTATTACCTGAGTTTTTCAGCTACTTATAAATCTGGCACATTCTAGTCTTTCATAAGGTTATGGAACACCTTAATTGAAAGCAATTCATTACACAAGGAAATGTTTACTGCAGTATTTAAGTTTCCCTAGTTATGCTGATAGTTTTTAGCTGTTTTGGTTTTGCCAGTAACAAATTACAGATTGTTGGATGTCAGCATTAATTGGTAACAATGAGGTTCATATTATGTGTCTGGTCTCTTTAGAAAAATGTTGCAGTTTTAAAATATGCACAGTGAAAATTCCTACAATGTGAAACCTGGGATTTTATATCCTGATAAAAAATTACTACAGAAATTATTTAAATGAAAACTAAATATGCAAACGTATTTAATATGCACACATTTAGGCTACAGAAAATGAAAATGGGACAAAAAAGGCTCTGTATGCAGGATGGTTTCAGCCAAGTTACCAGGTTCTGTTGTGCACAAAAAGACACACACATACATACACACACACAGAACCCTCCTGCCAATGGAAAGCTGTTACACTACAGAGTTAAAACTCATTTTAGATATCAGGCTAATCCCTTAACACCTTGGGTGGACATGTATTTTATATGCATTTCTTTTTACTTTTGGGAAAATAAAATCACATCCAGTTGGACAGCAGAGCATATTTTCACTTTTGAAACTCAGAATCAGTTATACAGAATCTTAGCTGGTGCTTAACATTACATATATGCTTAAAGCCTTTGCTACTACACTGCTTAATTAGGTAGAGGATGAGTAGATTTAACTGTACACAAAGTAAACAAGTTACTCTTTATCCTAATCTGTTTACCTCTGCTTCTCAGATGGTTTTTATATTATCAGTAGGTAATCCCTTCAAACAAAAGTTAATGTTCCTTTGTACTTGCCCTTCCTCCTTCCTCTCATTCACATATTTAGTTAATACTGTTCCTAAGTGGAAGCAGCCAGAAACTTCAAGTCCGTTACAACAAAACCTCCTTTCTTTCATAAAAGGTTATAATTAAAAAATAATTGTTAAGTGTAGGAAATAGTGAGGTAATAACAAACCAAAACAAAACTCCCAGATCATGAATCTGCAGTAGTTCCTGAATTTGCAAGTTCCTTTTGCTTTGTTGTCTTGAGGTCTGTCATTTTTGTCTGAGATTTTAAGAAGTATTCCACAGGATCACTTGGAACTTTTGTTTTATAAAAACTCCAGCATTAGTGGCTCCAAGGCACTTGTAAGGATGACAGGAAAAAATACACTGTGAGGACTTTATCTCTTATAGCAGCCAGTCAAAATCTTACCAAAAAAGCACAATACAGTCGGAGAAGTATTTTTCCAGGATACAGATCTCTAAACATTTTGAGGGTTTTCAAGTGTTTTCAAGAAAATGAAAAGCATAGCTTCCTCAGTGCTGTGGTTTTGCTCAGCTTGATATTTTGGAGGGCTGTAAGAAGCAAAAGTAGGGCTAATTTGCATGGAGAGACAAAGTTTTCCACTCTCCTTCTAATTGAATAAAATAGCTGATTTTTTTCAGACTTGCCAAGAAACTGTCATTTATAGGTACCACCATTTCACATGTAACCTGTGCTTTGGAGTGACACAAGGACATAAGGATCTGCAAACTGTGCCAAGAGACATTTAGCAAACTGAATTCTTCTGCAAATTGCAGTCCTTTTACTGATAAGTGACTCTAAAGTGTGAGCTTAGCTCAGCTTCTTATAATTTGTCATGTATGAAAACAGATTCTTTTGTATCAAGAAAAAGTATTACTGTTCCAATAGCTTTTGCTTTTCTTTATTTCTTAGGTATTTAGTTTTCTATAGATAGAATTTTTGTTCAGTTGGACAGACTTTGTAACAAACCAGGAATATGAAAACTTAACTTTGGATCAGATTTTCTCAAGAAGAAACATAGGAACAAATTTCTTCCTCCCAAAATCTTCTCTTTTTATAAAAGTTAGAGAAAGTTACAGTCCAGCCCCAAGTCCAGTGGGCTCACCAGCCATAGTGAACACATCAGTTGCTTTCTGTGGCAAATTGGTGTAACTATCACATGAGGAAGTGGAACAAGCAGAACTTAAATGAAGTCCACTTCTTAAATTATATTTATAAAAGCTGCATCATTTGAGAACATCCTTAAACTGGAGACAGAGATACTACACTAAAGCTTAGAAGTTCTGGCTGGCTGTGATTAAGATTTCACAATCTTGCTGAGATATGCAACATCAAATTAAACAACTGTGTGTCTTCCCTGTAGGGAAACTTATTAGATTCAAAGTCTAAATGAAAACCCAAGTCCTCAACTGGAGATAGAGCCTGGCAAGAAGGTTTAGACTCCTAAAGCAGAAATACTTTCTTTCAAAGGGTTGTAGAATTAAGCTTTTCCTAATCGAATACAAAAAATGCCCAACTCCATAATTCTGCAACAGTCCTACAGTAAAGGAGATATGCAATGGGAAGTGGAAGCCCTACATATGGTTCTGATCTCATACCCATAAATTCAGTGGGATAACAACCATGTGAAGGTTTTGGGAAATGAGAATCAGGCCTGAGGATTTCACAGAATATGTAGGTATTCTATTTTCCTCTGCTGCATGTGGTTTGACTTTTCAGCATTTACTGCATCTTTATGTAGAAAGAAAGTAGTATGCATAATGTTATAAATGTTTCACTCACTGAAGGAGAAACCTAGAAATTATAACTTTTCTTAAATTTATTGGGATTTTACTTTAGCTGTGACTTTGCTCCAATTCTGACTCATACAATCCACAACATTTACAGGTGACTCCAACACATGAAATACCACCTCCTGTGAATACCTAATCTGATTTTACTGACCAGAACCTGAGAGGATTAAAAAACTAAACACAAATACACTGAAGATAGGCTTTCTATTTCCAGGCTTTACATATGAAATAGTAGTTGGCTAAGCTCATTTACCTTTGTATAGCTATAGTCTTGATATAGAATAGTATCAGTTAAACATAAGAGTTGGCATCTCTTTGCAAAACTGACCTCTTGTTCACAATTTTATACTAATCACCCTACTGATCTCTCAGTATTGAATTGACTTGCTTTTGCAGTACCCTGCTCTCTACTGTCTGAATATTAAATGTGTTTGTTTTCCCAGAGGGCTAGAGAACATTGGACAAAAGGGTTCAGCAGGAGAGAGTGAAATAAAAAGAGGTTGTGAGTCTTTAACCTTGAGCCTGAAATGAATGTGAACCAAACTCAAGATACTTGGCTTGTATGAAGCCAGGTAAACATTCGAGTATAAGCCCACACACTATCAACCATAATACATCTGTTGGTGCTTACCAGGCTGTCTGTATTTTGCCTAGATTGCTGTACTTAGGAGTGAGATTCTGAACTTCATCTTTTTTTCTTCTGATGGAAAAATTTGTAGTTACCTAAAATTCTATTTCTTTTATTTTTCTTGCCTGATGCAGTATAATATAACTTTCAAGGTGGGATGAAACTGAAGAGTTTTTTTCTGTTACAGCTACAGAGAAGAAAGAAGTGGAAACTTATAGCAATGTCAAAATTGTCCTGAAGTGTTGTCCCCACAGTCTTTTGTTTAAAAGCAGTTCATTTTTTTATGTTGTCTCCATTACTGTGAGAAAAGGGAGCTGTATCACACTGTTTGTCTTCCCTTGGCATTGTCAGCATCATAAAGAAACATCATTACATGAACTCTACACAGTTCATAATAAACCAACACTTTCTAGGTTCTATCCATCATGGGTATGTCCCTGCTTTTACATGCTGTACAACCATAACACCATTATATGAAGTTCATCTGCTTTACTGGATCTTAAAAAAAAAAAAAAAAAAGCAGTGTGGGCTTTGCTTCAGCAGAGTCCCTTAGCATTTTTACACCAGATAATACTTCCAATCTTGAACCTAAGCATGAAAGAATATTACACGAATTTGTTGCTGCTAGGCCATGTAACTCTGGCTAAATAAGATTTATCCAGTTCTTTGCTTAAGTTTGGTAGTAATATTATATGAACATTAAAATGCCACCTTTGTTTCTACTAACATAATGAAAGAAGCAAGTTTTGTGCCTGTAAGCAGTAATTGGATACCTTGGGGTATGAATAAGATTTTTAATTATATTGTAATGCAGAAATTCTGTCACTGAATGAGGTGTGACTCTAAAGAAGTAAATGTTTTCTTCTAGATACTAAGCTAAATATGCAAAATCTAAAGTTCAGGAGGGAGTTTGTCCTTAGGTGAATGACCATTGGAAAAATGTATACATCTCTGAAACTGCAGAGTAGTGTTAAGAGAAGATAGCTTTCTACAGCTCCTTAGTGAAGAAGACTTACTAGCAAGCTAACGTATGTATTCTCAGCTTTAGGGATTTGCCCAAGTGTGGCCCTTACCATTACCACTTCATTCAGAAGATTAACTACTTCAGGTTACTTCAGCCCATCTGAACTACTTCTAAGTTAGTATTTCCAGTAAAAATCACTACAAAGAAGTAGAAGCTATCCTAGTAATATCTAAACGTTCCTGCAAGACTCAAACATCCATGCCAAAACTTTGCCAGAGACCTCAGATGCCAGATTTTGATATTAAAAGCAATGTAGGTGCTTTACCTACCTACTATGGAACTTGGAGCCTTCTATATTGAAATGAGTTCCTCCCTTGCTAACTTGCAGAGGCTTAAATACAGTTTGTGCAACTTCAAGAAAAGCTTTATTTTCATTGGATTCTGCTGAATCTGTCCAGGCAAATTACTTTTAAATTTAAGAACAAATTTACCTTTATTAATAAGAATACACCTGGCAAACAGAACCTGTATGATACAGGTAAGATACAGTGAACAACTGCAACTGAGATGATGTTTTTATTTAGAGAGCAGAAATACCAGGTAGCTTCACAGAAAATGTTACAAAAAACTTTTCTGATTTAAAATAAGACAAGACTGCCTTGAAAAGAACCACCATTTTTCACATTGTTCAGACTAATTAGTTTGTGCTTTTAAAGTACAAGATAGAGAGGCATAGATGAGGGAATCAGTATGTCATCTCTCTTTCCTGAGTTCAAATCCAGTCTTTAGTAATGCATCTGAATCAATTATTCCAGTCTTATTTGCTCACTATACAGAACCATCACATAGTGCAGCACAACTCGGAGATCCAGCTCTCAGAAACCCCTGGTTTTTAATTCCAGGTCCTCTGTCACAGAGGTGTTAGGTACACCATACAATTCTAGTGTGTAGGATTTTTTATTCTTATCTTCCTCTTGCCTTGCACCTCTGCCAACCTCCTAAAACCTTGCAGTGTGCCCAGATCTGGACAAGCTGTTCCGTACCACTCCAATCCTCTTATTTTTGAGCATAAGCAGTCACATGAATGACCTTCTGTACTGTGCCCTTCTGTTACCAAATGTATGTCTGAAGAGAAGGAAGAGTATTTGGACTGACCAAACAACCAAATTTAGAGAATATAATCTAGGACCGGTGTCAAAAGAGATCAAAATCCAAGTTAGCTGCTTTGTGCTGTAATTCTAGACAACTCCAACCACAGGATCAGCCAGATCCCACAGCCGTAGCACTGTGATCTCATGTCATCACTAAAATGATCTCTGCCACTTAGAAGAGGAATTGAAGCCTTATCAATTCGTGGTTTATTAAGGCAACGTTTCATGTAAATTAAGGCAGCATATTTCATGTAAAAAGATACACATCACCCACCCCAAACCATTTCAAATGTGTGTGGAGAATGCCTGCTTGCACCTTTTCTGCCTCTGCCTGTGTTTTGGTCTCCCCCCTAAGAAATGCTAAGAATTCGCTCATGGACTACATGGAAGTAGAAGGATAGAACTCATACTTAGTCATAAAACATTTGCCAACAGATCACGTTTTCCCATTCTGTTTTTTCCTCTCTGCCCCCCTCCCCCAACTCCTTTTCCCTCCTACCTTTCAAAAAGTTATGTTTATTCAGCAGAAAACTAGCACAAACCTTCACTTCTTTTCAGAGCTTGTAGGTCCCTGAAGACAGCATTTCCCCCTCTTTGCCCACTCCTGGAGGGCCTTTGTGTCCCCACTCTACAATGCTCCTCACTCTGTTCCTCTCCCTTCCTCCTGAGAAAGCAATATGCACTGTCCCCCCAGTCCCATGGGCTGAGACCTGTAGCTAATTTTCACCTGTGTTCTTACTGTCAGCTGGTTAATGACATTAGATTGACCCTGGCATCAGTCAGCTGGCCTAATTTAAAGACTGCATATATGGCATAAATTGTGTCACTTTCAGCATTTAACTGTACAGATTTACAACTGAGACACAGAAAATGAAAGCTTGCTGTTTAACCACATAGTTCAATTCAACCCAACAATCAATACCTTATTCTGCTACATGTTTTATATATATTAAAAAGTTAAATGGCTAGAACAGTGGGTCTATACTCGAGTGTTTACCTCACATATGCATGAAGGAAAAATAAAAGTTGGTTCAACAATACTATGTTCACATTATCCAGGCTTCCAAGTGTAGTTGTTGTGTGCAAGTTATCTCTGTTCATGTGGTAACTGTGATTTTTATTTTTTTTTTATTCCCCCGTGGTAGCATGATTATGCTTAGTACTTTGTCTGCTTGGCTTTTTGTGCTCTTGGCTGCATTCATTTAGGTTTTGCTTTAAATCATTGATATGACTTACAGTTTTTACACTTGGCTCCTGTGTGTGTCTCATACGTACCCATCCAACCGTGTCTGTGTTCTGTGCTTTTCTGTTTGTGAAGTGTGATATGTTATGTGTAATGTTTTCCTTTGGTTTTTTTTTAACAATACAAAAGAGACTTTTTTAATTAAAAAAGCCCTCCTACTTACTCACTGCAAAACTATCAACATGCATGGTTTTACATTTGCATTACAATTAACATGGCTTGTCTTTTACTAGGGATGTACCACACGAGTGGACGTTCGCTTTCTTTAACCAGTACTTCCCATCAGTTCTTTGATGGCTTTAAACTTGATTTGTTTTAATATTGCAGTTGATACAGATATTCAAAATGCACATAACTGAGCCACTCGTTTATGCATATAACATCCAGAGACTATGGACTTCCAGCTGCCTGCACTGCCCTAACCATATGCTACATTTTTCACAAAGTATTCTCTAACACGGTGCTGCCCTCCGCAGGTGCTGCCTCTGACACCTCTTTCCTTTCTTCCCCCCCAGATCCGCGTCGTGAAGGCATTCCGTAGCTCTCTCTATGAAGGTTTAGAAAAACCAGAATCTAGAACCTCTATTCACAACTTTATGACTCATCCTGAATTTAGGATAGAAGATTCCCAGCCCCACATCCCACTCATTGATGACACAGACCTAGAAGAAGACCCTGCTCTCAAGAAAAACTCAAGTCCACCGTCTTCGCTGAACAAGAACAACAGTGCTATCGACAGTGGAATAAATCTTACAACTGATACAAGTAAATCAGCTACCTCTTCTAGTCCAGGAAGCCCAATACATAGCCTGGAGACATCACTTTAGCTGAAAAGGTCACTGCAAAAAAAAAAAATAAATTAAATTAAAATCAAGTAAAAAACCCCACAGCAACCGAAATATATAAATATATATATTAAAAACATTGCTGGCTGAAAAGCTGTTTGAACTTTTATTCACTCTGAGACAAGTGAATGAATTGTTGATCACAATGGTTTTGGGGAAAGAATGAATGGCTGATTTACATACTCCCTCCCCCCCTTGTTCCCTCTCAGAAAAACAAAAACAAAAAAAATCTTCCTGCATGAATGTACTGTACACTTCTGGCCCTTTCTCTCTTTTTGTTTCCTTTTATTTCCTTTTCTTTTTTTTCTTCCTCCTTAAGCAGGAACTGCAGAGGACTTCTTTCTGAGGCTATTTATCCAATTCACTGGTCTGTGAGTTTTTTTGAAATGCTTGTGTGGCATGGACTCAATTGTATAGATTAATTTAAATAACTTTTTGAAGTTGCAAAGCTTAACTTGCACAGTAGATTTGCACCAGTTGGACAGAGGAACTTAAACATTTATGAGACTATATATAGAGATATATACATATAAGTATATACAGAATTAATTATATATATGTATATATCTATCTATATATATATAGTTATATATATATAAAGTTTCTTTGTTGGCATGTTGCCTTGTTTCTGCTCAAATTGCTCTGACTATTTTAACTTATTTATGTCCTAAAAAAGAATGTAATTTGTTTACAAACCTGTAGATAATATCCTTAACTATTTGTAGGGTTAAGAAAGCACTTCCTGCCGAAGTAGTATACAAATGGCTCAGCTCAGCTCATTGAAACCGTCTGTAATATTGCACCCTGGATATTTTATTACAACCGTGTTCTGATTTCTGCCTGATTTTATTTTTTGTTAAATAATGTAGATACTGCTAGTAAATAACAAAAGAAGCCAAAATATAACTCATTGGATGTAGCATTGTGATCCTATATACAGGGAGGTAAAACAGGCTTCCTTTGTTTCAAATAAAAATCAAAATGATCAGGTTCTCTCTTTTTTTTTTTTCCCCTCTGATAATCTGCTTGAATTTGTTTTGGTGCAGCACACAGTAACGGAGGCTAATTCATTCTTTAAACACAGCAATGACTTCAAACAATATTTTTAGAGAGTTATTATACAAAACTGAGTTGAGTTTATAAATGTAATTTAAAATAAGTTATATTTGGTTTGTCTATATGGAGACAAAACTAATGTTAAAATATTGTGATATATTGTGTTAATCCTTTTCAGTTAGTAATTTAGGCATTTATTTCCTTATTACTTGCAGAGTATGGGCTGTTGGCATTTTGGATGAAAATCACTGTAGGTTGTTGCTTCAATTTTTTTTTTTTAAAAAGAAATATAATTTCTGCACTATTAGGTCTGAACAAAATTATTAATTGTATATTGAGATGTGCTCTGTGTGTTTGTTTTTTTTTTTACCAAGCTTGTCTTCCTGTAGTCATAAGGTATACTGAAACACAGTACATTATTTTACCTTGAGCTTTCTGCAAAGAAAGCCGTTTTGAAAACCTGCAGTATGGAGGGTGAAGAGTATTTTTCAAGATGGTAACAGCCCTGATAACTTAGAATTTATGAGCTTATACAATTGCTATGTCAACCACTTGAATGCTAAGCACTTTGTGGATCACAGATTTTTCATAAATAATTTTTGTATTTAATATAAAGTTTGCTCAGAGACTTTTCAGCATATGATCTTTTCCATAACTGTACAAAAGACATTTTGAACTACACAACTGATTATGCCAGATGTGTTGACAGACACTCTTCAACTAGCTTGATAAATTGATTTGTTAAGGGATTGCTGTTTGTGTAAAAGTTGGCTCAGAAAGTGGTGCATCTCTGCAGTCACAAGAACTAAACCAAGCCAGAACTCTCCAAAACAAGTTTAGACTCATGGCCAAACTGCAGACTGAACTGACTAAAATGTTTTCAGGGTGCATCAAGACTATTCAGCCAGGTAAAGCTCTAATTGCCAGCTTCCGGACTTTTGTGTAGAAGCTTGAATGCTTTTGGCTCCAAGGCTTAGATCTGACCCCAGCTTCTCACTGAACAACAGAACAGGTCTTTGAAGGCACATACAAGTCTCTTTTCAACAGGTAGTGTGACCCGTTTCTTAACAGTAAAAAGCTAGCATGAAAACATAATTATTTTAGCTAACTCTTGGCAACAAAGTGATTGAAACTCAGTCAGGATTGTTTGCTCTGTAAATATGGTGATTAACCTTTGTATAACATGTATTGGGTTTATATGGCCTATTTGGGATATCGTATTCAGAAGAAAAAAAGTGTTACCTATTTACAAGGAAGCCTCTAGCTTTGGACTTGAACATCTACAGAAGCTATTAATACTGGAACAATTTATTTTCAGCATTTAACACTGACTGTTTGCCTTTTTATTTTCATACACTCTTCATAATTTTTCTTGGTTTCATTTTTTTTTAAATTTCCTGTAGGAGTACCCCTCCTCCCTAAGGTACCATTTACAGACTTGAAAACTGTTAAGAAAATGAACACTGCATTCTGTGTATATACAGCAAAACATATATAAATTGAGATGCATAGAAAACTTGGGCTTTTGTGAGCAGAGACTGTGCTTTATGTATATGATAAATGATAGACTTTTTTTTTTAAGCAGAATAGCTATGACCTTTTAACTACAAGTTGTGCATCACAATTCCTTTCTTTTATTGCTTTACCTCTCTGTGATGGGAACAATGGATCAAAAACCAAAATGATCAGTTTGTTAAAATTCCCTGCAATATATAAATGCTCGCTCTCTACGTACTGTACTTAGCAGCATGAGATTTGTGGACAACAATACAGTGGTACATTGGCAATCCATCCCACTAGGGGTTATTAATATATGTTCATTCATCTGTTTTTATGAATTTTTTTATCTAGACAATAATTGTAAATAAAGAACTTACTCTGTCTGTTCATTTAATACTATGCAAAAGGTTATGCTTTCTATTGTTATTCTTATTCCTACAGTGTGATGCTGGAATGTTTGTGGTTTCAAAAAAAAAAAAAAAAAAAAAAAAAGACAAAAGTAAGTAAAATATGTGATGTAAATTATTTTATAGTTTGAAACAAAATGATAAAGTTTTACTCTTGCTGCTTTCTGTCTAATAGATCTCTCTTGGCAGGAGCACAAGTGGAAAATTTAAAGAAATAAATTCACAAAGCAGCATGAACAATAATGGTCTGACCGTAACAGCTTTCTTTATTTTCACCTGAAGTCATGAGATCTAGCTCTGGATTCCCACTGGGATTTTCTTAATGTAAAGGTGTATGTAAATCTGCTGGACTGACAGTAAGGAGCCTGCTTGCCAGTCAGTGGTTACACTTCTGTTACAGCCAGGCAATAAATCAGCCCAGGGTGCTTTTCATTTCTGTCTGAGGATGGGTTGGTGCAATGGCTGGGTAACCTGGTCCGTGCTGTGGTGATGCCAAGTGGTGGGATGGCTGATCTGAATGCTGCAGAGAAGTCAGCTGAGATTACTAAGTATAAAAGTAAGTAAAATGGATGAAGGCCCTGAGAATATGCATATGAAACTATTAGTTTAATCCTGGTCCTAAGACCAGCAGACATGGAAGTCTGTTTTCCTGCCACTTTGGCCCACACGACATATCCCTCCATTTGTATGTATCTTTTTCATCTCTTTCCCCTTCTGTCATGAGCAGAGAAATGACCTCTGAAACCTGACAGAACTTGGGAAATGAGGCCTGACAGAACTGGGGAATTCAGCCCAGGACTCGTGACCTTCAACTTAAAACCTTAAAAATTGTTGCATAAACAGCAAAAAATGAAGGAATTCCTCTTCTGATGCTCAGACCCTCAGCCCAGAAATTCCTCCTTTTTTAAAAATTTTCATCTTGAACTAATGCAGTTGTTTCCTAAGCCACAACTGAGCCTGTTATCAGACAGTATTACTGCACCAGAATAGCAAGGTTTAGGTGTTAGCCCAACAGATATGCAGGGTTGAGCTTCTCACACAAGGTGTGTGGAAAGTAACTGTCATATAATCTCTTTTTCTAAAGGTAAAATGCTTCAAATTACAGATTTTCCTGTCTTCTCACCTTGATTTCAAGCTCTTATCTACAAATTCTGTACAAGAAATATTTAAGAGGCCAAAACTACAATGAAATGGTACTGCACTGGGAGAAGAAAGTTCATAGTAAGTTCAACAAAACCCCTCCAGAAAACAGTTGTTAGATAGCAGATTTATTGAATTAATTGAGCTTTACAACTTTTAAATTAAACTGGTTTAGGCTTTAATTTAGTGAGCTCAGTCTAGGTAATGATCTGGAAATATTTTCCTTTTCATTCTCTATCAGTCATTCTTATCCTACACAGATAGCTTTATTTACAGCTTTAGTTTTAGTGCTTTTGACAGGATCCTTCACCTCTGCAAAAAAAAAAAAAAAAAGTAGTGTGCATGTGTTGAGGTGTTGGTAAGAAAGAGGACTGGGATGGTTCTTTATGAGTTGTGCCTTTCCAAGAGTGTTTGTGATGTGCTTCCTTAGCCCTGCCTGGATGTCAGTAAATACCTGTACGTGTGGGGGATGAAATTTTGCTACCCTAACTTGCTATTCTGGGCATCAAATTGCAGATTCAGAAAGACACACGGTATTTGATGTTAATAATCCATCATGGTAAACTCAGACTGATACCCTGATTCAAAACAAGAATGCCAGGCTTTATTCTTGCATTTCTTCTTTTATCCAAACTCAATATACTGGTAAGAAATCAAGGGTAGTCATGCATGCCTCAAGAGGAAAATCAGGTGCTGATTGTGTATGCTATGTGCCACTGAATATATTTGTCATGAGATGATGTCCTGATACAGAGGGGGGGAAATGGTTCCTCAGTATGCAAAAAGAGAAAAGCTGGGAGAAGAAGGAAAAAAATGCAGGTACATATATAGTTCACCATATTCTGAAATGAAATAAAATTCTAGTTGTTTATTACTGGCTTGATCTACACATTGAGTTCTAACAGTTCTACCAGCCTTGGCCTTGAGGTCTTGACCTTTTGCTGGAAAAGACTGGTTTACAAAACTCATTTTAAGGAGAAAAAAAAAAAAAAAGCTTTTACCCCCAGACAAACCCTTTTTGTCTGACCAGAAGGCTGACAAAAAGCAGACAGATTCCAGCATTACCTTCCAACTTAACTTTTTCTATCATTTTGTGATGTGAAAAATTAGCTTGTGGTATTGGTTTACTTCAATGTAGTAGCACACTACTTATGAGCTGTTAGAGGTTCTGGGTTCAACACTTCCAGCTCCCTGTTGTTAATTAGAGATGCTTTTGAGAAACCACAAGAAGGTAAGAAATAGACATTTCCTATTTATGTTTGCATTCCTGCAACAGTATGAGATATTGAGCTAGTAATATACAGTATTAAAAAGCATCTAATAAAATTTATTCATGGCCCAGCTCAGAACTAGGATCTACATGTAAATTGCCCTGGATTATAAACTACAAATCCAAGGTTTCTGATTTTATCAGTCCATGAAATGCATTTATGTAATGCTCAGCTTTCTTCACCAACACCAATCCTACAGCAAAAGTGACTGAACAGATGCTTCTAAAGCTCTCCATCCCCCCAAAGACAGAGCATTGGGTGCTTTTAAGGTATCAAGCCTATCACAGATAATTAGTTACAGAAGCAAGAATGCAGAGTCACCAGTGTCTGCTCTGTGGCTGCAAGAAAGCCAGATGATTTTCTGCCAAGACAGATGTTTGCATCTGACAAAATGTCATCACACTTCACATTAGCTGTCATTCTTGCTGGAAGTATGAGCAATGCTGAGGCAACTGACCTCTTTACAGAGATATGGGATGTACAATCTAATGGGTTGTGTCTAGGGAAGCCATTGCTGCTACAGGTGTAACTTTCTGGTGAAGTTTAAGCTAACATCAAGAATTAAAATCACTTCTAGTTGGTTTTATAATCCTATTTTCGCCACTTACAAGGGGTCTGGGTATTTTCACTACTTTTCTATTACATTTTGTATGATACTGCTTATAAACCTGAAGTTATAAAACTGGTCTTAAAGAAATATGCCTTTTTACCTATTTTCTTGTATGAATTTCAATAGCCTCCTATGTCCCACAACTCCTGGATGTAAATTCTATTTGCGCTGCCTACGAAAACACAGAAAAACAAATGGGTTGAGTATGCTGTAGGGTTGATTCCATTACCTTTCATTTCATTTTCATGCTTAAGGATGGAGGCACTCCCTGATAATGACAAAGCATTTTGTCTCCTCAGTGTTCCTGCCCATCTGATGCTGGGAGTACATTTTGTTCCTGAAAATCTGCAAGCTTGTCTGTGATATGCCACTGGCAGAGCATCCTTATGCTAACTGTGAGCTAGTACAGCAGAGTGGAAATCTGCCATCCCTCCAAACACCAGACACTAAAAATAGCTGATAGAACAGATTTATTATTTTTTAAAACATTGAAAAGCCAATTCTTTCTCTGGTCTAAACAGTGGTCTCCTCATTCAGTCCTGCGTTATTTCAAAGCCACTTAAGCTCAAACACTGATCAAGATAATTTAAACATAGAAAGAAGGCTCCCTTTTTTTTTAAAAAAGACAAATATAGCTAACATCTCTGAGAACTTTTTCCAAGACTTAAATGGCTGACACAATTACAGGTGAAGTCAAAAGGTACAAGTGTCTGAAATGCTTTGAGGAGAGGGAATGTTGTCACCTGCAAACCAACAAGAACAGCAGGTGCAAAAAGGGAAGTATCTTGAAGTGCTTTTCTGTGTAAGTACCAAGTATCCAGTAAATAAGATGTAAACAGCCCTGCATAGCTATGCAATTACTAAGATCAACTCTCTGAGCCCTATTAATTCTAGTACTATCATAGATTTATCTAATTCCCAGATATATGGGGCATCAAAAACCACCAAAACCTGAAGGTAGTATTGCAGGTGTGTGAGTTACTGGAGATCAAGCTTTGATGTAACTGCAAACAAACACATTGTCAGAAGAGAAGACTTTTAAAGGGAGAAAAATTCTGCAGTGGGATGGTGTTAAGGGACAAACTGCAATAACAGCTATGCACTTGGTTGCTGAAAACAGAGTTAACAAGAATGTGGTAAAGGAGAATGTCCACCATCTGATTTCTTGGAAAGGCTCAGAGAAGTAACTCACTTCTGTTTAAATATTAAATCTTTCAAGATTACTTTGACCTGCAATGTGTTACTAATCAAGTTTGGAAGAGACTGGTGTTCCTGGTAAAGTTAGTAAGTGCTGTCTAGTGCACCAGTAGATGCTTGCCTCACTCTACCCTTGCTCTGGTTCACAACCAATCAGCCTCCTGTTCTTTTTGTCTCTTACTCTGCTGCTTTTCCTTAGAGACTTTCAGATATTTCCTGGGCTTTTATGAGGCAGAACAGTGCAGCAAAGCTCCAAGAGGAAATGCTGCTTTTATTCTCTCATCCCAAACCATGGCTGTCTTTGATGGCAGTGAGGGGTGTTTGCAGCCTATTTGTCTGGACCCACAAAAATATTTCCCTTCGTTGGAACGTGAATTCATTCGTTGTCATTGCTTCTCATTTCTGTTCTAATCTGGTTTTTTGAAATTGCATTTTGGACAGAAATAATTTAAGTGATTCCTATAGGTAATGAAGAATTAGTGTTCCAAATTTGAACACATTGTTCTCCAGCCTCCAGTACCTCCCAGTTACTATTACTTTTTATTTCACATTTCAGCTGATAGATCACAGATATTTTTTACTTTTTTTTCAGTAGCCATCTCTTCTCTGCTGTGAGTTCAGCTGAGCATGAGCCTTCCCATTGGTACTCCCAGTGGCTATCAGAGTGGTTTGTATGTTGCTTGACAGACAAAAGGCCAAGTAACAATGCAGGAGAACTATGAACTTGTACTTTTAATTTTGTAGCTGTGTGATTTGTAGGGCTTTTTTTTCAATGATACAGAAGCACAGAGTAGCTCAGAGTGAGAAGCTATGTTCTGTAATTAAAAACAACATTTGACTATAAGCAAGGCATAAATTAAATGTTGTGATGTACTGCCATCTAAATTGGGAGGCAGAATTCAGACAGGAATTCCCTACATTGGAAATATTCTTCTGATAAATCCTAAAAGTCACTGAAAAACTAAACTGCATCAGATTTTCCTTCTGCCCATTCCTGCACTTAATGTTATTTGCCAGTCTCAGTAAATGACAATGAAAGCAGTAGTGAGTTTGTACTGATCCTGAATATTTTAAAAACTGTTAAAGCAGAGAAAAGACACTAATGAACTGGTTTGGCTCTAAGGAAGATTTCTGTTTTGTTTTGGGGGGTGGGTTTTATTTGTTTTTTAAAAACTCTTACCTTGCAGATCTCCATTTCCCTGAAGTAATAATTTTCAATTTTAATCAAGTGATACTCTATATCTTTGTACAACTTCTGTCTGAAGCTTTTCAACCCATTCTTTACATTACTACTGAAATAAAGAAAGTATGCAACTCATTTTTATGTGCTTTTTATGGCATTAAAGGCTGAGGTAACACTGTCAGTTAAGTGAATTGTTGCCACAGATCTAGAATGTTTTGATTTTGGACACAGAGAAATGACAGGAACAGGATTTTTAAAAAATAATTGCTAATTTCCAGCCAGTGCAAAGATGTACTTGTTGATATGGAAAGGTGAAAAAATAAACAGCAGTGTTACATTCCCAAGAACTATGGTGATCTGTGCTTGTCCCTTTGATCTCTGACAAACCCTTGGAGGTTTGTGATTGAAAAAACAGATACTGTGCATGTCCAGAGATGCACAAAAGTTTGTAAACCTGCCAGATTTGTACTATACACATTAACCTTCAGAACACATCTATAGTGAGGAACAGCTGCCACAGAAGGACGACAAAAGGGACACTGGACAGAGTATGAATTAGAACAGGATCACTTAGAAACTCATTATTAGTTGCATTATTGCAACTATTGCAACTATGCAACTATTGCATTATTGCATTAGTTTCTAATGCTACAGGAAGGTCGTGCTGCATATCTGAGAGTCCCAGGAGAAAAATATCACACTGCTTTGTTTTAAGTGTTGTACAGTATAACACAGCTCAAATCTTCAGGATCTAGGAGCTGTGGTAATCCATATGGTAGTAACAGTAGTGAGTCCCCATACTCAGTTTTTATGATATAGATACAGTCCTCAGATGTGTCCATTCTATAAGAATTACTCTTTTTCAAATGGAGTTGAAAACACCACTGATCCAGTGCAGATCTGAAGATTGGGTTATGAATAACAATAGAGGCCCCGAGTGTAAAGTCAACAGGGCCTAAATTCTCCACTGGTCCTACAGCCCCCACTGACCCACGCTACTGCACAGCGCCATCAAAGTGCAAATATCTCTGTATATTCCTCCACAGGTTTAATGGGTATCCTACACATCAAAAATGTCAGCAGTTTTGTCTAGAGTATGAGTACCTGACAAATCATTTAAACTTCATAATGAATTTTTTTATTCCTATAGAATAGAAATTGTGTTCATTCACCCTGCCTGGATGCCCTCAGCATAGATAAAAATGTAACTATAAAAGACATATGACATAAGAACTGAATCTCATTAGCTTCAGTCCTCCACCACCACCACAAAAATAGCAGATTATCACTTGAAACACTTTTTTCAAGCTTCAGTAATTCCCAGAAAATTGCTGAGCTTTGAAGCAGTTCTTTATATGCTAAACTGTTCTGATCAAAAGGATGAAATTTTTCTAAGGATTGCTTTTGGTTTCTGGTAAGTTTTTCTTTTTTGCCTTTTACCTGTTTTTTGTTCTTTGTTTGGCTTTGTGTTGTTTTACTTTTTTAATGAAACTGCTATGAGTGGTTATTTTGGTTTTGGCAGCAGGTTTATGAAAACAAAACTACCAGGAATTTATACCATTGAATTATGAATGCATTCAGGAGGTTTTGGAGGGTTGCTTTGTTTAAAAAAACCCAAAACCAACAAAGTAAAACCCAAGCAAACCATGCTCAACAGCAATGCAGATGGTAATACAAATATTTTTAGAATTTTGTTCTTTTTTGGGATTCTTCTTTTCCATTTGATTTAAATACAGCTGCAGAAAAGGCTGGTAATAGTAATCTATTTTTAAATCTTTAGGAATAATACTTAACTTTTCTCCATAAAAATTAATTAGATCATCCATCTTAAGGATAAGAAAGATACACAGACTAACTAGTTCACCAGGCCATCCTTATTTTTCCACTGAAAGACTGTTCTTCTTCAAGTCCAGCAATTCGTGTGTGATTCACTTGTGCTGGCAGCACAGACAAGCACAATGCACATCACAAATATCAGTCCAGTGGAGGGAATTCTGTTGTTCCCCCACTGAATGTATAGGACAAATGACAGAAGAACATTCAGAGGGATGACAAGGAGGATGGACTAAGAAGTTTGGGAGGCTGTACATTTTTGAGGCAAAGGATTTTTGTCAAGATGGAGAATTCTTTATATGCTTGTGCAGTGTACAGGGCCTGAGACTGTGAATTGGGTTCCTAGAGCCAGAAGATTTTGCCCCAGGTATAAGAATGCAATGTTTCTGTGTATCATATAAATGCAGCTGTAAGCTCAAGAGTGGGTACTCTTCTGATCTCTTTAAAAGTAGGGGAAGAGCATACCCTCCAGCAGGTGTGAATTAATTTCTAATAATTTAAACAGACTAGCTCTCTTCTGATCATCTTTTCATTGTAGTTTCTTATCTTGTTTTTAAATGCAGACCTTCCAATCCACGCCTGAGCTATGCCAATGGTCCAAGCTTCATTTAACAGCTATGCTTCTGATTTCACACCTTTAAAAAAAGCAATCAGAGTGCTCTGCAGAATAGTCTCCTGAAACCATTTTGACAAGAAAACAGAGGGCCAATACAGCTTCCTTCTAGTGGAAAACTCAGTAGGATAATTACTAGTCTCATTAGTGATATCATCCGTATGACAATTTAGGAGAATGAATTGTTGAGCTTGTTGAAGCTCTAAAAATGCAGTGAACCACGTATCCAGAAAAGGGCCTGAATTAGATGCATTTAGTTCTGGGAGCTGGAATGTTGTTGAGGAGGCTGCCATCAGCACAGGTGGTGAGTATCTGGATTGGCTGTAGATTGCTGGGATAAAAATATCTAGGAGAGACTGGCAACAAGATAATAATGACCTGAAAGCCAAATTAGCAGCTGATCTATTTACTTGGCCTATGATTTATCTATGACGATCAGCAGAGAGCTTCAAGATCAGTAACATTCCAAGAATCTGTCAGAATTGTGTCAGAACATGGATCCCTCCTTACATTAGTAAAAGTGTCTTGTTTGTGGGGAAGACAGAAACTGAACACTATAGGCTCTGTAAAGTACCCTTCACTGACTGCAGAAATAGATGAAATAATTCTAGGTAGCCAACTGGCTAGCTGTCCTGGTTTCCCTGAGACATGATCACAGGTCAGCTGTGGAGACCAAGCAGTTAGAAGCCCCAGGTCAGCTGGGAGCTGCTGCCAAGGCATGCATCTGCCCCAGCTGTCCCCCCTGGCTGTCCCACCCTCTCACCTCAGCTCCTCATAAAGGGGCAGATGTGCTGAGAGGGGGAAATCTCGTTTCCTGTTGCTCCTCCCTTTTGGCTTGCTACTCTCTCTGCTACTCTCCAGGAATAGGATAAGTTTTTATATTTTATGTTGGTGTTTGTGCTAATTTTGTTATTTTGCTGAATCTCTTTAAACTTCAGACTTGGGAGGTCTGCCTTTTAAAATTTTTTAAATTTTTTAATTTTTATTTTATGCCTCAATCAATGAAATACATAGAAATGTTTTGAGCCAGCTAAGAAAGCATGAGAGCAGACCGACTTCAAAAAAACATAAGGCATGACTTCTACTTGCCCCTTTTTTGCAACTCCTATTAGAAATAGCTTTGTTGTCTTAAACTGATTGTAATATGATGATGACTTGCAGCATTTAAAATTTAATGTTGGGGGGGGCAGTATTCAAATTCAAGTGAGAGTTATGGACATTCAAAGCAGTCAGGTTGGCTTTTACTTTGTAATAAACAGAAGGAAAGCTGTCTAGAAAACTAACTGCAGAAATGCAACATTTGATAAACAGTTTGAAAAGGAACTGTTCTGTTGTGAAAATCTTGCCTAGGGATAGAAATGCTAGTAGCAGTAGTTACAGGTATGGAAGGGACTGAAATGTGGTTTGAGACCCAACATTTCAGGTGATCCTTAACCAGAGGTACTTCCCTGGCTCTGAAGAAGGGATGGATAAACTTGTGTGTATTGAGTGTATCTGGCAAGCTGAAAAGAGAACACAGTGATCTATGGGCACAAATAGTGAGTCTGGTAAATGGTGGTATCCAAAAAAACTTCTGGACAACAAGGGAGGTCTATTTCCAGAAGCATTAGAGTTACTCCTGCTGTAGGTTTAAATGTGGGATGAGTAAAGTAGCTGATGACACAGTCTGGCTTAGGACAGTCCCTGAATCCAAACAGACTTACACTGGTCTAAGGGAAACACTACAGCAAACTGGGACGAGGGCTAAACAACCCTTCAGAGAAATTGCACCAAAGAAATATAAATGTTATTGTAACTGCCTCCCTCATAGTTTAGTTCAAGAGAAGGGGTGGATGTGAAGGAGGAGCAGGGTCTAATTCTGTAGAGAGTAGGTTAAGCCTGAACTGATTAGGGAAGTCCTTTCTGCTGAAACAGATTGTACCTAGGCTTTGTAGCAGGTTCAAGCTGTTTTCTATCCTAAATTTTAGAAGTGGATACCTGAACAGGTATCAGAAAGATTTGCTTTCATAGTAAGCTATTTAAATAGCTTACTGAGCCAATTTCAAGTGATGGTTATGTGCCAGGCTGTGACACTTCCTTGTGCAGGGTCACACACAGACTTTTTCTCAGATGATAGGCTAGTGCATGCTGAAAAGCTTTAAACAGAACGTATGATGTATTTAGAATATTAAAAGCTTATGGCTGCCACTCTGCATTCAGCATTGATTCATATAAAGGGGTTTTTCCTCAGATAAGAGGCAGAACTGATGAAACCTTTTTGAAATGTGTGGAATTCCAAGCTATGTTTCATTCAATATACATGAGCTGAAACAGACTGCCACCTAAATATGTGAGGCCATCCATGAACTGTGGAGATTTAGTTTAACAAGCATCCATGTAAATATAAAGGTCCAGTACAGATCTAGATTGTGAATGTAAACATCTGTTCTGGGGGTGGGGAGACAGATACCAAAAAATTAAATGAATAAATAAATAATTTAAAAAATCAAGCTACCTGGACAGACATTAAGATGTTCTTGTAGAAATATTGCCTGATCTTTGTTTCCTAAGAGCCTTAGGAAAGCACAGCTGATGACAGATAAAGAGGGCAGTATCAAAGACTTTATGTAAATATTTTTTCTCTTTATCAAAGGGTTACACCACAGCCTAATCATGCCTCTTTCAAGCAGAGTATATATATTTCCAGGGTGATAATGTCTTTGACTGTTGCATGTATTTCTGCCAACTGCTTCTCTGTGGAGGTTACAGAACAAAAAGTTCAGAAAAGCTCTCTACTTCATGTGGCATATTCATAAAACCTGCCATGCTCTCACCTTGCCTGCTCAGCACTAAGAGGTTAGATCAGTTTCACTTTGAGTTATTCCAAGGGATAACTTGCAATGGATATTTCAGTGCTCAGATTAGCCACATAGTGTCACCCTAGACCATCACAAAAATCTAATAAAAAGACATTTGCTTAATCACAACCTTTGAGAAGTTGTACTGGAGACAGTCTGGAGGTATGTTATTACTTATAAATAAATTTAAAATGTTGTCAGGGGAATCTTTCATCCTTTATGACCTAGCTGTAGCCAGAATCTAGCCATCTACAGGTGTTCCTGAAATTTGGAACAAGAGCCATCTGCAGTGCTTAATGCTAATTGTAACCAGCTAAGTGCTTTCTGCTAGTTCCTCTCAGCTTGAGATAACAGCACCTATGCTCCTGGGATTTAAAAAGGGAGTGCTAACACGAGTGTGTTGTATTTCTAGTGATTGCATGTTAAAAAAAACCCAAACTTTTGGAACTTATTTGCTGTTCTTCTTGCACCTTTCCAATAACCCAAATAAGCCAAACCTCATATTGCAGATTTTCTGCTTTATTTTCTCTTGTATATTGACTGTGATGAGGATCCCTAGAACTGGTTATGATTTACCAGAAGCACCTGAGAAAGCACCAGCTGGGAGCTCTGATTACTTCCCAATCCCCCTCAAATCAAATATCCTGTAAGACAGGAATCACTTAGTTCTGTAGGCACCAGGCCTGCTGTATGTTCTTCTAGATAAGAACAGAAATGTTTGGGCTGCCTGTTTTCCTTAAGTACTGAAAGAAAGGTAAAGAATACCTTACTCTTCATATAGCTATTCTGGTTTTCTATGTGTGCCCATGTTCTTTTAAGATATATTTTAATTAAAGTAGATAATTTTCAAGCTTTTCTCCTATTATTAATTGTTTCTCTTATTAGAGGCTTCAGCCACAACTAAAAATAAATGATCAGAGGAGGAGGAGAACATTTTACTCTTCATACAAAAATATTTCAGTTTAGCAGTTTCAGCTATTTTGGACAACCATTTTGAGACTCCTTTTTTCAGAATTTTCTCCCAGAAGTGAGGTTTTCTACTCTTCTTGGTTTGTCTATTAATAACAGATCAGGGCTGTTCAGTCTACTTGTCTGGACAGGCTACGAAAGAATCAAATCAATCTGAAGACAGGTTAAACGTTGCAGGGGTTTTAGGAAAGGCCAGCAGATAATAAGGGGGAGTCACTACAAATGCTAACAACCCCCATGCTTGTATTTTGGAGACAGTAGTATGGGAAAATAAACATAAATGGACATTAATGAATGTTAATTATGAATTAATTATTGTATATAATTAGTGAAATTGAGCAACAAAAGCTTTGAGAGACAAGTACCAAACAAGAGACAAGTATTACCAAAACACATCCTGAAATCTTTCTTTGTAAGCAACAGCACTCCACCCAAGCAGGAAAAGCTAGGCTTTAATGACAAAAGATGAGGCATGATTTTTTTTTTTTTCTTTTATGTCTTATTTAGCTAGAAGAAAAAAACATTAAACACACACAAAAATGGATCAGCAACTCTCTGGCGAGATCAATATCAACAAGTTGTAGACTATTAAAGGGAAGATTGCTTTAGAGAACTGTTTTCCTGCCAGTTTGACCATCTTGTGTTTTGAAGTCAATCGAGGTTGAGTGTATTTTTTTAAAAGTGAGCAGGCTTAGACCTAGGCCCCATTCAAGATAACTCAACAGAGTAACTTTTTTGACAGAGAATTTTTGCAAAACAGAATAGCTTGCTGTTGGTAATACTGTAAACTTGGATTAGTTTTATGGTCCAGTAGAGAAAAACGAACTGTGCGGTACTTAATAAAACTGATCACAGCTTCTAAGTACAGATATTGTTTTAGAATGTTCATTTTTGTAGCAGTTCTTGGTTTGTTGCTTAATAAGACTCAACTCTGATTACAGATGCACAAGACAGCATTATGTTCTTACTAACTTAAAGTATAGTTAGTAAATATCAGAAAGAAGGGGAAGACAAAACAAAATTTATGTCCTAGAAGGAAGAGAAGCTTCCATTTATCAGGTTCCATCTTCATTGTGTAACATCTATGCATAAGATTTTCTGAAGGAAGTGAGATTTTTTTTTATTACTACACTGAACACAGAAAGGTGATGTTTACATTTGCCCACAAAATCTGTTTTGAGCAGAAACACTGTATCCTAAAACCCCAAAGCTATCCATGAAGTTATCAACTTGCCAAATGTTTGCAAGCAGAACGAAAGCTGTAGTTCTGAACTTCAGTTTTCTGATTTCTGTGCCACTGTATAAAACCATTCTTCTCTTTCAATTAAACTTTTATACGTGAAATATAAATGTAGTAAGAGATGATACCTTTTAATTATATTTTAAATTGCAAGAAATATGAAAATTCATAGCAAAAGCCCATCAACACTACCCTTCCTAATGGACTGACCAATCCAAAGACAGCACACAACTCCACAAAAAGGGATGAACTCTGGCATTTTGCCACTCAACTGAATTTTGGGGTGTCTCTACTCTTACTGCTCACTCCCACTTTCAACCTCCAGTAAAATAAACAAGGAAGGAACTTGCTTAGGTATTCTTCTCTTGGAGTAGGAATATATTTAATTAGATAGCCAACTTGGATCCTGATTCAATCATCTTTACTCAGAATGACAAATGAAGTGTTTAAAGTGAATTAACTGCCTAAGTCCTAGAACTTTTATGTCCTTTCCTAAAGCACAGACATAATTCTCTCCTTCCTTGACTGCCAGTTAATAGGGGCCAATAAATATCGACTGCAGGTATCAGCTTTTGGATTGGACATAAGCCAGGGAACATTCGCAGTGAACTGTGATATTCAATAGTAATGCCACTTATGAAAATGGAAATTCACTCTAAGGCTTGACAGATATTAACTTATTTAATAGCCTCTTGTGCAGTATTCATAATCCTTAGAGAAATAAAAAAAGAGAGAGATAATTTAGGGCTAAAGGCTACAAGCATTGAAAAATAAAAACTAAATATGCCTGCAAGCTGTGCGGTGTCTTGCTCAATTTTTAACGTGTCAGAAGAAATTATGTTCCTTTTCATTGTGTGCAAACATAACCAGCTTAGCCTATTAAAATCCCTGCTGCTATAAAACACATTACCAGGAAGTATTCTCTAAAGACAGGGGGGAAAGAAAAGCAGATTCAGAGTTGGCAAAACCCCCTTCTGATTAAACTAGGAAAACCACTATCTCCTGGAAATCTAACCAGGTATATTTTAGTATAGATGTGAAGTACAAAGATAAACTGTCTTCAAGTGGATATAGTCCTGCCTTTAAAAATTAAATGTATGTCATCAGCCTGCTCCATGAATTGCAATAAGTTTTCTGTGTATGTTGTAATGGTTATTCTAATTCTTGGTAATTCATTCTAATCTTGGTAATTTTATGCTTGTGAGACTCCCTAAAAGGAGACATTTCTGATTTCAGGGCTAACATAGAAATGAGTTGCCTTAATGCTACGTTACATCCAAAGGCTCAACCCATCTTTTCACTGTGGCCACCTCCTGTATGCTGCCCAAGTATTGCAGAGTTTGGTGAAACCCAAATGGCTTCAACGAAGCAGAGGCTGAGCAGAAATAAATTGTCTGGATTTTATCTGTCCCCTCACATGGAGATAGTAGACTGGTTTTGCAATGTAGCTGACTGCACACTTTACTGTTTGTTCTGTTGCCAGTTTAAGACGAGTCAAAGACCTGAAGATTTCCAATCTGTAGTAAATCCTTTTTGCATTTAATTCTCAGTGGTAATCATCCATTCAGATGGGGCTCTCCACTAACTCTCTAAACCCAGGTGGATTAGGAAAAATACAGTACACTTGCTTTAGAGTTAACCTAACAGGACAGGCAAGAATATACCTAGATCTGAATATGATCATTTGACTCCATTTCTCTTATAAGGTACAGTAGCTGTTACATCTAATGATGGGACTTGCTGACCACATCTCGTAACACCTAAGAACAGCTTCCTGCCTCTAGTGCTCCAACCAGATTCTTTGTCAGATGATGTTTACTATTAGGAGTATCTTTACTACTAGGGCCACATGAACAGCTGTCAGAACTGTGGGTTATGAGGTGAATAAAACCACTGTTTGGGTAAAAACTTCTTTAAGCCAAAACAGTTACATTGAGAAGGAAAGTATGGCAAAAGGCATCCTCATTTCTATCTATCTCTGCACAGAAAAATTCCTAGTTATATGGTGACTGTCTCCTTCTGTCTTGGCCATCTCCTGAATATTTGTTTCCAGAATGTAAACACATCCTCTCTTAAAAAGATTTCATGTTTCAGATTTATAGATTTACTAAGGTTTATTTGCACTTTACATTTATTTGTTTCAACGGATTTCTTCACCTTAATTACAATTTAATTTGATACTCTGTGGAGAATTTAATGATGTCATTTATTGTGACGCTCACTCACACACAGGAAATTAAAAAAAAAAAAAAAGCTAGAAACAAATGAAAATGCATTCCATAGATTAGAGTAACTCAATAGGCAACTTACCCAACTTTATTACTGCAACTCTAAATCATTCTTAAACAAGTTTTAACACTACAAAAACTAACCTTTGAGTTAGACTGCAAGCCCAAAGACTTTACAGCTGCTTAGTGGTCATCTTGCTAGCAGAGGAAAAGCATCTCCAACAATCCCCTTAATCATTGCACTGTAATGTTCTGTGCAGATGCTGTGTATCAGCAAATCTCTTTACTTTAGCAATCCACACCAACTGAGAGATAAAAGCATAATTTCCTTCAGGTGTGTCATCCTTTCTCTCAAGTTTATTCCTATGTTTTCAACATTACCACATTGCTACCATTTCCTCCTCCCCCAGGTGCAATATCAAGGTGATACAGACTTGTTTGCTGGAAGCAGCTACCGATGAAAGCAGAAGAATCTGAACAGTTACTCCTGATATTTTTATTTTTTAAATGATAAGTCAGCCATAATGCAAATTATTCCTTCAAAGCAATGCAAAGAATCAAAGTAAAAATACCATCTCTGGGCAACTATTGTGTAACATCTTTGTTCCCCTGTAAACCAGGGCAATTCCAGCCCAAATACATTAACTTGACCCTGCTACGTATTTATTGTAGTTAATTTCATCACAGATGTATAGTATGTGAGTGAGAGTAGAAGGGATTAAGAATTATATATTTGAAAACATAAATCAATGCTAGTCCAGTGCAGCAAACTATTTCAGATGTCTTAAAAATAATTCTCCAAAGACAGAAAAAAAAAATCCTGCATTTCATGATGAAGTTTGTGCTCAGCATCATAGTTGTTTCCTTAGGAACAAGGAATCACGTGCTGAGCAGTATTGGTGGAGCATGCTCAATGCATAAATAAATCAGGCTAATTTTTCTTCTTTTGTTCTGAAACCTACCCCAGTTTTCCTGCTGTGGACTGCAGCACTGAGAGATGCTTTATTTCCCTCATATGTTGAATACAGTACAGGTGATTGGCATTGTTGTGTACTGCTAATGCTAAAATATTGATTAATGTGGAGCAAAAGAGCATGTACTTTTTTCCTGTGGGAAAGTTCAGCCTCCCTGCACGCAGGCTTTCAAAAGCAACCTCAGCAAAATTGAATTCACACAGAAGAAAAAAATTAGCCAAACAAGAGATCACAGCAGCAAGCTATTATTTGTCAAAATCTGGAAACTAAAAATTTTCTCTATCACTTTGATTTTATTTATGAGCTGCTTCTTCTTTGTTCATTAGACTTAATATTTTGACAGGATGTTACATAAAAGAAAGCTAACCATTAAATGAGGAAAAATTTACAAAATACTCTGTCTTTGCAGGATTTTGAAGTATATTTTTAGATAAATCCCTGCTTTAAGATGGAAAAAGAATCTGATTTCTGTGCTGCAGCTCTGTTTGGCATTTGTACCTAACAGTGTGTCTTGAATACATAATGAGCCATTCACAGACTCCCACAGGGTGATGGAGTTTAAATCTGAATTTATTCAGGTCCATACCCAATCTGATTTCCCAAAGAATAAAGACCTCTGTTGGAGCTCATTTAAATCATACTTGTTTTTCATTGCTGAACTGATGTAGATATTTTGAAATTCCTTTAGAAATAGCCAAAACTGGGACCTTGCATATAAATTTTACATATATATATACACACATATATAGTCTTATATATACATATATAAACATGTATTAAAAACCTATAGGATTGAGGCTAGAATGTGTTTGTCCCTGTCTCATGGCTAGTGGTGTTTCATAACTCTCACCACTGCCATGGGATATGCTTGGATCATACTAAGGAAACAATGAAGGAACTCCTGAAGAAGTTTTGTTTTACTTGAAAACTAATTACCCCTTTTCCTGAACTTCTGGGATTTTACTCTTGCTTAGAGCTTGAAAGCATGCTATCCAATGACATGCAAAGTGCATAGCTTTATAGATAAACTAGACATCAGAAGTAATCAGGGAAAACTGTGCCCTTCTTTTTATCCCCAGTAACCTAACCACCAGTGCTTTCATTTTCAAAAGCTATTCACCATGCTGAGAAAGAAAATCAGAAGTTTTGTATTGTGTAATGCTTACAAGGGAAAGAGTTACAAGGTTACAAGGCTCAATGTAGTGACAAGTCATCAGGTATCTCTGGACTTGCCTTGTGGGGGTCCCTATTTGTAGCACAAGCTAAACAGCCATTGCTATTTACAGCACAGTAAGTGTATAGTTTAAATTGGGGCACACCAGGAATGGCCAACACAAATAGCAGTTCCTTTTTTTTTGTCTGACATTCTATTCCCAACTCCATGAACCATGTTGCTCCATCAGTCCAACTCATTGGTGGGCCAAGGAGACATGCAAATGGATTGAATGGAAGGGAATAGCTTTAGATTTGTCACACCTAAAGACATACAAAAAGTGCATCACAGATGTTGTCATGGAGTTCTCTCTAGCCTGTAAGTAGGTGTAACATAGATTTGATTGAAGGAGCTGTGTCTCATCAAAATTGACTCTGCCATTTTCTTATTTCAAGTTAGGCAAGGTAAAGGCAGCTGGTATACTGCAGTCTGGTAACTGCTAAGTGCATACTAGAAATGTCCAGAATAACTTTGACTGTTTACATATCCTATACTGACTAGCATTTCCCAAAACGTGGCCAAAAATATCTCAAAACTAAAAATGGAGCTAGAATAATGTCTACGAGGAAAAAAATACTTATTCTACTACTTTTTTCAGGCTTCTCTAATAAATTTCAGAAGCAGGCTGTACTACCTGCTCCTTCCTGGAGAGCAGAAAGAGGAAATAAAATAGTATCCTAGAATTTGTGAGTAAGAGAGTAATAAGAATATTCATTGCAAATGTGAATACACAAATTCCACCACCACCTCCTGTCACAAGTGCTCTAATTTGTACCTTTTCTGGTTATCAGGCAGGCTTGGATGTTGAGAGGAAAAACCTCTGAAATTCTTTCTACTGGAGCAATCTCACATTGTGTGAAATATTTAAAACTATCTTGGCCACAAGTAAATGCAAGAAAGCTCTTCCAGCTAGGACGTGAAATCTGCCTGTTTTCTGATCTTAAATGCAGTATATGTTTGTTTCTATACCATAATGTCAACAAATGACTTATTATTTTCTTCCTAGCCCTTCAGAATGCACACTAGCCTACAGATCAGGGTCTATGTGCAAGCAATATACAAATATAATCCCTCTCTGACAGAGACACTTGCAACCAGCCTTGGAAATTCTGTAAGCACTGTGAAGCAAAACCCATAAATCCCATCACTTCCTTATTGGCCACTGTTGAAGTATCTTATTGACATGAACAATGTGGACTCAAACCCAGATATTTATTTTTTTTCTTTTTGCAATGAGGAGCCTGATTTTTAATTTGGTTTGTTTTCTGTCCATTCACTTCTGAGAGAAAAAAAAAATAAAGTACTGCTCTAGTTATTCAATCACTTAACTCTAAATAGAAATTCTAATTGCTTTAAAAAATTTCCACCCATGATGGCTTGAGCCACTTCCCTGCCATATTTCTGGATTTGCTACATGCAGTTTTCAACAGCTGCTTTCTGTGAATTTATGCAGTGGTTCTGCAAAACAGATTGCCCAAAGGGTGCAACTCAGTGGGTATCCAGCCCTGTATCCATGTCCTGGTTTGAGAGGACCAGGATTGAAAAACCCTACCTGGGACACCACCACAAAGTAATCAAAAAGAAAACTTAGTCTTGCAGTTGCTTTGAGTTTCTTAAACTCAAAAAGCCCCACTGCTATACTGACTAGTCACAAAATCTGTAAGGACTGGAAACAGCAATGTTAATAATGAACTAACAATTTGTGATGCTACATCTCAGTTCTAAATATGAAGCTATTCATGAGTCTGCAAAGCTCAAAAATCATGTCTGTGTTTGCTGCTAATTTTCAGTTTCATTTCTCCTCTAGCTTTAAGGATTCGCTCTGTAGATAATGACATTGTTCCATCTCTACTGACACCCATAATTTTCCAAAACTATTTTCAATTTAAACTTGTCATCAGCAACGAAAACTTAAATTGCATGTATTGGAGGGTTGTGATCTGCAACACATCAAAATGAAGCAAAGGAAAATTAAACAGATTGTCTAAAATAAACAACAACAGTTTGGTTAATGAAACAGTCACAGCCTTCTGTCAATGAATTTTAGTGTAATCTGCAGTTAATTTAAGTCTTGCCTCAGCATAATTTATCCAAGAGAAGAATCAAAAATTTTCAGCAGTCTTTTAGACGTTTTTAATCAAGTGTTTAAAAAATAGGCAGCTGTTTAAGATAAGTGACATTTCTTTAGTTGGTCTTGCCCAAAATACCTAGTTTTGCACTTAGTAACAATGGAATTAGTACCTACATAAATAAAGCTAATATATTTTAAAGCTTGTACAAGTTTTGTACAAGTTGATAGCCATTTCTGCAACAATCTTTTTTCTGTTAAGTTGCTTCACCCTACTGCTGATATAAAGCCAACCTTTTTGTAATTCTGATACAGTTTTGTAGCTTGTGCAATATCTTTAATACCAAGTTTTTCAGTCATTAAGTTTTTAGGGGGTCCCAGGGGTGAGGGTTTGAATGGTGGCAAATCAGACTGCTCTTCCCTGCTTGTAGGCTTCACTGGACTCAGTTTTTCCAGTGCCAGACAGATCTGCCACTGGTTAGTACTGGATCACAGCTGACATTACCTAAATTAAAGTAAATTTCCAGGACAGGAATTTACTTGATTTAGGATTGTAGGAATATTCTTGTAAACATCTGAAGAATTTATTTCTGCTACTTATTACTGACAAAACTGTTAAAAAGGGGTGGGGATTCTAAATAGTTTAATATGGTCTGAGTAATCTCATGAAGTATGGGCATGATCCTAAAATTTCTAAATTTGAATGATTGGAAAAGGAATTTTATGGGAATAGGAGCATTGCTGTCAGCTACAAATAGCATGAGTTTCTAGTCAAGAGAGTTTAATAAAACAGACACAAGTCAGACAATAGTCACAGTGACCAATATCAAATTTATAGCTAGCAAATACAGCCATACAATACATACATTTATGGCTGGCAAATACAGAGAGAGATTCCCCAAGTATTTGTATTAGCAAGCTTAAAACCTAATGTGCAGAAGGAGAATACACATTTATTTCATGATGGAATTATAATTTCTGTATGTATCACAGCCAAACAAAAGCCAGAGGTTCCTACATGATACATTAACTTTTGAGACCCTGTCTTTAAAGCCTCTGCTTCTCTTCTCTGTAAAAAAGAGATGGGACAGTCACTTTTGCAGTTATTCACTTTTCAATCTTGCAGAGCAGCACGACATGAAATGCAGGAATTAAACTTAGGAGCACTGCTGGAAATGGTATAGATCTGCCTTCTCCATTTTCCCCGGTTTATGACTATATTCTGCTTCATGTGAGATTTTCTCCTTTTTGCTCAATTTTTCAAACATATGCTTCTCTGTTTCTTAAAAAAAAAAAAAAAAGCCTTATGCATGGCAAAGTATAAGTATTTCTGCATGTTGCAGAATGGTTATTTCACTGAATGGTCAGACTAAAGGTAAGAATTTGGGGTCAAAACTAGTGAAAATAACCTTGACAGGGTTGGTGACCAAAACTCTGATTTGTGTATGTAGTGAGAAAAATTATAAACCCCCCTAAAATAAGGTTTTTTAATATATTTAGGCTATCTCCTATCTATTTGACGTAGAGACTTAATCTTTCCCTCCATTTTGGTCTTTGTAGAGTGGCCTCTCTTTGAACTCAAACTGAACTCAAATTGGAACCTAGTGCTATATAAGAAACTAACTAACTAACTAAAAACTTAAACTTGGTGTGCAAAAATCACATTCTAATCAAGGAACAATTTTTCAATGACATATGAGCCAACCTGTGACACTGATGAAATTCTACCTCTTTTACAATTGCATATTTTAACTGGCATAGGATTTTTTTTCCCCAAAGCTGGCCTAGCATTGATTCACTTGGATGCAATAATTACCAGGAAAAATATATAGCTGTGCTACCCACTTAAATTGCCAGAATATATTATTATACTCTAGCAAAGAATCTATTATTTTAACATTTTACGATATAAATACAGTATTTAAATAACAAACAAGGGGGAGGAATGTTTTCATTCTTGGAAAACTTCCAGATATATTTTGTAAAGATTATAATTTTAACTTGGTCTGTACCTGGCCCTGCTCCTAGTATGACTGACTGGGGTACTGTGCAGACGGTGAAGGATACAGTCATCCATCACAGTAATGTATTTTGTTGCCATGACCTTATCATGCTCCCAGTTAATATGCAGTTACATTTTTAATTATTATAAAATCATTTTTAAATCTGAGTTATTATCAGCACCCTACAAATTGGTAACTGCATTTCTAGTGGTATTCTTATCAGTAGTTAGATTCAGGCACATGACATGAATTGTCACTGGCATTTGGCAGGTTTGTGCCACTAAGCAGGTGCTGCTGCCTAATCAACAACTCATTGAGAAGCCAGCCTCTGGTAACCCTGTTGTTTCCACTAGCACAGTACATGAATGGAAGCTGCTACCTGTAAGGTATAGCTCATTTATAAACATAACAGAACTCCCCAACAAATGACTTTTAACAGCAAGTGTGAATTATGTTTTTATATTCCTCAATTTAAAAATTACAATATAAAAACAGAATGGGAATTTTGAAGACGATCCCAAGCAGATCAAATGCTACTGCTACCACTACCTATCTTGCAACATTTCTGGTTTTGCTATCCCCCTATTTATTGCCACATACAACTAAGACATTTCAGAGCAAATGTCTCTAAATAGTGGAAGATATTAATAATTTCCTTTGTTTGAATAGTGTCCAGTTCAGGGGAAATACAGGCTGAGTAATGACTTTACAGGAGAAACAGAGAAGAGGTGAGAAATACCTCCACTGTGAAACTCAGGCACTTGAGTCAGATTACTCATAGTAATCTCTGTATTTTCTCTAATTATCTATTACTGTTTCAAACAGATGGGATTGACTAATGTGCAAAATAAAAAATTTCACTTGCAGGGTCTCCTCTATGGCTTCAAATACTGAAGCATAAAAATTAAAATCGCAATAGTCCTTGAGAGTTCTCAAAGGGAACTGCAGCCCTTTATGCAGAATGGACTTTCCATTTTGATTTGGCAGGCTACCTGTCTTCTGGGTGGTCTTAACATCTCCAAGTCCTCTGGCAACTGAATAGACTTTTTTTCCAAAGCAAGTGACCATATCCTCTTTTTTCAAGTTATTGTTCAGCCACTTGGTCCTTTCAGGTTCACTCAAACTCTAGAATAGAGAGACTTTTGGCCGTTCTTAATTCAGATAGACAAAAGTTTCTAGTGACACTGCATTATGTAAAATCTTCAACAAATAGAGGAGGAGGAACAAGTTCAATATGTTGTTAAAGGAAGAAGGATGTTTTTAGAAGTCTCTGGAATGAGCTCAATGGAAATTTCAGTTTTTACACGTTCTTCCTCTTAACTGCACCTCTGAAATTTTTTTTTGCTTGTGTAGTTCCATCTCTTAACCAAGGCAGGTATTAATCTTTTTATTCTGGTGCTGGTGTGTGCTTACAGTGAGATAAGAAACATCATGTAAGCATGATATTTTAGCAAGGGGTTCTTTAGCATGGAAACATGTCCTGTGAGGAAACTTAGAGGAATTCAGGAGAGGTCTTAGGAGCCCAGGGGAGCAAAGCCTTAGCAGGTGTAGGCAGTGACAGGTATCCCAACAAAACGGCTGCACAGACTTCTTAAAGTGCACTTTTTTTTTTTTTTTTTTTTTTTTTGGTAAGTGGACAGGACAGATGGAGCAGCAGGTCAAGTGACAGCCTCAATGCATTTGCATATTACAGTGGTCCTGTTTCAGGAAACAAAAGTAGAGAAACCCCCTATTTGTCCACCCCCCCCAGAACATCTCAGTGTTAAAGGCCTTTTTCAGACCTTTGTAACATTATAAAGCCAGCTTCTAAATAGCATAAAAATGTAGCAGATTTCTGCTGGAAACATGGAACACTGTGAAGCCAGATTACATTATTAGTACTCTTGGCCCTGGTTCTGCAATGTTTTATGTTTAGTATCTTAGCTATGTTCTGAGGAATGGGAAAGTATCATCTTAATAGCAATACCACAATTGACTCTTTCAGAGATTTTGTACAAGATTTTTTTAAAATTACGATACAAATTCTAAAATCACAGCAAACACTTCCCCCTTTCACTGTGACTCTAAACTGTGTCAGCAGATCACTGGATCTTTAGGAAATGGTTTATCAGCATCTCTTCAATTTCTGCCAGTAAACTGAACCCTTCAACAGTATCACCAAAACTGATCTTTTGCATCATAGTCAGAGGACAGATGAACAGCACTTGGTAAGGTACAGTGGTGTTGGCATTGCAGCATACCCTTAAGTGGTCTAATGCACAGATTCTGCACGTGCTGTTTTCTGCCTCAGAGTATCCACTCTACAGAGAAATTCACATAATTACTTTGCTATACTTGAGTGTGAACCAAGAGAATTTCAACAACATGAAAACTGTTAGAACTTTCTTGAGGATGTACTCCTATTATTAACATGTGAAGCTTTCTCATGAGGCTGAACCTAAAATTCTTTGACTATGGTTTGTAAGTTACATGAGTCTTAGTATCTGCACTGCACACCTTTTTTAGGTAACAGAAATTAATGACCTAACAAACTAATTATGTGTAAATTAGTTTCATTCTTCAATTCTTATTAAACCTAAACCTGTATTAAGACTATGGTTAAACATGGAAACTGTGAATACCACAGCAAATAATCACTGGGAATTACTATACCTCTGAATATACATATTCAAGCTGACTGCAATCTACCTCCCTTACAGTTAAGAACATTCATTGCTAATACTGCTTGGAAAAGATTTATAGTGTGATTAAAAAATGAAGACCCTTCAACAGAAAAATCCCAGGTTTCCAAGTAATGTTTCCTAGTAAGTTTAGAGTTTTTTCGTTTATACTGAAATGGGTTACCTGGCTGCAAACTGTTAGATACTCCCACATTTCAGGTGTCTACAGTACAACATAACTATGATAGACTTCACTGTAACAACTTGTATCATAGAACTGTAGCACCAGGAGTTCAATTCTTGTGAAGAGGTTTACACTAGAAATGCATTTTTCCTCCAATCATGCTTCAAAGTATTTCTACCAAACAGAAACTATTATGAACAGTTTACCTTTCTGACTGAATAGATACCAGTCATTTGAACCTTAATAGTCTAAGACAGAAATAAATACTCTGAAAACTACTCAAATTACCTAACAAATAATTTGAAATTCATAAAAGCCTAATCAAGTACCATGATGACTTGAATTGTTAATTTTACAAACCAGTCTGCATATCAAAAGTCTTGTTGCCCTGTAAAGAGTATGTATTCTATTTAATACCTCCTAAAATGCATGCTAAATGAAATGAAGATCAGTACAGAAAATTAAACAGCACAGTATTTCAGGAACCAGCTCCTTGCACAGATAACCTTTATATATATAAAATATATGTTTATACATATTTAAGTATATGTATTTTTATATATATATACACAATTATATATTTATATATATTTAAATACATGTTTATTTTAGTCATACACATATATTGTATTTATATATACATTATATATATAATATATATTATAATTATATATGATACATAATCCTTTAAGAAAAAAGCATTTAATAGATTTTAGAATAGAAAATTTAATGACATTTTCCTTTAAACATAGTAGTTTCTAAACAGTCTTAGTATTTCTCCTAAGCCTGTTGAGTTCCTGAGGTAGAATACAGTTTGTTAAATGTCTTAAGCTTTTATTTTAGCATTATTTTCTTAAAAAAATAAAGCTGCCATGCATTAGTCACAATTTCAAGCAGACTAAAAAATACAGTAATTTCAGTAATTCTGGAAACCTTTTGCTAGTTCTGAAATTCAAGTTTAGATGGTGGCAGAATCTGAACACCTGATTCAGTGCTGAGGAAAATGTCATTCATTTGAGAGTATAAAACCCATATAGACTGATTTTTTTTTAACCTCAGTTATCTGTGGTTGTACTTTTAAAATAGTGTGTCCATCCACAATCTGCTATACTGGAAATGTACTGTCAGCCAAGCTTTATTCCCAGTATTTCACTCGCATTGGGATGATCAAGGCTATGGTATCACTAGCTCCCAATTATGTCTTCTTCAGCATTCTTGCTCACTCCTAAAATAAACTTAATAATATGGAATGATCCAGAGCTCTTCAGTTTGAATTTCAAGTATGCCTTAACTGCCCAAACCAGCCTCTCTTTACACCCCATCAGTGGGCTTGGGAGGTCCATTTGAGCTCAGGCCTGGCTGTTGGGTCTCACACAGAGCTGTGCTGTAGTGAGTGTGTCTCTCCAGCACTGTTGTAATTGTGCCTAACCACAGATGTTGCAGATTTACCCTCATACCTGCAGACTGACTTCTTCTGCTGACCTAAGATGTACTATGTATATACCAGGTAATTCCTGCTTATTCCTGACCCTGCTTACCATCATTAGTTCTGATTCTATTCCTGACTTGGGACTTGTTTTTCCTGGATTGAGCCTGAACACACATCATCACCATACACTTGTCTTAAGATCTGAGATTCTGGCTGACTCTGACTACCTTCTCTGGGTCTGCTTGCCTTACTTGAGTGCTGTGGGACAGTGCCCTGCCTCATAAGGCTGTCCATGTGGGTCATATTGTTGCCTCCCATCCCTTAGGGAGTAGGACGCCCTTATCATGGCCTGACATTTGATTTCTGGAGTTATTTTAAATTGCATACCTGTTAGACCACAGTACTTAATTCATACAACCTACTTTCCTTTGTAAATCTTGAGCTTTGTAGTATGATAGCCTCTGTGTTTTTAATTCAGCAGGTACTGCAAAAAGGAACTGCTGCTCCTTTCCCTCCCTCTACCAGATTTACATTCCCTGACTTGGCATGTTGGTCATTATCTTAATGTGTTTCCATTCCAACTTACTGTTTGCTGTCTTTATGCAGCTCCATTTGGATTCTTACCAGTCTGCCATCTCAGATTATAAAGAGCCCAGAGCTCCAGAGCAATATAATCCACAATTCTTTATACAAGTAAGGAATTCTTTATCTTTCATTTGTGACTTACATGACACCAGAAGCCATGCAGAACAAATTCTTACTGGCATCAGACATAAGAATGGAAGAGTCCTGGGAATTGATTATGAAACTGGCAGTACTCTTCTACCTTTTAAGTTTTCAAAGTTATCCTTAGCTGTTCAAGAAAAGTGAATTCTGACAATTCTTGACAACATGAAGAAGCAGAGGTGCATTTTTTTATATAGCATCTGCAGTGTAGACAGCTGGCATGCATTCATCTCTCTGATTATGCACTGAGGCCAGCAATTCTTCCCATCTGGGACTTACAGCAATGAGCTCTTCCTGCTACATTTTCATGAAGAATAATTAATTAACTGAAGCTTAATGCTACTCTTTCTTCTGTTTCCTCTAGCTGACCATTAACATCTTTGTAATAAATATTGTATAGTCATTTCTCTGGAGCTAGACACAGAAAATAACTGAGGTGCCTCATGTTCTGGAAGATGTCCCATGTACATAGTAAAGGCAGGAGCAATGCTTCAGGCATTCTTCACAGTTAGAAAAGAGAGGACCATTAACACAGATGTACTTGCTAGTCCACAAAGCATGACAACATGCAAAGTGGTGGTAGATCACTTGATAGAGTAATGATGGTTTCATTCTTTGTATTCACCTAATCAAAACCTGAATGTTTCAGTGGAAAAGGGAGCCCTAAAACTGACATGTTTTAATAATTCTAATAGTTTTCTTAAAAGTCCCTCCTCTAATGCAAAATTACAGACAGCTTTCTTTTGGAATGGATGTGACTATCTGGAAAGATATATTCTTGAAATAAGCAGTGATTTTGCTATGCTAATGATACAGAATAACATTCAAGGACTGACTTACTGTCAGAGTTTGAACAAAGACAATGTGTATTTCAGAGAAGGAAAAGCATCCAGACCTTCAGCTTTGTTTTGGTTGAATTTTTGCTGACAAAGCTATAAATGGAGAAAGCTCAGGACTAAAATGATGGAAAATGAGAATTAAACATCACTGTAAAAAAGCTAAAATATTTCATTGGGTCTTAGATTCTACTGGTTTCAGGCACACTGCTTTGCTCAGCTGGCAGATTAGTGTTTATTGAGATCTAGAACTCCAAAGTTCACATCCAACATGGGTAGAAAAAAAAAATATGAAGAGCTATAAAATAATTATCAAATCTTCTGAAAACTTAATAGCAACTTCCCACATAGTCTGGCATATCTCAAACTTGATTTCATTAGGACAATGCTTTAAAATCCATATGCCTTTGAATATGGGGTTGTATTAATACTTTGCATTCCTCTCAGCGAGAAAGAACCACAAAATTTGGCAGAGTTGAAACTGGATGCTTAACTCGAAAGGCTAGATTTTAAATTCTTTTGTTTTATTTCTAGTGCAAGCTAAATTTGCCTTTTTTGCAAGTATCCTAGCAACCCATTTTCCCCTCTTTTTTTCCATTACGGTAAAGGTTAGGTGAGGATCTAGAGAGACTGGCCTAAAATATAAAACAAACTGACAGAAGAAACATTACTTAAAGGGACAACTTGCTTAAATTATATTCTGACAATTCCAACACATTTAAGGTAGAGGAGACAAGAATCAGAGAAACGATCCTGAAATAACTTTCAAACAGTTTCTAACATATTCGACTTAATGAGAATGTAAGCTTCACAAAGGGTTATCTCAAAACTAGGAAATATTCCCTACAAAAGTCCTTTAATATAGTATTTGGCAAGATGAAAACTTGAAAGAGAGAAAAATTGAAACTAGAAAAATTGAAAGCTAGAATTTGTTCTGCTGTAGTAAAATATTTGCAGCCCTGAAGAGGTACTATCAAAGTCCTCCTTGCTTCTGCAGTTTCTGATAGGATTTACATCAGTAACATAATATTTGGATGACATTAACAAGTACCGTTTCCTTGTCTAGCCTCACTTCTTTCAGTGTAGGCACCGGGAGCTGTCAGACTAAGTTGTTATCACTAGTGTTAAACTGCAGCCTGAAATAAAATGTACCAGATATACTCAAGTTAGCTATTTCAACCAAATGTTTCCTCTGACCTGGTAGAACATTCTAAAACAAATGCATTTCCTAACTAGGAGGCTCTATTTAGCCACTTATAAAATTTTAAATTCCATGAGTCAAATTCAGTAGGTCTTGGGTATGTCCACATGGGGATTAAGGCTGAATAGCCTAGCACACAGCTGCGGGAAGCTGCATAGTCATTTTTAGTTATACAATCATCTGCTTTGGGGTTTTTTGTTTCTTTGCATTTTTAGAGATCTTGTTGAGCTACAAAGATGTGCTCAAAGTAGATGCATGTGCAAGATCAGCTTTTGCAAATATTTTATGCTTGTTTGTTTGCTTGAGAAGTATTTTGATCTTGTATTCCAAGCCTTACTTTATTCCTGTATGTCCATAAGTGACAAACTTTCAAAGCACCTTTGAAGTAAGTACAAAATTATTATTTTCCAAATGTAGCAGGGTTGGAATGAAAGTTCAGCACTTTTTTAACAGTATGAAATAAAAATGGCATTTCATAATATACTCATTTTTAAAAGGCTTTAATTAAAACCTGAACATTTCTATATGCTTTTCCAGTTTGCACAGCAACAACATAAAACTATACAACTCTGAGTCTTAAAAGTTACTCGTAGTAAAAAACATTTATTGAGAAGCGATTTTACAGAAAACTTATATCTGCCTGAACCAAACATGCTCCCAAACACAGGTTCTGCCTTATCAAACTAACTCAAATCAGTTGACTACACTCCGAGGGGAAAAATTTGTCATTTATGGAAATTAGCCACCAGAGGGAGCCGGCATTGCTGATCTGGTACAGAAGTGTCACTATTGACGAAAAAAAAAAAAATTGATTTGTTGTCAAGACTCATTTGTGTTAATGTGCTTTAACATGCTAAACTGTACAGTTATGCTACAAGCTGACAACTTCAGCCACAGCCTATTTGTGTCTTTGTAAAAAAGGTAAATAGATAATCCTTCTTTCTATTTCTAATTTAGACTTTCACCCATCTCTGCTGGTAAACCAAATACTGAAAATTGGCCATAATCCATAGTTCTTCATATACCTCTGGCTTCCACCCTGAGCAGAAAGCTGGATGCCCTCTATGTGCAGGGCTGCTCATGCTTAGTACCCTAAACAGCAGCTCAAAACTGGCCTGGGAAACCATCTGAGAACAAGTGCCCTTTGCCAGCAAGCATTTGGGAAAACTTCTCCCCCTTTCTAAGGCAGGTTTAGATAGCAGGAAAGCGAACGCTGTAGGAATGCCTTGACAGAGCCAGGGCAGAGGCTAGACAGGTTATATTTAAGTAAAAAGAAAACTAAAGCAAAAGAAGTTCAACTCAGAAGCTTTTTTAAAAGAGGTGCTGTATCTATGATCCAGTTTGTTCCCCATACAGCAAGGCTACTCAAAACTGCTGTGCTGCTACGTTGTTAAATTCCAAGAAAACAGAAGTAAACCTCAGCTATTAAAGACTATCAGAGTTTATACGCTACGGCTTTAGGATAAGACCCAAAACCACCAACCCTTCATCCTCTTTCTCACCATTCCTTAATTAGTCAATTGAAATTAAAGTCCTGATAATGGAGTACCAGAGGGGACCATCAAATAGAAGCACAGGGCTAACTCTTTATTAACACACAGCACATGTTAAAAAACCAAAGCAACGAGAAGATAAAACCTGAAGTTTTGGGCTCTTGTTCCTCCTTTCCCGCCCTCAGATCACCACGGGAAGAAGACCCCACCCCGCCACGTTCAGAGTGGAGCCATTTTGCAGACAACCAGCCACCAAGAAAAAAAGGACTGAAGAGGCCATCAGAAGATATTACCACAGAGAATCTTTATATCAGGAACAAGGCAACGTTCTGCTGCTCCCCAGGCCTGCTTTCAGGATATTACCTCTGGATTTAGCGCTGGGGAAACATTCAAGCCACAGCAGTCTTTCATGCCCGCAGGCCCGAGGTGTTTTCCACGGTACACTTTTAAGTATAACCTGTTTTTTTTTCCCCTGCTATCCTATAAAAAAAACTTACCTGAACAATATTTTCCTGACAACTTGCATTTCCCCCCTCTCTCTGCCACGGCCTTCCTTGTAGCAGCTCGCACAGTCTCCGTGGTCCCCTGAGGCGTTTCCCGCCCTCCGAAGGCTGCAGTTCGCTCCTAAGATGGCGGCGGCTGCCTCTGCCCCACGCTGCGGCTGCCTTGGCGCGGGGGGAGCAGCACCTCTTAGAGATAAAAATATAACAAATATGAGAGTTCTCTTTTTTGTAGAGTTCCCTCACCTGCGCTGGGTGGTTTGCAGCGATGAGCTCTCGTTATGTAGGGCTGGGGGTATTTTACCTCAGAGTAGTTCACCTGAGGGGAGGATGTGGGGGATGTGAAGACTTCTAGAAATCTGCTTTACATTTGGCAAGCAGCTCCTCAGGCATCTTTAACTTGCCCTGTAAGTGTAACTTTCGCGAATTGTGTAAGTAAGCTTCCTCCCCGAATTCAGCTGAAGAAAAGACAAGTGAGTGCCTCGTGTATGTTTGGATTTATTACACATTCGTGTCTGGAAGTTTTAAATGCTTTTTGTATCCTATTTGTAGTATGGTTTTGATTGCACTGTTGAGGCTATATCCATAGAACTGTGGTAAGAGATGAGTCAAATGAGGTAAACTTTGTTTAAATGAGGAGGACTGAATCCTGTGATGGTTACTTTGGCAATTTAAATTGAGATTTTGTGTACAGCTTTATCCAATAAAGGGAAGAATGGGTCACAATTACCAGCAGTTACTGCTACACAAAACCTTATGCCTGTGTTTTCTTGTCTATGATACATCCTCAACGTTTTATTATGGTTATTATGCAATTCATCAAAACCAAACAAAAACCCTGGTCTGAATAGATAAACAATGGGTCATGTCTCTGGAGCTCTGAAACTCAAAATGTTGAATCTACTAGGCTGATACTCCTCTGCAAATGTCTAAGAAAGGATGGAGAGGCAATTCTGGGCCTTTTATGCTGGCAAAGTTCAGGTATAATCTTCCAGAAAGGACTGCAGAGGCTCCACTGCATCTATAAGTGAGGCTAATAAATTTCTTCCACTTTCATAGTAATTTTAAGTAATGCTTGATCTCCTTGATAAATTCAGTGCACAATTTTCTAAGCATGGTCACTGAAATTCTGCTGCTGCCATAAATGATGGTGAGGACTGCCAGGGACTCTATCTTTTTGTGAGTAAGAGATCTTTTGTTCTTTATAATATTTTTAGAATTTGAGAGACTGGCAATTTCATAATGCACAGTTCCTCTGATAATGGGTTTGGCCTTGGTTTCTTAGGTATAAAGTGGAAGCTGATCCTGTCCATCAGGACTGCATAATAAATAGGTCACAAATTTAGAGCTAAACATCACAAGCACCTGACAAAACCCACTGGTATTTGGAAGTGTAGTGGCATGATTGTTAATTTAGTTTCTTTTTAATGCACTGGCAACTTCACTGTGTCAGCAACTGATCCAGAACCAGATCTGAGCAGAAGTATTCCTGTCAGCACACAAAGTGAACTACCCTGATTGGGAAAGCAGTTTTAAAAATTTTTTTTGCTGGTCTTGTCTGTTGTTCTTTGGTATTCTGTCTGAATGGGAAAATACTGGCTTTATCAATAGGTTGGCTTCCATAAATGAGTCTGCAAGTCCTACATTTACTACCTCATTAACTCAAAATTAATTTCTAATTTTTCTGCTTCTACCTTTGCATACTAAGAGGGGTCCATAGCTAGCAAAGAGCTTACTACAGAAATGATCAATCACTTGGAAGCTGCCACTGAGAGACATCATGATAGTTTTTCAGTTTTTCTCAGTAGTTTTAAACCAGTTTACTGAATTCAAACAAATTTCACTTGAGGTAAAAAGTTAAAATACCTTGGTTTTTAAACATATCAAATAAAACAAATTTCACTTTGAGGTAAAAAGTTAAAATACCTTGGTTTTGTAAACATATCAAGAACAAATGGAAGATAGAAGGCTAGACTATTGTACATAGAGCTGCAGAGCTCTGTGTGTGTAACTTAAGTGGCTCAAAGATGGCTGTGAATCACTGAAGTAAATGAGGGGATGGGAGGTCCAGGGAGGTGTTTGTGTCAAAGCAACAAGAACAATTCCCTTGCATCTTCTCCAAGACTGCTCATATTGTGGGTAGGATAGTTGAACAATTCATGTTCATCAGTGCTGTGGTTAGGTATTGTTAAATACCCATATTTTATACTGGAATGTTTCCTATTTTTATCTTGTAAGATATACAACTTTAGTGTGCTTGTTTTCAGTAAGCAGTTCAAATACAGTTGCACTGGATGCATGTTCATATAGCCTCATCTTCTACCCTAGAGGGCAGAAGCCTTCTAGAACTGCTAGGAAAGCCAGATGATTCCTCTTCAAAAACAACTATATGCCTCATAGCTGGTGTGCTGGGTTTGAGAAGCAAGCCCTGTCAGCCTGGGAGGTTCCTACAGAGGGAAAGGCTTTGCTCAGAACAGGGCCAAAAAACATAGGGATGAAAGAAAAAGGAAACTTTCTAAGGGTTCTAAATGGGAGACTTGAGTGTGTTTATATTAAGCAGTCAGTGTGTTGGAGGACTTTTTGAGTTGCAAATATTTAGGCAGAGCTATGAGTAGTGTCTTTATGGTAGCCCTCAGATGTGTTACTGTTCCACTTGAAGCAGTTCTGCTCCTTTCATAACCAAGATTGAAACTGCACCCTGGGCATCATTTTGAGTGCCTTACTTGCAATGTGAATGCAAGGCCTTTCAATAGTTAGGTAATTTTCTTTTAACCTTATGTCTTTTCAATGATAGCTGTTTATCTTCTGGGTGATTGCTTCTCTTGCTAAAGAGGACAAACTGCATTTAAGTTTCTGATCCTATAATAAGCCACATTAAGCTTCTCTACTGTAGCTAGTGATCTAGCTACAAGCAGCATGTACCCATTCCACCCTTCTTGGTAGAGAAAGACAGGAAAGCCATTTCAACTTTTTTTTTTTTATTTTCTCTCCAGCGTGTGTTCTGGCTGCCTGAAGTAATTTTGTAGTTTGCACTGTGGGCCTCCCGTCGAGTTTCAGTGCTGATCTGCACTGTCACTAGCAGATCCCTGCCTGCAGGCTTCAGAAACTCATCCATCTGCTGTGTGTGACATGTCATCTTGGCTCTGGGAATGCAGAACAGACTTTTGTGATGATATGCTCAGCTCCTAAAAATAACTACACATCAGGTAACTACCTTTTTTTTTCCTAAGGCCTACCTCTACAACGTAGTAATAAGATGTACTGTCTCTCTATAAAGCTATTCCATTTCTTGTCATAAAAAAACAGTGATGTGCTTAAGAAAAAATTATGAAGAGAAATATATTACTATATTTAAATATATAAATTAAAATATATATATGTATTTAAATATAGTTGTGAAGAAAAATATAGTTTTATCATCTTGACAAAGAGTGACTTTGTTTAACTTCAAACCATTTCCTACAAGGCACTTAATTTTTAACAGGTATTTATGAACTCTGTGGCTCAATTTATTTTTAATTAAATGACTGCAATTAATATAATACTAGATTGCCTCCTATATCTCATCTCTGTAAAAGAAACTGCTGACCAATGTAGGAACAAAAGTCTAGAAATTATGAACTATGCTAATAATCTGTATTTTTCAGCATTGAATGGATGTTTTTAATTGTCTGATCATTCTTTCGCTGGTCTGTTCAAGACAAAAAACATAAGTCTTTGCTTATTTTTATTACCTGGTAATACAAGTTATCTACACATTCTCTAATTACTGAGAAGTAGTAAGACTTAATGCTGCTTTTAAAATGCTGAGACTGGATGTTTCTGTAGTCTGGCCTTCCAGAAGAGTAGGCAATAATTTCCTTTTCTGTCAGTGCACACTCTCAAACTTTTCTTTTCCTGTCTTGGTGATTCCTGATTTATAAGATTATTTTTTTATATATTTTTTTTTAAAGCCTATTACTTTTGATTGCCATGTCTTCCACATTCAAAGGTCAGATTATTCCACAAAGAATATTGCAAGATATTTATTTTGTGTTAGATGTGTGTATTTTCCTCCGAAGGCTACCAGCTGTGTTTATATCCCTAATTTTTATTTGCAAATCTTTTCCAGTCCATGGGTGTACTTAAATTGTTTTTCAACTGTCTGCACATTGCTTTGCTCATCCAGAGAAGACTTTTATGAAACACAGTATTTAGTTTCCTGGTCTATATTCAAATGCAGTCTTGATTTTATAGTTGCACAATGTTCTTCACCTCTTGTTTTTACTTCTGGAGAGTCTCTGGGTCTTTTGGGTTTCTGGTGCTCAGAATCTAAGATCTGACTGACCCATGTTGATATCTACCTGCATCTGTATAGTAGTCTTCCCATACATGTGTGAAAAAAAACTGGAAAAGAAATGCTAACATTTATATCTCTGCAAAAGTTAGTCTGCATGGTAGACTAGAGTTCAAAGAACTACTAGAGTAGATCTCATAAGCAAGTTCTGCTCTTCCTTGGGCACACTGAGAACTCTCCATGAAAAGGTCTACAGACTTGGAAAATAACTAAGCAAAATGCAAACAGTCAGAAAAAATCTTTAACAAATTTGCAAACCATTGCATACAAATAGTCTGCGTAAGTCTGGATATTGCTCAGGAGACAGGGGGTTCTTTCCTCAGGTTGCAGTGTACAAAATAACCCTGTTCCATGCAATTGGAAGAGTTTGCAATGTTACTGTAAGTTGGATGCCTAAAAGGAGCAACAACAGTTTTAGAAACAATACACAGAGGGAAGAGGCTCTTTTTAGTCAGGAAATATGAGAACTTTTATTTTAAGAGACAATTAAAATGTGGACTAGAAATTTGATCACTCAAACCCAAGTTGACGTAAGGGTTATTTTGCATCCATAGCAGGTGAAATCATAATATGATGAACATTTTAGACAACACATACATATGTTCAAAAGAAACAGTATGAAATGTGACTGATGGTTCCCTTCGTTGTGCAAACATTTAACTAGGTTTTGGCTTATAATATTTTGATTTACCTCTGTGTTTTTGCAGTCACTGTTCTTTCTTACTAACATTTACTGCACCTCCACCAGTGGGTTTTCTAATGCTATTACTACAATGGAGTGTCATGCATTTCCAAAGCAATTAATGTTGATTTCCCATCTTGAAATTTTGCAGTATCACCAGATTCAGTGTACATGTTTTTTGACTCATGGGGAGCATCATCTTTCTCCCAGAAATGTTTATCTGTGGTAGGGTATTGTCCTTACTGAGTTATACTCTTCTGATTTGATGTAATTGCTGTCTAAACAGTGCTTTAAAAAAATCTGAATAGGTGTATCTGTTTTCCAGTGACCTACTATTTATTGCAGCCACTGCTTACTGGCTGCAAGGAAAATTCAAACTTGCCAGCAGTAGAATTTAGAAATATTTCTCTAGTGATATAAGATTACAGATGAATTACTAAAAATCTTTCCTGCATCTTAGCAGATATATTGCAAATCTAGACTGGATTCTGTTATAGCCAAGGGTCAGTATCTCTCATGAAGTGTTTATCTTCCAAGTGATACAACCCTACTGGCTTAATAGACCCCAGCTAAATTTTTTCTAAGCAGTTTGTTGTGATAAAATTCTTCCTCCAAGTATGTGAAAAATCTGTGTCCTAGTAGCCACAATGATTTTGGCCAGATTTTCAATCCTACCATTAGTTCTTGTGTCTTTTAGTCTGTGGTTGTTTCTTGCCTTACAGCCTGTTTGCTTTTGCCATTTCACATCCCACGTAGCTGCTTTGTAACCTGCATGGGGTAACCTGTCTGTCAGAAACAGGCTGGAAAAGTTGATGTAGAAGTTCACAAAAGTAGCAATAAAACTAGTTGCTTGACCCAGCCACTCTTAAGAGAGTTAACATATTTCTAGTGTAACAATTTTGAGCTTTCTTTGCTTTCCAAACCAAATGAAAATAAGACACTTCAAACTGAAAGTAAACCGGGAAAAATTAGTAGAGGGTATAAATCCCCAGACACCCATCAGAAGATGTTTATGAGCAATGATCTGAGTGTTGGTCTTCTTTGACATTTTTAATCTAGCAATTTTCTGGTTGAGAAGTAAGTTTTATGGCTATTTTGTCTTATGATGGAAAGAATATATTTTACCCTGCTGGCGGTAAAATAGCTGTAATTTGTTTATCCATAAACCAGGACATCATGAAGTCAGTTTAAATGTGTTTATAGAAATGTAATTTCTGTAGTATTTATAGAAATGTAATTTCTGTAGTAGTGTGTTGTTTCTTTGACATGCAAATGACTTTTAACAAGGTTATTTAGTAATGTAATACTTGGTGCTGCCAAATTAGTGTCTAGTCTTCAAGATAGTTTAAATTGGTTTTGGGGGTTGTTTTTTTTCTTTTGCATTTTTATATAAAACGTCTGGGAGCAGAGTTAGAATCTTTAACTTTTTCTTACACGTAAGTATGTTCTTATAATTTTGTTCCCTGTTACTGTAGTGGTATTTTAACTGTTACCTGACAGTTGATGTCACGTGCTGTAAAATTTCCCTTGCACTGGAGATGAAATCACTTTAGGGCATTACAGCTTTACACAGCTGACCTCTTCCTAAAGTTGTTTTGTCTAGATTTGAACTTCCTAACTTCTGGTCTGAATTTATCTTTGTAAAATTGCATTTGAAATTAAAAGTAACAGGTTGGTTTTTTGCTTTTTTTTTTAATATAAAATTTGCCATAGGTGGTAGATCAAAGGCTAGAGTGATATGAAAAGTGAAGGTGTATTATGAGTTCCATATTTGTATGCAAATTAATTGTAATATAAGGATTCCTTTGGTTGTTATTTGAACTGACACATACTCAGAAACTTGGGATTGGTTTTGGTTATGCCAGAAGAAGTTATTTTGAGGGTTTTTTTCTGGTATTGTGTAAATGTTTGATCATTGATATCTGATACAGGACAAAGCAGATAGTTTCTCCCTCAATTTAAGAAGAAAATGGCACAGATTGGCTACCAGTAAAAAGTCATTTTCTGTTTGTGATTCCAGATGTGACAGTAGGTCTGTGTGCTTTCAGAATAGGTCACATCTATTAATTATAAATCACTGTAATATATAAAGCTCTATATACACTATAGTAATTATAAAACAGAAGAATTGGGTTTTGTTTGGTTTTAGTTAATAGATAGCAATTTTTTTTTTAATGTTTAAAGGAATATCTTTTGGGCTTGGACGCCTGAGGCTGCAGTTGTACTGTCTTGACAGTGTTAGTGAACAAAGCAAAGGTGGATTTATACTGAACGAGCCACAAAGTAATTTTGGTTTCTAGACTACTTAAAGTTCATGATGTCTTCCTGAAAAGCCTTTGGAAAATAATTCAAGCAGGCAGGGGTGACTGTATTTTTTTCTTAATAATTTTCTCCTCATTTATCCATCACATATTTAGCTCTGAAATGTGTTAAAGTTGTAGGAATGTAAAGCACTGGGAAAACTGATATTCCAGTTCATGGAAGGCCATGGCTATGTAGTTGCTTCAGTTTAGGATGTTACCGAGAATGAACAGGAGCAACAACATGTGCAGTCTTAGAGCACAAGCAGAATTAACCTTTTTCCCAGTAATTTTATTATTGTAAAAGGGATGATCACAGCACTAAATTTGTTAGCTTGGGAATTGAGCTGGAGGTTGTGTAAAGGGACAGTCTGATCTGTAATCAGCAGACAACTGCATTTCCGTAGCAGTGTACCTACCAGGAATGTTTGAGAATGTTAATGACTTTTAGTTGGTTTCCCTTCAATTCGATGTACTTTCTGGGCAATGTGGAATAGGAGGGTGGTTTCTGCTTTTTGCACGCATTTCCCTATATAAACGGATGTAGCGGCATCCTAGGTGGTCTGGTGTTGTTTTGGTTTGCATTGATACTTTTATCTTCCTAGGAAGTAGAAAGGTCAAACAGTTAATGAACTTTTTTTAAGAATATCAAGTCCTGTCAGCAGATACTCAGCTCTGACAACATTGGGCTGCTGAGCCAAGGGCCTGTTTTGTTGTCAGTACGCCTCCTGCTGAGAAACCCATTTTCTGGATAATAGAGTGACCAGTCAAGTGTAGCTGAGGGATAGAGGAAGGCTGCTCTTTAGAAAGGTCTAATCGCTGGAGTAAAGAGTAGCATGCAGCAGTAACTTCTGCTGCATCGGATCTGTTAGTATTGCAGCAAGTGCTCTTCAGGAACTATGTGCCGTGACATTTTTCTAGTGTTAACTTTAACTGCTGCAAACCAACATCCTTAAAAACAAGTGTACCTTTCCATTCTGCCAAGACACAACAATTTGTAAATATGATTTATTTTTTTAAAAAAGACACAACAAACTTACCTAAAAATTTAGTTTAAAATCATAGATCTCAACTCTTTAAGAGAACACATCAGAATGGTAAAGCTTAGAAAATTTAGTTGGAGTTCTGACCAACTATTTGGAAAAGGTGGTAGGGAAGTAACATTGATTTATTTAGGATTCACCCAGGTAAAGAATCCTTGTGGGTGAGGAAGTTCTCTCTCCTGAGCTTCCTTGCTGCTACCTCTGTCTTTATCTGTTGTTGCACATTGCTTGTCCTTGATGAAATAAGAATTCTTTTTCTACGTTTGTTTTCTGTCTATGTAAGGTTTTAAAAGTATTTTAATTTTCATATCTGCTGGCATCCAAACACTGATGTGAAAACTCCGCTTCAGCCACTAAGGTGTGTCTGGTTTTGGCACAGAATTTACTGACTGCACAGGTTCCCTTGTAAGGTTTATTAGATCAGAGCACAGCTGGTCAGAGTACATAGCTGGTAATGGAAACGGACAGCTTTGGCTTCGTTGCTTTTTTAACTGCCAAGATTTTGTTCAGCTCTATGAATCACTTCTCACAGCAATTAGGCATCGTGCTCCCAAGCTAGCAACGTAAATAAACATAACAGAATATTGGTGACAAGGAATGAACTTCCTATTTGTAACAGGTTTTTAAGAAAACACCTGTAGAAATAGTGTGAAATAGTGCAGAAACCTGAGCAAATACTGAGCTACTCTATATACATATACTTATATATTACTTTTAGAAAGTGGTGCAAATACACAGCCTGATCTGGAATATATTGTAATAAGTCAGTCAGTAATAATTTAAAAAACAAAAGCCTAAAACATTTTAAATTGGAGGATCATTTTAAACCACAAGCTACATAATTAATCCTGCCTAGAAATAGACCCTGGATACTAACATTGGTTCCCCTGCCCACAAAGCAGATTTTTTTTTATTTTAATGTATGAGCTAATCTCAAGTGAAGAAACTGAATGAAATTCAAGTCCAGGCTTTAATTTAATTTCTCCAGGATTTAACTTTGTCTTTTTTTCAGTAGGAGCTTGATTATCCATCTGACAAAAAGAAGTACTGCTCTTCTAATGGAAAGTGCAAGGTTTTGACCAGATTCCAGGTATTTTCTAGTCTTCATTGTCTAACATATCTTTTCTGTCAAGAGTATTGCCATCAGGCCAATAAGCAAAGTAATATAAAGAATAACACGATTTCATCCTTAATACTGAAAGTTACTTTAACAATGAATTTCATTAATATAATATTATTTATATTATTTATTTTATTAATATAATTGTAATGCTATGGTTGATCACGGGGAAGCTAAAATGAAGGTAAAATGCTGACAGCACAATTCAGCCTGAGAAAGCTGACTTAGAGATCATTATGTATCATTGCTGCCTCTTAAGAATGTGCCTCTTTAAAAAAGAACAACCAAAAAAACAAAGCAAACAAACCCAAAAAGCCAACAACAAACCAATTACTCACAAAATTCAGAAACACACAAAAAACCTTGAAACCCAAACCTTGTACTATGCAACATAACACTATGTTAGCCACTTCTAAAGTGCTGTTTTAAACTGTTGGGTTGGTCTGATAGCACTCGAACAAATTTTCTATGAATTTTTATTTTTAATAGAAAATGTGTGGGTTTTGAAGGTATTTGGAACAAGTCTCTGCTATGCAGGGTTTGGAGGGTGGCTATTGCAGGGTAAAGAACAACTGATGAGGCATTATTTGAGAAATATCTTGAGACTAAAAATGTAAGAGGGAGAGACGAAGGAACTAAACAGAATACACTGTAATGTGACCTTTTGGGGGGATTTAATAATCATAGGTGTCATGTATCTACTTCTTAAAGATCTAAGTTAAAACGTAGAATGAAGGAGGTTTAAATACTTTTGTTAGGTTGGAGGGGTTTTTTTCAAAATTTGAGAATGAAGCTTTAGCACTGTTGCTGTTAATTATTTTAATTCTTTCACAGTTGTAAAAGCAGAATGAGACTTAACTTTCAGCCAGGAATTGGAACGGGGAAGATGTTTGTGGAAATTGTAGACTGGGACAGATTTTCATATATTTTGGCCTACCAGACAAGAGCTGATAAGATTTGAAAGGAAAATGTCTTGCAAAACAATAGTCCTCATTAAGAGCAAACTATCCTGGGAGAATGAAAACAAACTGCAGAGCTTAAGTGTGTTTTAAGTTTATTGCACTTGGCTACTACCATTTCTTCAAATAAGTTTCTTGAATGTCTAATTTGTGATAATATAAAACTAGTAATAAGGTGGAGTGGTTAAGTTTGAAGGCAGTGAAAGGAGTTCCTGAAGGCTTCTGCTTTGCTATTATAAGCATTAGGTGCCATTGGCTATGGTATTTTGACCTTTAACATCAGATTTGGAATGCAGCTCAGGAGCTTTCTTTGGCCTCTTCATTTTAATGCAACCCAAATGCTTCCTGAGCAAGCCCTTAGGCAGCAGCCAAATTTTGTTTTAATCAAATGGACTCATAGATGGGTTGTTTTCTGTGTCTGGCCAGGATTCTGATTTGCAAACAGAAAAGGGGACTTAGAACTTCAGGATGTTGTTAGCAAGCACTGAAACAAAAAATGCAAGAAATCTTGTGGGGCAACTGTGTTTAAAAAATTAGGCATAGAAGAGAGCATACTGTATGAACATTTTTGTGTAGCAATCACCACAAAATCAAGGTCTTGCTGGAGGATGTCACTTCACTTAACCAGTGAATATGCTGTGGCATAGTTCTGCAATAAAAGTCAGTGCAGAAAACCCAGTATGCTCCTCAGTACATAGGGATAGTGTTGCTGTACAGTGATGGGTGTTACAGGGCACAAAGTCCATGTGTAATAGGTCCAGGCTGTGATGCACATTTCTTGTGCATACAGCAAGTGACTGAATGTTGTTACTCCTTTGAGTTGAATGTGCAAGCAGCACAGTAGAAAGCAACTGCTTTGGAAACTCCAAAGAGAATTTTTCTCTTGAAAGCAGGTGGAACCATCACTCTGTCTGCACGGGTGCATTAGCTCAGGGAAATATTCTTTCATCCTTATTCAAGATTCTTGTCAAACCCTGGATTGAACTGGCTAACTCTTAATAAGCTAAACAGCCTTAAAATAGAAATAAACTTGAAATTGTAAATCCTTTAATATAAGTGTCTGAAATATAATACTTTCTTGTTACTATAACTAGGACCTCCGATTAGTTACATTAATGGCTGCTACAAACTCCTATTTCTTTTTTTAAAAGAAACCTCAAAACGAACCCTTTCCTGATTTTTTAGCATCTTGTAAATTTAACCCCTGAAAACTTTATCTGCAGGCCTCAGATTTGCAAAGTATCTCTTAATAAATTAACTCCAGGTAATAAATTTTAAATGGGCTGAAAGGTGTAAATGATGTAAATGTAAATGATGTAAATTTTGTCAAAAACTTCTTAGTATTTACCTGCAGCATATTTTGTAGGTAGTAAAAAGTTGAAAATTTGTGAATACAGAAGCCTCTGCAGATCTAATTGGTTTTGTCCTCAGTATGCAATTTTCTACTCTTAAATTATATTCAATCTCAGTCACAGATGGAGAAGCTGATTGAAAAAAAAAAAATTATGCTCTTAGAAATTGTATTCTGGTGCATCCCAGGGCCAATGAAGACCTGTTACTTGTCAGTAGGTCACTCTGTCACTCATGCTATTAAACTTCAGAGAATATTAATCTGTGTGCACTGGCTCCACCAGCAAAGACTTCCTTTTGGAGCAGGACAGGTAGAGAATCTGACATCTAGTAGGGCAACCTTAAGCTGCTGGTGAGAGTTTTATAAGTATTCATCCTATCTTAATTAACTGGACACTGAAAGTCACTGAAAAATGATGACTAGAACAATATTCTGGAAAATTTAAACTTTAACAAATTGGTTTTTAAATTGATGCCTAGCATTCCTCAGCATAAAGGAGTTTTTTCCTATAGGAAAAGAGAAGTACATTTTTATTTTTATAGCTATTAGAGCAGATTAATTCAGGGCATAATTTTTCTGACCCTAGCAGAGTTACATTATAGTCCAGGATGAATTACAAACTCACAAGACATTTCTGTGTCAGTTGAAATTCCAAACTTTTAACCTTTTATATATTAAATATTTAAAAGATCCACCCATTTCCTGACTTTCTTCTTCTCAAAGATTTCCCAGATTTGTTAAGTCTATTAAATTTAGGATATATTATATCCTAAATAGAGCATTATTGTTTCTAACATTTATATTGCTCCCTCATTCCAGAAATCAATCACTCATTATTCTCCATTTCAACAGCAGAAAACATTCCCTGCAGGGATCTGTTCAGCTGAGTTTAGAGAATCACAGTATCACCTGCTAGCCCATGTCATGCTAACAGCCATTTCTCAGAAGATGTTGAATAAAGCATGGATGTAGCTTCAGTGAGGATTCAACCCCTTTTGTTAAATCAGGGTTGTATTTGTAGTTTGGGCACCTTGCTAATAATAAGAGGTGCTGTTGTGCTTTTCTGAGCTTTCAGAGTGTGAGCATTGCCAAAAATTATAATGAATAAAGATGCATTTGGCTACAGATTTGCAGTGACAGTTTAGAGAAGGAGTTTTAAGTAGGATACTACTTTGGAGATTGAAGTCATCAGATGTTGTGTCTAAACTAAAGCATAATGCACAGAATACCAACTTGATTATTCCCTTACCCTTCCATTGAGTTCTATCACCTTTCTTATTACAGACTACAAAGAGAAATGAGCCAGACTTCTCATTCTTCCTCCAGTTCTGAAACCAGAAGAACTACATGTCTCAATATGAACTGTCTCCTGTCTGCATGATACCTTGCCTGTAACTTGCCCTTTAAACATTAAGATGCCAAGGAAGTCAAACGTAAGGTTTTGGCACAAGTTATGCATGAAATGACCTGCAAAATTTCTTCTTATGCAGTTGGTTTTCTATGGCTTAGGCTCAGCATTTCTGGTAGTATAATTCTGCCCAGTACCAGACTTTTGGAAAATAATTTGATACAAGTGTATGTAAAGTTTCTCTTCTCAATGTAATGAAACACTGTAGGATCAGTTCCAGCTTTCCTGTAAATGGGATAGGAGTAGAGGATGAGGTAGAACAGCAACTATTAGAAATATTCTGAACAACTTAAATAATATTCTTCACATCTCTGCTTTAAACACCATGTTCTGGAAAGCTTTTTCACACTCAAAAGAATCTGCCCATTTTGTCTTCTGTATCTGAATCATAACACTCGAATAGAGCCCATCTTTTTCTTGGAGTGCAGTAGCAATTCATACACACCTTCTTGTGTTCTCCCACCCCACCCATTATCCAGCTTCTGAAATCTGTGCCAGCAAAGCTACCTACTGTTCTTCCCTTCTCTAGGCACATAGCTTTGTGTACATAAATGTGATGTATGCCTGTTTGCTGTGAAGTTCTTCTGTCATTGATTTTCTTGTCGTTGTTTTGAAAATAATTGTTCATCAGATAGGGAGTTGAGTATAATCCAGTGCCCTCCTGTCTTCTCCATTTGCCTTTCCAGTGCATTAGACCAGAGTCCCTCTTCAGCTGTGAAAGACAAAGCAGTCCATGCACCAGGATTTGCACATAGCTGTGGTTTCCAGTAAGTAAATATAATAAAATTTGAGAGTATTATGTATTTGGTCTCTTAAAAAAGAGATGTTGTTCTTGCAGGGCACACTTTGATGGGGGTTTTGCCATAATGTTTTTTTTCACCATCTAAGTTCCATTTTAACCCAATTACAGAATATAAATCTACAGGTGCTGGCTTGATGTCAGTTAACAGATGATACTTCAAAGCTGTAAAGAAAATACCTTAGGAAGAGGAGTTTCTTCAGGGTTCGAATACTGCAATGTTTTTTAAAAAGAAAAAAACAACCCTTAACAAAATAAATATATTCCTATTTTAAAATATAAAGACAAAAAGCAAAACAGTAAAAATGTTTAGGTCTTTCTCAGCAGAGCATGGAAGTGCAGATTGGCTCAGACATTTGCAGTATCACATCATCTGCTCTGCAGGAATCTTGTTGGAGACAATTAATTGTTATTTAGTAATGTGCCAGCAGACATCTCAAGACAGAACTGTTTGCTGAGTTAGTCTAAGTTGTCATATGTAGTTTATATGATAGAGCAGTTGCAGTAGCAGTGTCTGTAAGAATATACTATGTCTGCTTTAGACAACACTTTGTCTAAAACTAGATATTCCAATGCTTAAAATCTTATGGTGTTAAAATGTAAACAAGTAGGGATTATGATAGGGTGTGTTTGATAAAAGCTCATCAAAAATTTTCAGATAATCACTTTGTTTTAATAACATGCAGTACCAGCCAAATGTAATTCAATAAAGGAAAAACCTTTGAAAACAGGAGGGGCCTGTTAAATTTTGAATCAATATGCTGATGTTGCAATCTATTTTCAAAGATATAAAATACCAAAAATGTGATTGAGTTGAGCAGAATTTTGGGGGTAATTTGCCCTATATGTAGTCCTTGCTGTTTTGTATCTTGGAACAAACTAAGTCCCTGTGGGTTTATCTGTCTTTTGGAGCTTTTCACCTATTTGAGATCTGAATCTGAACTAAACCACTGCCTCATTCACACCTTATGACTGCATTTCTTATGTTAACTTGCAGTTGTTAGTATTGATGTATTTTAAGCAACGTTTGGTAATCTGTGTGCTGTGTTGCTGCAACCCTTTTCTCAGCAGGGGTATTTCATAGGTTACCATGTTTGTGAGGGACAGCTGGAGACTCCACTGTGTGTTCAAGATTTAACACTGCTATTTTGCTTTTGGGTAGGACCTTTGGTTTAATGGTGGTGGGCAGCTAAGTGCCACACAGCTGCACACTCACTGCTCCCGAGGAGGAGGAGGAGGAGTAGAAAGTCAGAAGGGCAAAAGTGAAAAAGATGGTTTGAGGTAAAGGCAGTTTGCTTGGTAACACAAAGCTGCATGTGGAAGCAAAGCAAAATAAGGAATGAAATCACTCTTCCTATCAATAGGTAGATGTCAAGCCATTTCCAGGAAAGCAGGGCTTCACCATGTGGAATTGTCACTGGGAAGACAACTCACATCATTGTCCTCTCTTCCTCCCTCTTCACTTTGAGCTTTTATTGCTGAGCATGATGTCATGATATGGAATATCCCTTTGGTCAGCTGGGGTCAGCAGGCCCAACTTCTTCTGCAGCTCCAGCCTACTTGTTGTTGGGGTAACCTGAAAGACAGAAGAGTCCTTGATGATAAACACTCTTTTGATCCCAAATCCAGGACATGGTTCCATACCAGCTGCTCTGAAGAAAATTAACTCCGTTTCAGCCCAAGCCAGTGCAGTAGGAAAGCTAGGTGAGCATACTGAGGTGTTGAATTGAGAAATGTTTGTGTTCCTTTACATTAAAAAAAGATTATGAAGGTGTGGAATTGCAAGATATTAACATTTGTGTGGTTATTTACTTCAACTGTTGATGATCACCTTCATTAATAAGGTGGAAAATCTTTTTTGAATTACTGTTCTGTAGGCTCAATCTAAAGCCTGAAAGCTGAGTTGTGTTAAAATTAGTGGTTTAACACAAAGCCTGGCTAGATGGGCTGTATGTGTGTGTGGGGGGGGAAAAAAAAAAAAAAAGCAATAGGACCCCAATGTAGGGGCTGGGGGAGATGCTGCTTGCTATCAGGTTCACCCAGGATGTAGAGTTTTGTTAAATTCTTTGAGCTTGGTCAATCCTAATACTCTCCCCACATAAACCTGGTGCATGCAGTGCATGAAGCAGCTCTTTGCCCTACTCTTTCCTCTACAGCAAGACAATGTCTGGGATAAGACAAAGGACTTCAGGGGCCTGCAGAGGACATCTATAATCTCAATTCAGTTCTGCCTCTGTTGTAATATTCACTGAGTATACTTAATAATAGAAATTCTGGAAATTTAATAGAGTAGAAAACACATACAGAGGATCTGAGCAGGAGTTTCCTCAGAGTGCATTCCTTTCCAAGACTTTAGTACTTCTCAGCCAGTATGGGTTGGCCATACTGGTGATGTACATAGCTACAGGAAAACTGGAGGTGCAGGTTTGGATCTGGAAGAATTCTCGAGTGCTAACTGCTGGTAGTAAGGCAGTTGTGCTGTTATGTTCTTCTGAAATCTTTATTTGATACTGCTTCTATTTGGTCTCACTTGTAAGTCACATTAAAGCATCATTCCATAGGAATCTTCTCTTGTAGTGCTGCTGGTTTTATGCATAGATATTTTCCTCTTCATTTGAAAAGTTGTGCATTTTTCACTCTTGTCTTGTTGGACACCTTGGCTGCATACATTTGCTGAGCCCACCACACAGGGTGGTTATTTTTTGTCAATGTGTAGAAATAGACTTCATGTGGTCTTATTCTCAGAAGTACAGTGCCTCTGGGTTTACTATCAGAGGCATGCAGATGTATTTTATAAAAATAACTTCTTGCTTACTGTTTATTTCCTTGCTGCTGCAAGTACTAGCAAACATGCTTTGTGTTAGCTAGGTCAGTAGATTGACACAACATAAAGGGCCTCTTCTGTTCAGATAGGTGACTGCTGACTCTTGGAAGCTGTGTTTTAAGCCCCACTTGCAGGTTCCTTCCAAGTGCTGTCTGTCTGTCTGTAAAACTCATATTTTAGGAAGCTCTAGATATATTTAGCCACATGAGCAGAGGAGTAGCTCCATGAATCAATGGGAGTGGTGCTTACATGTGTGAGGCAACAGGAGGAGCCCCTGATGTGTACCAGCTTTTTCATGAGACATCTGCTCACCTTTGTCATAGATTAAAATACAAGCAGTCATTGAATAACTACCACAAAATTCTGTCTGACAAAAGGCCCTGAGGAACCCTGTAAGGGAACTGAAGTAGATCCTTTCACAGTGGGATGCCTCAGAGGAGGGCCACATTAGCACATCTAGAGCAGAAAACCTATGATGTGGAGTGTATCACCCACCCCTCTTTAGAAGAGAAGATGGACTGGAAGGTAAAATGCATGTAACAGAAAGATAACATGGATCTTGGATGATAGCAAGAGACTAGAGAAGGCCACCAAGGGGCAATGTCAATAGATGAAAAAGTGGTTTTCAGAGCTCTTTTGAACTCTGAAATTCAGCATCTCAACCATTGTGAGCCATGAGCAATAAATTTGAGAGATAGGTACATTGGATAATTTCTAAGCCTTTCTTTTTAAATAGAATCCCAACAACCAATTGCTGCTTAAGCTTAAGCTCTTACCTGCAACAAATAAATTCTTTTTTTTTTTTCTTCAGAAAACTGATGAGGCACAAATCTGACAGATCTGACAGCCTGTTGCTGTTTAACTTAAGTCCAAGTGTATAATAGCATAGCATAAGGTATTTTACTTGCTCACAAATTGCTTCATTGCTTCATGAGCTTAGGTTTTTGATCCAAAATTTTGTGTCAGATCACTATCACTAATGGAATTCTTATTGTATTTCTTCTTTTGTGTAGCTATTTACCCACAAAGAGCCTGACTTTGGGAAATCTTTACACACAGTTTGTGCAGATTTTGCTTTACACCAAATCTAAATGAAAGCTTCTAAATCTGGAGAGGCCTTTTAGTTCCTCATCCATTTAGTCCCTTCAATTATACTTACCCAGATTTCTGTATGGTTGAAAGAACACAAATCCAGAGAGTTACTGTGGTTTATTATGAAGAAACGGAGCCAAGCACAAGCCTTTTTATTCCCCAAGTTAGATAACATGACTCTTGCTCACATTCAACACTCACATGCATGTTTTAAGAAATCACCTATGTTCATGGTAGCTCTAATCCTAATGAGAATTCTTTCTTTTTTGGACAGCTATTTATTGCCTGCTTGTTTGCTTTAGTCAGGAAAAATGCAAAAAAAATCAGGCATATGCATGGGCCAAAAGATTACGTAGTGTAGCAGAGGCTTCAGTCTTGTCTAACTGTAGTTCTACAAAACATAAAGCATCCTAACAAAGATCCAAAGTGCAGAATAAGGAAAATGTCCTGATTTCCAAGAAAAGTCATACATTCAAAGCAGGAAAAGGAAACTGACTGTGTCATGCAGTTTTCTTCATGTGCCTGCTGGAGTGTGTAGGGGTGCACTAGGGGGGGAAGAAAGAGTTAATACTCCACGTGTGTTGGTATATCTTAATGCTCTGTGTATCTGTGTCTTGGAGTATGGAGGGGGTGACAGTCTCAGGACAGAATAAAGGGAAGTATAGGCTGGAAGGGGGTTCTGGTGGCAACCAGAGCAGCTTGGGTACAGTGTGTATTCCCTGGACATGTATTTCAGCATCCTGGCAGATTCCAGTGGGCACAGGGCTTTTTCTTGGAGGTTTTTTCCCCTCAAGTTACTCTGTATATCAGTTCCTTATCTTTATTACCTTTAGTTTATAAATCTAAATAAATGTTCCCTTAAAGTGTTTGGTACTTCTCAGCATCATCCTTTGGCTAGCAGAAATGTCTAGTTTCCACTCCCATCCTTGTCAGCTTTCTACAGAGTTTTAGTGGTTTTCTCGAGAGTGTGGAGATAAATCTGGAAAAGGCAGAACCTAAACTGCTCTGTTAGGTCACATCATTTTAATATGGGACTTGAGAGGAATGGCCAGGAAACTTCTGGTTATGAGTGGGCTGGAGGATTCTGAAGAACTGGTGCTATTCCGTCAGGAATGGAGTAGACAATGCAGAAGAAATCTACTTGGACATAACTAGATTACTAGATATGTGATGCTGCCAGCTCTTTTACAGAATATGCACTAATGTTTTAGTTAATTAACTAATGTTTTAGTAGTAGATACTGTTTTTTCTAGTCACAGCCTGTTCATACTGGTAACTACATGGGTCTTTTCTTACAGTGCAGCCATGTTGCAAGGTTTGCTCTCATCCCCATCCCTGAGCTGAGCTCTGGTTGCATGTGGATGTCCCAACAGACTGACAGAAGCATGAATTCACAATGAGGAGCATGAGGTATGCTAGGTTAGTGTCTGATCTGAGAATTTGTTTTCATTGCAGTGGAGGAGCCTCCAGGTTCTCAACCTGTTCTAAATTTTGGGAAGTTTTATGTCACAAGCACTGGGCTGCTTTTCAGTAAAGTGTTCACAAAGATTAGCAGCTACCAGTTACTTTCATAAACCCTTCTAGTGGGTGGAGACTGAATGGGCATCAGTGCAAGAATACAGCAGTGGATAAAATACTTGACCTTAGAAATGAATCATTTCAAGCACTGACCAAATCAGTAGTGATTAACCATCTTTTGCATCTGCCCATTGTTCTAAAGACTCTTCTTTGGAGCATACCCCTTCACTTTGGTATCATAAATCTAGTTTAGTAAAACTGGTGTCTCTCATGTATTGAATCATCTGACAAATATTTACTGTCCCTTAGCTTCCCTCCATTTTTAGAATTACTTTCAGGAATGAAATGAGAATTCTGTTTCAGCTTTGATGTTTAAATGTTTCCTGTTGAGCCTGCTCAGCCTGGCAGAGATATAGAAAAACAATGCCTGTGTTGATCCCTGCTGAAAATGGCTGGGGAAATAAAACAACAAAACCCCTCAAAGTTAAGTTTGGTTTGTACAAAGCCAGGTTGGGAAAAATTAATGTATTCCATCCTCAGATAATGAATACCAGCTGCGTTACAAATAAAACAACAAAACAGACCAGCCAAAACTAAGCCCAGCTCTGGTAATGGTATCTGTGGATCATGCTTTTTAAAAATAAAATGAGAATTCTGCAGTTTTATCATAGTTTTACCTCTGGAGGTTTTTCAACTCACAATATAGGTTTGACATGTGCTGTGTTGGTACTAATAAGAACAGGAAAGGCTTCATCCTGTACCTGTTAGGTGCAAGAGTTCAAGTGATACATAGTTGACAGACAACATGGGGTGAGGCCCCAGCTTTAATTTAAAAGCAGAATTCCAAGCCCTTTAACCACAGATGGAGCTTCAATGTGTAAATGCATTGAGGCTACGTATATAAGCAGGGTATGGTCAGTCTCTACCTCCCAGCTGAAGTTAACATAAAATTCTATCCATGGGCATCTTCCCACTTCCTTCTGTAACACTGGATATCAGTTTTCCTGGCAGTGTGAAAGGCCACGGATCTGGAGGGCAAGAGGGAGATTACTTGCATGGAAGAGCATGCTGCCTGTGGGACAACATCTGCCAGCAGGCTTAAATTGAGGATTTAAGAGAACATTCTGAAGAGCTCCTGTGGGTGCAGATCACAGCTGCAGCTGCAGCTCAGCTGGGATCTGAGGAAATATTTGAAGCTCAAACCTGAGCTGGGCCTTGCAGTTTGCAAAGGAGAAGTTGTGGAGATGAATAATGGAAGAGGTATTTATTTTGAGTTCAGAAACATGGAGTGCAACTAACTGACCTACCAAAAAGATAAGAGGGAGGAGGAGAAAACTTAGATGGAAAAAATCCTTTCCTTAAAATATTTCATGCAACCTGAAAAAAACATAGTCTGTATTATTTTTTTTCCTATTGCTTCCATTCTCCACTTACTTAGCTTGAATTTTAAGCATGAGCCGGGTTAGAACTGCCCCGTGGGATGTTCCTGCAGTTTCCCAGAGCACCTAGAAAGCACCCACATTGTCTCCACACTTCCCAAATATTCCCCCAACGTTTTTTCAGTGCAGCTCTCCCCCTCCCCTCCGCCCTTTCCAGCTGAAGTTAATGTCAATGTCACCTGTTTGGGGCCGGTTCCTTTCTCTGGAAAGGATATCGGTGTGTTTGGGTTTTTTTCTTTGGTTGTTTTTTTTTTCTTGCCAGGCCTGTAGTTGAACCAGACAGGCCAGCAAGCCCGGCCCGGCCCCACCACCGCCTTGGCCAGCGGGCCGGGCTGTGGCGGCGGCGGGCACTGCAGCAAGGCGGGCGGGCGGGCGGGCAGCAGGTGCGCAGCCGGACGCCGCCTCCGCTTCGCTGCGAGCCCGCATCCAGGTCGGGGGAAGCCCGGGGGGGATGTGCAAGGAATGGGGCTGGGTGCCGCCCGGAGCTGGGTGCCCCCCGGGGTTTGGCCCTGGCTGCTGTGCGAAGAGCTGGGGATGCTCGGGTGGCGATGCTGGGTGGAGGAGGAGGAGGCAGAGGAGAAGGGGGGGAGCTGGCGGGACAGCCTGAGGTGGGCGGAGGGGGAGGCGGGTGTTATACCATCGCTCCGGGGAAGGCTGAGCATTTGCAAATCCCGGCTTCAGAGCGCGGGCAGCTTCCTATCCCCGCCGGCCGACCGGGCTTCAGCCGCAGAACAGGACGAGGCTTTCCGGCTCCCCGGGATTCTCCCGCTGCTCGCCTTATCCCCGCCTCCCCCTGCCCGCCCCTGCCGCGGGGCGCCGGCGGCTGCCCTGCCCCGTGCTCCTGTGCAACAGAGCGGAGAGCGGCAGTCCCGGAGGTGCGCTCGGAGCCGAGCCCTGAGCTAGAGACCCTGTCCCTCTCTCAGCCTGCGGGCACAGGCAGAGCCCTGGGTGAGTAGCCGGGGAGCTCCTTTACTCCTCCAGGCAGGCCAGAGCCATTCAGGCCCCCTTCTCCACATCCCTTTCTTCTGCTGCTCTCAATTGTATGCCTGGAAGGTGCAGGAGATCTGCGAGCTCTGGTAGGTTAGTCAAGCTGGGATCCTTGCTTGGGGAGGGATTTTTGAAAGGCTTTGCTATCTGTGCCTGAAAACGATGTCATGCTACTAAGTTGCCTGTCTCAACTGAAATCTTCCCTTTTACAAAAAGCTTCAGCCCCCTCCCCCCTCAGTCTGTACATTTTTCTTCTTCACAACTTTTCCAGCCTGAGGGAGTTGCCTCCACCACTCCGTCCTACCTGCAATTCATGTAGCTAATGAGAAGCTGATGTGATGTGAGGGGCATTTTAATCACTGAGGATTATTGCTAACAAGTGACTTCAAACATCTCTATGTTTTTCTTTTGTTCTCCCCCTAGGCTGAACAGTCATGACAGCTGAAAAGACTATTCCTATAATTAATGGCAAGCCAGAAGATGCTTTAGACCCAGAAGCCTCAAGAACCAACCTTGTCCACAGCAACGATAAGAAAGTTCATGAAAGAGGTCACTGGAACAATAAGGTCGAATTTGTGCTTTCTGTGGCAGGGGAGATTATTGGATTGGGAAACGTATGGAGGTTCCCATATCTTTGCTACAAGAATGGAGGAGGTAAGATGGCCTCATATGCTGCTTTACAGCTCATCGTAAACTTGTGGGAAATGAACAGTTAGCAATGCTTTGTAATGATTTCTTGCACTAGTTGAGACACAGATATTCAGAATTTCAGTGTGTGTGTGGATAGGGAAGCATTAAGCATCTGACAACTAAATAAAAAAGTGTTTCCTTTTTTTCTTCTCCTGCCCAAACAGTGTGTGGCTTACTTTCACAAGTTTCTTTTGCATTAACAAACAAATTTGACTTTTTTTAGTTAAGATTTTTAATGCAGGAGAAGCCAGTGTTCTGTTATACTAGTACACTGTGGGTTTTCTTTCTCATGTTGATACAGACCTAAGTGTGCTTAAATAAGCTTGTCTGGCACAGAAAAGAGCATAGCAGTTTATTTTTCATACCACTATACTTTGGAGAGGGTAAGGGTTGTTTTTAATACTGCTATAAATATGACTTTTTTCTTTGTTAGATAATTTTTTTTTTTTTTTTACTTTAGTGACACTTTTTTCACACTACTTCCCAAATCACTACAGTAGGGTAGGGGAATATGTAAAATGCCTGTTATTCAAAGAAGAGAACAAACCCTCTAAAAATGTTACTCGAGGGAAAAGAACAGCCTTAATTTCTAGAAAAGAATAACATGTGGCACATATTGGTTATAGTTAAGTGTAAGCTGTGTATCATATGTCATAGTGAAGTACCAGCAAGTCAACTGTGACTTGCAAAGCAATCAGGGCAGAAAAGTAAATCAAAACTTTAGCTTAGAATTCTGAAGGCCTGAATCAGTGCTAGTGTCAGCATCTTGGCTGGGAGAGAGAAGAACAGTATATTGATTGGCTGGTTTACAAAGATGGGGTTTGTTTGCAACAATGCTGTGCCAATTGTCTTTCCCTTGGCTCTCCAGATCTAGACGCAGTTGTCTGAATGGGATGGTTTGGAGATGGTTTGAGCCCATTTTGTCTGCAAACTGTGGAAGATGTGTTTATGGTTTGCAGCTGCTTTCTTTTTATATCTGTACTCTGGCATAACTAGGCTAAGAATTCACCTGTTTTCAGAATGATGCTACTGCTTGTAGTACATAAATATTAATATGCTGGTTATGATATGCAGAACAGTTTCTTGTTGACTGTCAGAGTTTTCCCAGCAAAATTTTGGCAGAGGAGAAAGTTGGAATTTTTTTGTGTGGTGTACAATGCCTATTTCTTTGGTCATACATTGTGATTCAGGTGCAAATTTGTCAAAAATGGGATGCTGTTGTTTTTAAGGGTATAACACTGGATAAAAAAATTCTAATTATTTTTGTGGGTGATTTGGTAAAAAAGGAATTACTTCAGTATCATACTTAATCACCTCTGTGTTATTTAAGAACAGAATTAATGTGTGTGGTTCAGCTGATCGTTTCTGGGCACCATGGGGCATTTGCCATTGAGTTCAGTTTTATTCAGTGAGGACTTGATCTATGACCTCTGCCTATTACCTCTCTGTCTGCAGCTCTCTGGAGTGCCCTGCTGGAATCATAGTAGAGCTGGAGTAGTTTGATTCATCAGATGTTAATGCTGCAAATGGCTTAATGTATGATAATGAAGACAATGATGACCTAGTTATGAAGTAACTTGCTAGACAGAATGAATCTAGAAGCAGCAGCATGGAACTTAGCAAGTCTGACCTCTCTTTGGTATTTTGAGTCATATTTCCATTTTTTAATGGAAATTTAATGTTGGGTTTGGTTTTTTGTTTTGTTTTTAATTAATTTATTTGCATGTTTAGAACTAGGTATTTCTTGGAATATGATCTGTTTGTAAGCTGGGAAACCTGACTTCCTCTGATTCCATGGTGTAGAAGAGCTGGAAAAAGAATGTCACAGTGAATACTTTGTATTTCAACAAGTTGCCACCTTAGACTCACTATGTTCCTACATATGGGTGGCCCAAGGTGGATGTGCTGCTGGCCAGCAGTTCACCTGGCCTGCAAGGATTTTTTTCAAAGCATTTGCACGGTGACTCATACAGTGAAACCATACTTTAGATCCAAGGATTCCAGTCTCTGTGACATCTACGGAATTGCTGGAGATTGAACACAGCACAGATTCAACTAGAGGCAAGTTGCCTGTTGAGGGAAGAGATTTCCCATCAAGAGATAGAAATTAAGGATCAGATTTATCTCCAGGACTCCCATTGGAGGGGAAATGCTGGTGTTGTTAGTGCTGTGAAGTACTGGTCAGTGTGTATGCAGTGAGGAACTGCACTGTAAAACAGGTTTTCCAAGGAAAAACTGCATCCAGCAAAACTTCTGTGTGTTTAGCATATCTTGTGTTGATTTGATATAGAATGAGTGGTGGAATGCTTGCAACATTTAATGGGAGCTTTAAATGAATTTAATTAGTGCTTAATTAGGGATTGCTTGTTTGGTAGAAGGTAGGCTGAGGCCTGGGCACAACACACTGTGTATGTTGTACTCACCTTTATTGTCATGACTTAATCAGACAGTTACCACTTCTCATTTTCCTACACTCTGGATAAGTTGTTCTGTGCAGTACTTGGCTGTGCTGCTCTGCCTGGTTAAACCAGTAAAATCATCTTGGTGTAAGTAAAAATGGCAGAATCACAGAATGCCAGGCTGGAAGGGACCTCAAGGATCATCTGGTCCAACCTTTCTCAGTAGCTGCAGGGTTTAGATGAGAGGGTCAGTTATTTTGGGTTTTGCTTCTCAGTTTTTATTGCCTTCTTTCCTTGTTTCAGTCTAAACCAATGTAGCCACTTGCTTTCTACCTCATGCATCGGTGCATCAGACAATCTGAGTGTTTGGGGAATGGGGGAAAAAATATCTTTATGCCTTATATGTTAATGGATTCTCTATGTAGCCAAAAGGCTGGACCTAATACCTTATTATTTAGGTTCATTTCTAAATGAAATACCTAAAATCTGCATTACTAGCAAGCACCATTATGCCTGACATGCAATTTCTTTCATTTCTTTGCTTCACAGACAGTTTAGGTGTCACACCTAATAACACAATCAGTCATTAAATAATACAATACTTCTGCCATCTGTTAATAACAGAAGATTTTTTGTTGTTGTATGCAGTGCTTCAGCACTGAATTATACTATTCATTATCTGTTCATTATCTGGAGCTTACTGTCAGCATGTAACAAAAGGTTGATGCGTTGTTATTTTCCTACAATTTCTTATTATTTCTAGTTGACAAGACCAAGTTCTGCTTTCCTGTTCCTTTAAGTAGTTCTAAAGTTTATCCAAATAACATACAAAGGAATTCTGGAATCCAAAGGAATTCCATAACACACTCACATCCCTGCTTTTGTGAGAAAAGCAAGGAAGAGGGAGTTGTGTGCTCTGACTGGGTATTAATTGGAACAGAACTGGCTGGCTGAGCAAGGCTGTGGTCTTTTCTGTGTTTGAGTGACCCATGAGCAGAATTTAGTCTGTACTGAGGAGCTTTGGTCTTTTTTAGTTAATGACATTGGCTTAAAGGTTAACTTTTTATATTTGGGGCCAGGAGTGAAACACTTTCTGCACTATCAGCATGATGCTTGAGAGGTGGCCAGTAGCTGATCCTTCCTCTATTAAGAAAACTAATTTCTCACTAAGCTTTTAAGGAACTGTATTAATTATAACCAGTACCTCCTCCATGTTTGCTTGTAGGTGCTTTCCTCATCCCATATGTGGTTTTTTTCATTTGCTGTGGGATACCAGTATTTTTCTTGGAGACGGCCTTGGGACAGTTCACCAGTGAAGGAGGCATTACATGCTGGAGGAAAGTTTGCCCTCTGTTTGAAGGTAACAAACACTTCTGTGTTCTACTGAGCATATTGAAATCTGAAGTAAAATTATTTTAATTTTATCAAAATCAGAGTTAAGAAATTCTTAAAGTAGGGATTTGTTTCTAAATTACTTTCTGAAAAGTGTAAGTTTTGTATTGTCTTTTTTTTCTTTCTTTCCTTTTCTCCAGGTATTGGCTATGCTACCCAGGTTATAGAAGCACATCTCAATGTATATTACATCATCATTTTAGCATGGGCTATCTTCTATTTGTTTAACTGCTTTACTACAGAGCTTCCTTGGGCTACCTGTGGGCATGAGTGGAATACAGGTATGACCTCAGGAGAGATTATTGCTATGTAAATACTTCCAAATAATTGATGCATTAAAATGTCAGGAACAAAAGTACCCTGGTAGAAAGTCTGTGGAAATAGGCTGATCACATCACACTGCACCACAGAAGAGGAATCGGAAGGTTTATTTGTACCTTTTTTTGGCTTAGGTCATGGTAAAAGCATTTGTTCCTACAGAATATAATGGCAGATAGCAGAAGATGGCTTTGAATTTTGTTAATATATATAAGATACTGGGGCTAAATCCAGACTCTCCTTTGCAATCATGCTTGTTCTTCCTGAATACACCCAGTGAACTCTATTGAAGAGGTGATGACCTGATGACAGGTTACAGTCTTACTCTTTCACTGTAATTAAATCAGGAGGAATTTAAGAGGAGAGGGAAATACTCAATGTGGAGCTTGGAATTCACTCTTTTTAAATGCCAAAGCTACTTCTGAGAACCTAGTCACATGAATAACCCTTGGAGCATGCACAGTAGCCTCCCACATGAGAGATGAGGTGTGTATTTGGGAGGGTTTGCAGTGCAGGGCTCCTGTCCTTTCATCAGTGTTTTTATCTCTAATGCTCCACTGAGTGCATTTGAAGGCCATGAACATCTGTGGTGAGGAATACATCCCAATGCCCTTATTTCCTTCTTCCTGAAGTTTTTGCCTTTATTCCTTGTATTGCTGTCCAATTTCAGATCATGTTCTGACAGTACTGTCTTTCCAGCCTTTTATTGACTGGTCATTACCCTGTTCTTTGAGCACACCCAAAGCTCCCTGCAATCAGGCAGCTCAGGTTATGTTAGGGAACCAGTGCTGGGTCCAAAAGACATGGAAGGCTTCAGCATCAATCCTGGCAACCCTGCACAGGAGCTTAGCTAATGTTGCAAATGCTGTAAACAGTGCTGAGCTGCTTTGATCTCCTTTCTCTGTATTAGAAATAATAATAATATGCCAGAGTGACTTTCCACTTGCCATATTAAGGCAAACTGGAAACCTGTTGCTGGCAGGGTTTTATAAGCCATGGAATCAGCAGCTGGAGTAGGTATGGAGTGTGTTGAAATTCCCCAGCCCTTGCCTCAGTTTCTCAAAGCTTCTTCCCTTCCACCTCCACCAGCCATTGCAGCAGTGTCTTTGGACAGTATTACAGGAGAATGCTGCATGTTGCATGGATATTTTCCTAGGATAGGCTGGGGATCAAAATACAGTGTTGCAGAAGCAGCAGGCTTGGCATTTGAGCCTCCCTAGAAATCCTTCAGCCACAGAGAGCAAATGTGCTACAGAAGCAAGGCTTTACAAGAGGGGTGAACTGGGAGAGGCACTAGAAGAGAGGTATTCAGGTGTCAATACAACAAACTCTTTTTTTTTGTTGTTCTTTTACAGAAAACTGTGTGGAATTTCAAAAACTTAATATGAGCAACTGCAGTCAAGTCTTTTTACAAAATGCCACCTCTCCAGTAATGGAATTTTGGGAGTAAGTGCACATAAACTTCACGTTTCATCAGACTATTCGTTGTCTTTCAGTATTTTGATCATTTACACATGATTAGATACCTTGTAACCCTATAGCATTTAGTGGTGGGAGTTCAGCTGGAATTTACTCCTGCAGCCAAAGAGAGTCAGGATGAGAGTTTTAACTCTTTTAGAGGATACAAGGAAAGGAATTCCATATCCTGAAAGAACATAGAACAAAGTGTGCCCCTTCCTTGGGATCTTGGCTCCTGTTGCTGGAGGAAAGAGCCTCAAACCCATACTAATGAGGAGGCAGACGTGAAAGAAAGAGGATGATTTTAAATATTTCTTGTTTTTTTCCAGGATGTTTCTTCTCTTTAGGGTTTGAAAATTGCATCTTCATTCTTGTTTGTGCTAACTTTGACTTCTGTATCTCATTATTTTTTAAAGGGCCATGTAATTGTTAGTTTTACAGCTATAATAACAGGAGAGTTTAACACTCTTGTGTGTCCTTGATTCTGATTTCTAATTAGAGTAGTAGAATTGATTTATCTCTTTACAAAATAAGCTCTGCTTTTACAATGGCACATTTTTTTCTTACTATACATATTTAATTAGTGCATGTGTAATTGCATATTTGTTCCTTGCAGGGCACAGGCAGTCACAGAAATGGAATGTTATTAATACTAAGTCATCTCTCAATTCAGGGTGTGTTACAGCATTCTGGGTGACTAAAAATTTCTTGAGGGCTGAAATCTCTAAATCTCTCCTAAAAATCACATGAGTTTTGTTAAGATAAAGCCTCATTGTGTGGCTGTATGTTCAGAGCTCTCTTTTATGTTTAGGACAGCAGTAGCTACACTCTGAAAGATCTGTAACTTAAAAGACTGTCCTTGAAGGTAGAACTCTACACTGGTTTATTTTTATTGAATTCTAGCCTATGTTAGTAGGTGGTCTGTTACCATCTACTCTTGAGATAATCTGTGAATTCGAGTAGCAATTACTGTGGTCAGTGATGGTGTTTGCTTCCTGCATGTGATCTCACTTCATTTAAACTGCCAGGCTGATGTTCTGTCTTGACTTTGATAATAATATCCTGTTCCCACAGTCTTCTAGAGTATTCCCAGTACCTCCACATGGGTGAGGCTGACATGTTGGTAGTTCCCAGGGTCCTGCTTTCTACCCTTAAAGAAAGAAAGCAGTAGCAAAGCAGCTCAGTATTTGCACAAAAGCATGTTTAGCAGTGCTATGTGTTTCTTTTAAGCCCAGTGACCTCAGTCCACAGGTTACTGGTGGGGGGGGATGTAGAGGTTGCTGTGTACCACAGAGCAGACTAGGCTGGCATTATGGCAGTGCCAGCAGAGGTGAGCAGCAGGGTTGTATTTGGGTTTGTGTGCACATAAATGGATACACCAAGCCCAAACAGATTTCTTTACTTCTGGCTTAGAAAAGAAGTATATTTATTTTTATTATTATTATTATTATTATTATTTTTCTTCCCCCATTCAACTAGTGCAACTAGGTCTTTCCCATCCTCTAGAGTAAAAGTCTTAGCCCTTATTCCCTTATTTATGTGTTACTGGAAGCAAATCCAAATTGTCTGTTGGTTTGAGGATTGCAAATAAAGACTTCAGCCTCTGCTGAAGTTGCTTCTGCAGCTTTGTCAACTCCTAAAGCTGAAGTCTAACAACAACTCACCCAAGTACAATGATGGCCTAGAGGATACTTTGCAGCTTTTCTATGAAGATTAGTCTCCCTCAGGTCTGTACAGAGCTACTTAGCCAGGAAAGGTAATTCCTTTCCTTTCCATGGGTCATTCAACATTCTCTACCAGCTTTGATGGTCTGGGTTGCACAGAGAGTAAAGGCCTACTGATTGTTGTGGGTTGGCTGGATGTTTAGAAGAAAAAAGAGAAAATGAAAAAAGCCAAGACTTTAGAGATAAGTACTGTAGTAGGTCCTAGATGCTATTTTCATAATTGTCTCATTATACATGCAAGGATCTCAAAATACTTTTGTGAGCTTGTTATTCATAGAAACTTATCTCTTATCACAGCTGTACAGTGAAAATGATCAGATCCTGCTGAAGGCAACCTCTGGGAGTCTGGGTATTTACTTGTTTTTCCTGCTTAGAAATACCTGTGCCTGTTCATGTTTTAAGACTTCATTTGAGATAGCAGACTTGCCACTGATTACAAGTGTCAGTGTTGGCAACTCTGGTAAAAATGAGGAGATTAAAGGATTTCTTACTTTACTTAAAAAGACTTTGTCACCAGTCTCCACCTAGCCACTGAGCCATTGACTATTACTCTCTGGATGTGACCATCCAACCAATTCCTCATCTACTGCACAGTCCACACATCAAGTCCATATCTCCAATTTAGAGAGAAGGATGTTGGGGGGCGAGGGAGGGAGTGTCACATCAAAGGCCTTGCAGAAGTCCAGGCAGATGACATATTTGTAGCTCTTCCCTTGTCCACTGATGCAGCCAGTCCTGCACAGAAGGCCACCAGGTGGTCAGGTAAGGCTTGCATTTGGAGAAGCAGTGCTGGCTGTCTCAACTCACATCCCTGTTGTTCCATGATCTCTGGCACACGGGTGAGGCTGACAGGTTGGTAGTTCACAGGGTCCTGCTTTCTACCCTTTCTACAAGTGGCTTCAGTGTTTTCCTTCTTGGGGTCACTAGGGACTTCAGCTGACTACCATGATTTCTTAATTGTCATGGTGAGCAGCTGGTAAATACATCAGCCAGTTCCCCTGAGGCTCTGGGATGCATCTTGTCAGGACCCATAGACACTTACTTATATTCAGGTGGTCATGAACCCCCCTAGAGTGGGATAGACTTTGCTCCCCAAGTCCCTGCCTTGCAGCCCATCCACTCTAAAGGTGTGGGAAGAGAGCTTGCCAGGGAAGACTGAGGCAAAAAAGTTCTTCAGTAACTCAGCCTTCTCCTCATCTCTGTTTCTCTCATTGTGATTGGATAGCTTGATTAAGGTTTTCCCAAGAAAACAATAATAATTATCATTTCAAGGTACAGCACATGTTTTTTTTCTGGTCCAAACTTTAAACAGTTTATAGTGATAGATGCAGTAACAATAGAGATCATTTTGGATATGTTAAAGCAGCCCCACATAGGAGAGCTATGGCCATGGATGAGGCTGTATTTCTAGCCTGGGAAACAGGGTAGAGAGGAAGAGGTACTGCACTGCATTGTTCTGTGTGCTTTCCTAGGAGAGGGAATGGTCTGGCAGGTATAGGGGGGAGCAGCTCTGTCTGTGTGTTCTTTTGGCTGCTAGTTGAGTCTGTCACCATGGTCAGGAATTTGAGGTTTCTAGTGCCTGGGAAGGGAGCTGGACAGACAGAGGACCCATGGTTTTGTGGTTGATTCCACCTCAATAGTTTTTTATTGGCTGTATAACAACAACTTAGACCTCTGTTAAAGGAGGTCTAGTTGTTGGCCTGTCATTCTCTGGAGGGGGTGACACATCCTTAGCATTTCCAAGTCAAGCCTAGTGAGAAAAAAACATTTTTTTTGTTTAGGGAAAAGAAAAGGGCCTGTTTTCAGCAAAAAGGAAAAGGCACAAACTCCTTCCTTGCAAAGTCAAAAAGAGTTTTTCCTGTTTCATTCAGGCTGCAAATGACTGCAGGAGTCACATTGTGGTTAATCCCCACTACTGTATGAAAAGTCATTACCAAGCTGGGCCTGATCCTGCAGTGCTCAGTACCCAAGGACCTTCAGCACCTCTCAGAACTAGGTCCTTTGTCTGTGGGTTGTAGAACATTGAGTTGTGCCAGACTGGCTCATTTCTGCTCAGTTCGTAAGAGGCTATGTGAAAATTGCTTTTTGTTTGGAGTCACATGAGCTCTTCATCTGGTTTTGCCTCAAAACCACTGACTTTGCCTGGTTTCAGTTGAAAGAAGTGAATGGGATAGTTGTCAAAAAGCTAAGCTGATTTCTTAATACTGAGGGTTAAATGTTACCCTAAACCTTGCAGATGAACCTTCATGGGTTTCAGTTTTTATCTTGAAGATTATACATAATGTTTTTATTATGGAGAAAAAATGACCCTAAAAGTTTCAAACTGAAGTATTTGGTTGTGAGAAAACACTGGACTTAAGGCTGAGCAATTTTAAGTTAGCATCTTCTGTTATATGATCATCTTCAGTTGAGGAACTGCCTAGTATTTTTTCTATAAATCTGCTTTATTCTTGCTAGAAGATAGAGAGCAAACACTGTGGAGATATTCAGTATTTTGTTATTCTTCTCTTTGTTCATTTTCTTATGTTTTATATTATCATTACGTTCCTGCTCTGCTCACAAAGTTATTAGTTTAATCAAGGCTTCCAAGGATTTGCAATCATAATTTTCTTGATTATTTCTGTGTTCATTTATCTTCACAGAATCTCAGTAAGGTCAAATTATTCCCATTTTACAAGCGATCTGAGCTACAGAGAGAGTTCAAGGTGTGAAGTATGAGGGGCACCCTATTGAGCATTAGGGTTGCACAAATCTTATTTCAGTTAGGAAACAAGAAAATGCCTGCAAGTTATCTTTGTCCAAAGGTAATGATTAAAAAAAAAAAAAAATGTTACTTCACCAAAGACACCGTACCATCTGGCTTTACAAGTAGCTGATATTTCATTCCAAACAAGGATTTTATTTTGCTCACGTGCATAAAAACTGAAGGGAGTTCATTTTTAAAAAGTAGAAACTTTGTCTTCTTTGTTGTACTCAGTATTTAGAAGCCCCTCTCACTGTGTTGCTTTCAAGAAATTGAATGTGTATAGTCCACTGTCTTGGGTATGTTCTGTAAGGGATGGGCATTTCACCACCTTCTCTTCAACTAGCTGTGCTTCGTATGAAAGTTAAATAATGATGCACTGGGGGCTGAGCATACTGCTTCTTAGGTGGGTGCCTTGGCCAAAAGTTTACAGAACATTCTCCCTCTGTCTCAGTACTACTTTAGATGGCTTTGGTCAAAAAGGATAATTGAGGAAAAAAAAAAAAGAGGGAGACTCTTCTGATACTTAGGCTGCTGGTTATATCATGCAGTTCCAGTCTTTATGGCAATAAATATTTAATTGTATATACACAGTACTGGCAAAAGAGAGTGCAGGCTTTTTCTGAGTCCACCTACTGCAGAACAGCAGGAAGCTCGACAGCTTTGGGGTTGTCATGGTAGGAAACTTCATAGGCTTTAGGATAGAAGAGGTCTAAGAATATGGGTTTGCACATGTTGAGTGAGCTTTCTTTTTGTTTAGTCTCTGTCCTAGCTTCTTCTCTCTATTTGTACAAACTAGTTCATCATTCCCCATGTTTATAATCTTGGTTCTGGATGTTTTGAGATGTCTGTCCAGAGGGAACAATAATGTTAGCATGCTTCTGGGGTGCTGATGAACTACCTTAACTCTTCACTTCTGTCTCACTCCCTGGTCTGCAGCTTGGCATCCCCCACACATCACTGCCCAGGTTAGTTCAGATACTTACAGACCAACTTAACTTAAAGTTTCCCTAACTCCCAGTCCTCTGGGTACTTTTTAGTTCTTCCTGGTGTTCTGCAAATTGTGCAGGTATCCAGCGTTGCAGCACTTTGGAGGAATCCAGGAAGGTTTGACCTGTATCCTGGTGAAGTCTGTGTGCATTTTATTTTCTTCATTGATAAGGCTGTCAGGTTATTGCAGTAGATATTGCATGGGGTTTGGATGCAGCTAAAGATTGCCATTAATATTTTCAAAACTAATTATTGTAAATTATTGTAAAATTATTGTAAAAAAGTTTTTAAACAGTAGGAGACCGAATAAATATATTTGTATCTGAAAACAGGATTTTTATAATGGGAAGTTTTAGGCCTAATAAGAATTTGGTGTTAGGAGATGTACCTTTCTGTTTTAGAAACAGAACTTTAAAAGGTTTCAGTCTCCTCCTCAGTAGCTGTACATAAATCAGATAATAATATTTTCTTTGATAGTAAGCATGCCAGGGAAAAAATTCTTTTTTTTCCTAGTTGTTTACAACAATACCATTATTTCAGATGTAGTTCTGATACAAATAACAAAAATTTATTTTACTTTTTACTACTTGGAATGTCTGACAGTAATTTGCAGCATTCAGTTGGATCCTGTGATAAAATACAGGACATTTTTTTGCCTGCTGTTTGTGCAAAAATAGAAATGACATTTTTGTAGTGAATATAATGGAGCTATTTAAAATATACCTTAATTACACAACTATAGAAGTTCTATTAATAATATTGTTACCTATTAATACTTGGAAAACATGCACAGGGAGCAGAGTGATGTGCTTAAAAAATGGGACCTTTAGAAGCTGCTGGCTCTTCTGTTCAGTTTTGCTAATTTTTTTATTATTATTTTTTTTAAGGATCAGTGGCATTAATAGCATCTTCATTTTTGTTCTTCGTGTAATAGTGTGTGTCTAAAGACATGAATATTATATATGAAATTTTTGATGATGTAGAGAAAGGAGTATTTGAGAGAACCACACTTTGCTTGCAGGGAAATTTTTAAAAAGTAAAAAAAGTCTAAAATAGCAATGCCATAGTTGTGCTATGGCAAGCTTGGCCAAATCAGTCAGTTCCAGAACACACCAAAATAACCAGGCATGTTTCTCCTGCTTTGCTAGGTTTTTAATTGGTTTAGCCTAGATTTTTTTGGTTCGTTTTGTTACTTTTATAATAGAAGACCTTTACTGAAAGGCCTCCTTTTCATTATGTCTGCTTCTGTGCAAGTAGGAAAGTGATCACAGTCCCTGAAGAGTTAGTGTGTACAGCCTCCTCCCTTGTACCTATCTGTCTTGTAGCTGCCTGAAACCAATTAGTGCACTTGAGCAGCTCCCCTGAGGGAGAGGGGTGTCTTGGACAGAGCAAGCTGAAAAGTGACATTCATGCTTTCCAAGGTTGCCCACCCCAATAACTATTCCACAGCTGCAAAGAAACACCACGTCACTCTTACCAGACAGTTTTCACTACCTCTGGAATCCTTTAAATATGCATGTGGCTCTGTAATTAATAGAATAATTGGTTTTAGCTGTCCAAGAGTGTGTCCAGTAGATTTGCTCACTGTCTCCAAACTGAGAATCTTCAGTACCTTGGTGTAAGGGGTTTTAGAGATGCCCAAGTAACTCTGAAAGCAGTGTTAAACAGCAGTCACATTTATCTACTTCTTGGCTACCTCAGCATGGGCACTGCCTAAAGCACATAGCTCCATGCAGTTAAGTAAGCCTGTATCTATTTGCAGCTCTTGGAAAAGTCTCGTCACAGGCAAGAAACTAGAAAAGCATTTAGACACTTCTGTGGCTCTGTAGATACAGCATATTAAGGGAAATGCTGGTTGCTTAGCTTTTTTTGTCAAATACAACACTCAAAGGGGAGATGTTCTTGCTGTGCAAAAAGTACAGACTGGGAAAAATACTTTTTTGGTTTCCCCATTATATTCTTTTATGGCAGCACGGGAATGTCTGGAGGACTTCTTGAGGGAGCCTTGCTGTATGGAATGTTGTATTTCCTCTTTGAAAGTTCACGTGAAACCCTAAAAAGAGAGACTTGGGTACTACAGAGATTCTGTAGCCTTTATCAGTTCTGGATGTGTAACTTTCAGAAAAGTGAAAGTGCCAGCTCATATTGATTTCCATACTCTATTAATTTCAGATCACATATCTTTTATCTGCCACAAATTCACTGGAAGATTGCCTGTGTTCAGCTGTGGCTGTGTGCTGCTTCTGGAGATGTTTCAGCAGGAAAAAAGCCTGCCACAACCAGCCCATTTTTAGTTTCCTAAATGTTAGAATCTAGAGAGGGGAAAAAACCAAATCTGAAAAGAATCTAAGAATCAAATCTGAAAACTTTCTTTTTGAAGGCATCCAGGAGATAAATGCCTGCCATGTGGTGGTAACACTGTCTTTCTGTCCTGTGTTGTCATTGTGTAAGCAGAGCTCTGCAGGTGAGCAGGGCAAAGGAGGGTTCATGCACTAGCCAGTCATGCAGTGGATCTTCTGCCCCATTTTCTCCTTCACTCCTACAGAGGTTCAAGGTTGTATATTGTGTATGATATGTTGTATAGGAGTGTGTCTGCTATGCAGTCTGCATTATACTCTGGGGATTACAATTCGAAGGGTTATGGCTGTGAAAATATATGTTCCCTTCCTGTAAAAGAGAGAGGTGTCCACATTTTTGTCCAAGTCCTGCATCAGGTGGGTTTGCTTCTAACAAGAATTTCTCTTCATTCTGTCAATTCTTACTCATTCAGTTAAGCTCAGAAGTTCTCCTTTACTTGGTTTGGCAGTTACACTTGGTTTGGCAGACATACAGTCCTGTAAAGTATGGAACATTCTGTTTGGTTTATGTTTTAAAACTGAGCAATATTTCATAGCTTTCCTATTGCTAGTACATTGAATGTTGATAGAGTTGTTGCTGTTGCCTAAGACAGTACTGTACCATTCTGTATGTTTTTCTTGTGTCAGGAGGTAATGAACCATGCCAGAGAAGTGAAGCCTTAGAAAAATTCTATTTTATTACTCACATTACATTTACTAGGGAAGTAATAAGAATACCTGTTTTACGTTCATTTTATTGAAGAATAATCTGTCTTTTACCTTGTCTTATATATATAAATATGTCTATATACATATTTATAAATGTATACATACTATAAATATGTATAGTAACAAGTCCTGACAAGATTAAAAAGTACATGCCTAGCCTTTTGGTTTCACAGAGTTTTGTGTCCTTTAGCATTCAGCATGGATTTTGTAAGTTCAGCATGTGAGTATTGCTATTAAATTGGTCATACGAATATCTGTGGAAGCTGAGAACACCATCCTGTGCCATCTTTGGCATCTTGTATACCCTGTTTAATACTGGGGTTTGTTAGATTTGTTGTTGTGTTTTTTTTTAATATACTCTGAGTGTTGAATGTCTGTGTTCAAAGGAAGATGTCAAGCTTGTTATTTTGGTGAATACACCTTCTCTGAGCTGTAATTCCTTACTTACTGAGAGGCTTAAGTGTGTGTAGTCAGTAAACTGGGTGCTACTAACTCAAGCAATAGAGCCTTCTGAAATATCACTGCTTTTGTGTTCATGTATTATAATTAAAATAAGCATTCTCCTAAAGTTTTTGTTCCTTCTAAGCTGTTCCTTTTCCACCTCTGATTTATACAGTCCAGATGCATGCATCAGCCTCTCCACCAAGTTAGACAGCAAACAGCACAGAGTAGACAGCCACAGGGCAATGTCACAACTCCCTGAGAGGTACTGAGTTTAGGAAAGCTTCTGTGCTGTTCAGCAGCACTCAGTGTTTAAAGAGAACAAAAAGAGCAATTTCACTGTCTGAGAACCCATTTAAATCTGCTTGCAATCAGAAGAGTTGAAAAAGCAGTGGCTTGAGCAGGAATGCTTGGAAGGTGCTGTGGGGTCGGGTGTGCACTGTCAGGTAGTGGGAAAGCTGTGGTTGATTGAGACAGGAGAGAACAAATCCTGCAGGTGGGGAAACAGCTCAAAGTAGCTGTTTTGAAGCCATTCTAATAGTAGGATGGCTGGCCAAGCTCTCATCCATAAATAAGGTGTCACAGACACAGCAGATAAGCAGCTGTCTCTGATCTCTGTGACAAAAAGAATCTTGCTTTTCACTTTTCTGTGTCTGTGGCAAACATCTCACCCTTCCAGTGTGTCTGGCAGTATTGCAATCATTATGGTCTTACAAAGGAGGCTGATTTTTATGACTGCTAACAAGTTGAATGAGCATCTCACAGTGGAGCAGTCCACAGTGTGTCATCATGCAGATGTTTACCAGAACCTTGGAGGCTGGTAGCTCAGTGGTCTTAGCATCTAAGAGATCCACAGAGAATTCTGGTACATGGAATCTGAATCCCATCTTTTTCAAAATTCAGGTAATATCTGCTTAGGTTTCTGGATGTCAGAAACTGTATACTTGCACATGAGACTTGAATACATTTGGGTGTGAAATACTCAAACCAATAAATTTGCAGAAAACCCCCCCCCAACATTGCATAATGTGCAATGAGAGAAATAAGAGAGTTGATGAAACACATCTTTGGATAAAAATTCAGACTCAATTTAGCACAGGAATAGAGGATGTCTGGCAGACACTGATATTTTCTCCTGAACCAATGGGAAATCTGTGCATCACTGGGACTCAGATATGTCCTACTTATTGTACAAGGAGCTCAATAATGAGATTCACAAGGTAAATATGGTCTGAAAAATCTGCAGGGATGAAAGAAGCATACCAAAACAGGTAATAAGAAAGGACACTGTACAGCAGCACCACTGCTGCTTAGTGGCTTTATTTTCTTTTCCTTTCATTCCACACAGAATACTCTGAGGACAGAGTCTGGCACAGAGTAAAAGGAATATTGCCACCTGGCTGCACAGATAGAGCTGGAGAAGGGACCTCCTCAAGGGGCTGCCTCCTCTGGGTGGTTGTTGTTGGTTTGTTTTAGAGAAAAGTATCTTGGAAACTGCTACAAATCAGAGAGGGAACATGAAGGACCTTCCTCAAATAGATTGAATCTGTTCTTCAGCATTTCAAGTCATGAAATAATGCAATAAGTACTCCTGGTACATTCCTTTCAACAATGTGTTGGCAGCAGCTAATCCTCTGTCTATTCAAGAGCCTGGTGCAGCTCCACACATTGGAACCCTTTAGTGAAGACCATCTTTCCCAGGAAAATGCAGTGTTCTCCCAGCCAGTAATATAGTGTCTTGAGCTTTCAAAGTGTCAGTTTTCAGATTCAGGTTGGAAGGTGACTTTTCAGCTATTTCACTACTCAGCAGTGGTGGTTGTCTCCCAGTAATGCCCCTCTGCAGCAGTTCCAGCAATGGAAGGGCCCTTCTTCCTGTCAGAGGTGCTGAACTAAATTAAAAGGTGTGTTAGTACATTCTTAAAAAAACTCAAAGCGTTTTCAGTAAGTATAGAATACATTTTGCAGTAATTTCTTCATGGGTTTCTATCTTCCTGAATTTTGTTAGGGCATATACATGCAGTGATGTTAATTAACAAGACAGGGGTAATCATTAGCAACAGTATGTTCCTGGAGTGTAGGTAGCAAAAGGTCATAGTATGCTGTCTATTTTCTTGCTAAAAATATTATTTTATGTGTACCTAAGGTAGGCTGAAATCTTTCTTTGGCTCTGTTACCCCTTCTCCAGCTGTCTCTGTTTGTTTGTTTTTATCCACACCTATATTTTGGTTTAAGTGAAACTGTAAGCTTACAAGAAGCTTGAAATACTTGATACTTAAGCTGTGACCAGGGTAAATCTGTAGTGTAATAACAGCATCATGATTTTGTTCAGTCTAACTGGAAATACCATTGTGACCAAACATCCGTATTTCTGACAGCTAACAGGAAACAAGAGGAATGCCACCCTTCAGATACATGTCCTTTTATTCCATTTGAATTTGTCTTTTATTCATTAGCTCTTGTAACTTTTATCCTTTTTCTTTTTTTACTTCCCACATAGCAAACCTTTCTTCAGTAGCACTGGGCTAAGCTTATGTGTGTGACAGGATGCACCTCCAAGCACAGTGTGTCTTTGGGTGTGAGACACATTACAAATCTACACTGGTTTCATTTTCATTTTCTATTTGCAAGCAAAATACTCAGTGTAGAATCAGTATTCGAATTAGATGGCTACTACTCAATGGTAAATTTAAAAAAAAAAACAAACAACAAACCACCATATCCTGGTTTGAGTTATCCTTTGCTTTTCACATTAACCCTCATACCAGTGAAGCTTATTTCTCTCAGCATCCCATGGAAGGTGATCAAATGCACCTCAGTGCCCTGGCTCCCTTCCCAGGCTATTGGCCAGTTCAAGAAGCAGATCTGCTGCATATCTTTAAACAACAAAATTGAAAAAGCCAAACTGCAACAGCAAAACTAAAGTCAATACTTAGAGTAAATCTTTTCAAACTCCAATTTCTATTTTCGATGCCTTCCAAAAATAGCTAAGAACTTGTGTCTTTGGGTCTCTGGGTGAGACCATCCCTTTTCCAGCACATGTTTCACATAGCCCTACATTGTAGGCAGCAAGCTTGGTATATTCAAAATTCTTCTTCTGAAAATGGCTTGTAGTAAGCAGTGATCTTGCAGTCTGTTAATTCTGTAGTTCAAAAAGTTATCAACAGCTACTGTCAGTTCCTTGCACTGACAGCTGCCCTGGGAGCTCTAGGTTCTTGGGCTTTTTTCTATCAGGGTTGTTGTTGATTTTTTATTTTTTTAATTTAAGTGTATGATGATTGATGGAAAATTTTAATTTAAGAGATATTAGATAACTGTCTTGAACCCAGTATCTTTTCTGCTGAATGACCTGAAAGGCAGAGGAGTTTACAATATTTGTATGGAAGGTAAGTGCATTCAGACTGAGGTCAGTGGCAGTAGTGAATCCTAGTGATCCAGAAACATCTGTTAAGATATTCTTCTCATTTTATTTTGGGGTATTTTACTTAAAGATCAGCAGCTCTAATAAGCCTTCATATACACAAGGAAAAAGATACTTTTTTTTCATGCAAGTATGAAACATATCAGCTGAAGTGCAAATGAACTCTCCAGAATCTGTGTGTTTTTTTAACAGTGCTGTTAAGGGCAGATGTGGGATTTCTTTGAGAGAGCCTACTTGAACTTCAATTTTTAATTCAAGAAGCAAAAATCTAGGAGGCAATTACTGGACTAGTCTGCTTTTGGCATTTCTTTGCTAAGTCATGTGGGTGCTGGCATTTTGATCTCTTCTGGGGTAGTCAGACTGGGCAGTTGAGAAGTTTTATCACAAAGAGACATTTTAAGATGATCCCTTAACTTTGCTTTCTGATTCTTGATAATTCAGTTTTACAAATTAACCTTGTTGGTTATCACTAGTGCCTTCCCTGAGACTGTCAGGCTGATGTAGTTCTCTAAATTAAGGCACCTTGTGCTCAGAAAATCACTATTTCTCATTTTTACACTTCACATCACCTGGTACTTGGCATACAAAACTGCTGTAAGTTTGTAGCTTGTCTCAGGATCTGGTTATCTGATTTTACAAGACCAGGTAGTTTATGGCAAGGGATGCTTCAGGTGCTCCCTTTCTGCAAGAAAAATGTCACTGACAGTGACCAGGAGGCTTTCACAACCTCCTCTCATTGCAATCTGCATAAATTTGCAGTGTGCATAAATTGTGCCCTTCTGTTTTGCTTTAGTCTGTGCAATCACAAGTGATTAAACACTGGTGCAAACAACCTTCCCAGATTTTGCTATTCCATCTCATTACAGAGCTTTTCCTTTTCAAATGCATGTCATTTCAAAACAGAGAGTGTTGCTTTCAGTGATGATTTTAGTCAGCTTTGCTTTTGTAGTTTGTCTTTCCCTGCATTCAGAGGTGAGCACAACAAGGTAGTGTAGGGAACTTGGAGTGGGAAGAGAAGAAAAGGCAGTGGAAGCTACACTATTTCTTTGATGTTTGTGCAGGGTCATGGCAGCGTTTAGATAGGAGCTGCACTGCTGAGGAGCAGGGAGCTGTCATCAACTTTGTCAGCTTCTGACCCCTGGATACCCCAACCTCACTTCTTGGATGCAGGGGAGAATCATGTCTTTTTAAAACACTCCTTTTTGTTTCATTGAAGTGGAACAATAAAAGAATAGAAGCAGGTATGTCTGAATGAACTCAGGATTTATGAGAAGAGGTTTGTGTTCTGGATGCCTCATCCTTTCAACACCTGCATCTGCTGCTTTTGTTTCAGATGGTTTCAGCAGGAAAACTAAGGACCTGGCACTGGGCTGAGCTGCCTGGAGCCTGCTGAGGAAGTCACTGCTAGCCTCTGAGCAAAGTCTTCTCTTCCTTGGATCCGTTCTTTGCATACATTGTATGTTATAGCTTAATTATATGTTCTGGGCTTCTTGCTGCTTACTTTTTAAGAGAACCATGAAACCTTTGTTCTGCTTTAACAAGGAAAACACAAAACCATTTGCAGCACTTCAGTATTTAAATACTCAGTAAGGTGCTAACAGTTCAGGTTGATTTGCAGCACGTCTCTCTTAAATGGAAGCAGCAGAGCTAAATGAGGCCAGTAATTTACCTTGTACCTCTGACACTCTTTAGGAATGAAGCAGGCCAAGATTTTTGGATGGGTTAGGTAGGTGTCTCTGCTATCAGACATGTTCCCCAGAGCATTCAGAAGAGACTGAACATTGACTTGTTGCAGGTAGCTTCCAGAAACTCGTTGCTTTTAAAGACCCCTCATATCAAATCTTCCAGTAGAATTGTGATCTTAAGACAAAAGTTGTATTTTGGTGTAGGAAATGCTCTAACCACAAGAGAGAGAATAATATTTTGTTATTAATAAGCAGTTATGCAGTTAGGAAAGAGCAGTGTAGTAGTTCAAGTGACTGACTTGCTGCTGAAATTGCTTGCTTGGACAGTTGGATGTAGGTTCTGGTGCAAGTCTCAAGTAATTCTGCAAGCTCTGTTTGAGCTCTATGCCCACCTGTCAGTCATATGCTTCCATCATGTGTTCACACCTCTCTGTTTTGGAAAAGAAATGCTGCTTCTGTTTAGGTGCACATGAACATCCAAATAGCCATTAATAAATGTTGAAACATAAGGAAGTTCATTATTATTAAACAGTGAAAATAAACCTAAATGAAAAAAGTTTCAATTTCACAATTATTGTGGCTGGCCCACACACAAATATTTTGGTTGTTTTTAAAATTGTATGTTCTCTTGGCTTGGTTTCCTTTGTCTTCTTCAACTGGCATACTACATTTATATATTTTTAAAATAAAAATTGTTTCTGAGCAGAACAGCAGTTGAAATGCTGTAGGCTGCCCCTCTTTGCCTTATGAATTTCACTTAATCTGATTTTGAAGTTCAAATTGGACTTGGACCAATCTCTAAGCTGCATCTTTAAGTCAGTTTACTATTACTCCTCCAAAAAAGTCCACTGCAGGTCTGAGCTGGAACTTACAGGTAACAGCCACTTCTGTGTCATTGCAGACAACAGAACTCTGCCATTTCCATATTGCTGCTACATACTATGCAGAGGAACTGCCTGTACATTGTGCTCTGTGCCAGCAGCCTGATAACACACTGCTTGCTTTTCATAGGGCTGCAAAAGGTCAGCAGTGTTCACATCATTTGCTCAAGATGAGTTGCTGCATTTCTCAAAGCTGTTCCTCCTCTGTTACCAGAGGCAGAGCACAGGTTTTACTGGTGGGCTGCAGGCTCTGCATGGAGACACTGGTGTCCAAGTGAGGAACATGAAGTTATTTATTGGCTAGTTCTTTTCCATGACAGTCATTTATAGATTGAGAATTTTTAGTCCACTTATAAAATATTTTTGTTTAAAAAGAAACCTGTGAGTACCTCTAGTCAAATTAGGTCTCTCTGCAAATTCCTCTTCTTTGCTATGTCTTCAGGCTTCTCTGTTGGACTCTCTACTCAAGGTCAGTGCTTACTCCACATCTTTTGCTCAAGATGAGTTGCTGCATTTCTCAAAGCCGTTCCTCCTCTGTTTTTACAGGCAGAGCTAAGGTGGGCTAAGGTGGTTGGGCTTGTAGGCTCTGAATGGAGGCACTGGTGTCCAAGTGAGGAGCATGAAGTTATTTATTGGCTAGTTCTTTTCCATGACAGAATGAGAATTTTTAGTCCACTTATAAAATATTTTTGTTCATAAAGAAACCTGTGAGTACCTGCAGCCAAATTAGCTCTCTCTGCAAATTCCTGTTCTTTGCTATGTCTTCAGGTTTCTCTGTTGGACTCTCTACTCAGGGTCTTTCAAGGTGATGTCCATAGCCTAGTGTCAGGACACCCTCATTGGCCTTTTATTACCTAAACCCTGTTGGATCATATCATATTATAGCACTTTTTTAGTTCTTTTGCAAGTAACAGTCTGATATTCAAGATAAGCTAAAAATTCAAGGATTTCTTTTGCTTTTAGAATGAGAATTTGTCAAGAGAAGGGATGTCATCCAACTCAAATTCTGCATGGCATCATCTGCCAAATTGCTTAGAACTTTGAATATTAGGTATCCATTTCATCAGCCTTCCTGTATAATTATGGCTCATTGATTTTATTTTAAGTACTAGACTGTAGATATAAAGTATATGCTTCCCCTTCTTGATTAAAACATACCCATCATTAAAAGCTACCTCTCTTCATCTTTGAACACAGTTTAATGACAGTTCTTTGGGTTCTTTGCAGGTCTTACCTAGCTGAGGATGTTCCATGCTAGATCACTTCTCTCCCTAACTTAGATGATGGCAGAGGTTTTGCAGAATAAAGCTAGATGAGGAGGAGATGTTGCTGAGGTGGCAATCATTTTACACTTAAGCACGTAACAGTTTATATTGCAAAATGTCAGGGTAGCTTCTCCCCCACCCTCATGTTTTGTTGATTGGTTGGCTTGTTGGTTTTTTTGTTGGGGGGGGGTCTAGGTGGAAAGATCTTTCATGTTAACTGGAAAAAAAAATGGAAAAAAGACTAGGAAGCCCCAGTTTTATGGGTTTGGGGGTTCTTTTGGTGGTTTGTTTTTTTTCTTCAACCTATTAAATTTTGTTCTGTGCTAGCTGAGCACTCAGCTTCTAGCACACAGGTTGTAAATGGCTGCAGCAGGAACAGCAGCTGCAGCTCTTGAAATGTGTGACAGATTGAATGGGTTCTGCAGCATCTCTGTGGCCAGCTGAACTGACTGTGGGTATCAGGTCTTTTCCTCTTCCTACCATATCTCCATCCTCCTGTCCATCATCAGAGACAGGTGAAGGAACTTCCCTTCACTTTGCAGCTGCTCCTGGTGAAAGTAAATAGGAAACAGATGAGATTCCTCCCCAGGTCACTCCAACATTTATTTCTTTTGGGCACATTGCCTTGAATTACATAATCATACTTTCTAGTCCCTGAATTGATAGGCTTGGCCAATGACTGAATCAAATGGAAAAGAAAGGATTATTTCCTATGAGTAATTGTAGGCTGTGTATCTATATACATATTAACTACACATAATAAAGTTGTTATAGGGATTTTAACTTGATCAAAGTACTTCTGAAATTCAGTTAATTTATTTTCACTCGTGGTTTCTCCAGGAAGCAGGGGAGTGTTAGTCCAGGGTCTCTGAGGCTGTATGGATAGCAGGGACTGCAGACTTCTGAAGAAACTGCTCAGTATGATTTCTCTAAGGTTTAATGTTGGAAACTTGTATGTGAATGTCTATATGTGTGCATACAGGTGTGCAGATCCCTTTATGGAAACACACATGAAGTGAGCCATGACCAGTCCTTATAGAGACTTCATTAAGCTGACAAAAGGCATGAATGACTGAAATTAATTTCCCTGTGTAAATGACTTAATTCCTTGCTTTAAGTTCTTTAAAAACAATAAGGTGTTTCCAAACGTCTGAGTGTATGGAATTTGTTATGGATTTAACTTATGACCTCACACAGCAGTTAAATCATACTTCTGTAGTTCTGGAAAACTGAGATTTCTGGAAAAAAAAATTATAGTGTTATATATATAACGTGTATATGGTTTCATGTTGTATTATAATAATAACTAGATTGTTTCAGGCTTAGGAGCAATTGAAAAATCTCAGAAGAATTAATAAAATCATTGTGCATGATAGGAACACATTTTTCCTCTTGCTTTTACCTCTTCATCCATACAACCAGGAATTACCCGTGTTTTATTTAGGGGGTGATAAATAATTTCAATATATTTTTAATTAGAGTGTGTGTTTAAAGTACAAAAAAAAGGACTTTCCATTTCCCAGATAAAAGCATAATTCTTACTAAAAAATTCACTGTCATGAATAAAATGCTAACCCAGATGTCTGCAAAGTAGCACTGAGCCTGATTCTGCAGGTTTCTGTGTGAATAGTGAGTTCCCTTGATCTTTCTGTTCCCAAATTCTTGTTTAAAAACAAAACAACAGAACAGAACACCAGCATCTTTTCATTCTGTCTCATTATCTTATTTACTAAGTGAGTCTGAGGCTGAAGTGTGTACTGTGAGCTTTGAGAAGTGTTCCTAGAATATATGAGGAGTTATGTTTTGAGAACTGAGTGGCTATTATTTCAAATACACCATTTTGAACTAGTAAATGCAATGTGGATTTTTGCTGGACCACTTTTTAAAGGAAAGGTTGGTTGGTTGGTTTTAAAATATTAACATTGTAAGGTCAGGGTTTCCTGAGGAAAAGCCATCTGGGAAATGTCATATTTGACAGTTCTGCAAACATGCTTGAAAATTACAATTTCAATTCATGAAAATAAATGTTACAAGGTCAAAATACAGCTTAGAACTTTTTTTCTGAAAGATCAGTAAAATTGAGAAAACATTTATTACTGTTTCAATTTGGGCTCATATGTCAGTAGTTAATTCAAAGAAAGTTAAGCTTTGTTCTAAGGTCTGTGTAGAGTCAAAGTCAATTTTTTTCCTCCTATTTTCATTCTGTCTTTTCTACCTAATGGTGCATTTTCAGTGGTCAGTCATTAAGCACCAACTTGATTGAAGTTGGTTTGATTTTAGCCCTGTGTTCTTTATGTATTCTTGGTTTGTTTCACTCTGATTCTCTTCTTTTCCTTCTTTCTTTTTTCCCTTTTAGACGCAGGGTGCTTGCAATATCTGATGGGATTGAACACATTGGGAATCTCCGCTGGGAGCTGGCACTGTGCCTCCTTGCTGCTTGGACTATCTGCTATTTTTGCATTTGGAAAGGGACAAAGTCTACTGGAAAGGTGAGGTTAACATTCTGTGTGTGTGTGTCAGCTGTACTACGACTCCCTTGTGCTCCAGGCTTGTGTTGTCATTCCAGTTTCTGCCCCTCAGAGTGGCAGAATTTCACACCCATCTTTCATTGCTGTAAGCAGCTATACTGGGGGTCTACAAATTGCAATACTAGGTAATTAAGAACCAGCCATAATTTGCATTGTTTTGATTCCTTTTAGTTTTCATTATATAGTCCTTCCCTAGTTCTGTTGGAAGAGCCTGGTTGGTTTTGGTTTGGTTTTGTTAATTCAGAATTGTTGATTCTGTGCTTGAGGTATCCAATGTGACAGGAGTTGAAACTCTCAGTGACACAAGTTTATTACTCACAGAAGTAGAGAGAATGAGAAGTATAGCCATCCTCTGAGCTGCAGATGCAAACAAATGAAAGCAGAAATTCCAAAGCAGCTATAAAAAAAGAGAAAAAGACCTGAAGATGGATATATTAGGGAGAAAAAGGTGAAGTACTCTTGTAACTGTTGGAGTGAATGCCATTCCATACTGGATACCCAACTGAGAGACACTGCTTCCTAGTCTAGGAGGGTCATAGCATGATGGAGTGGATAGAGGGCATAGTTCTGAGATATTAAACAACGGAACAGTGAGGGGAAAAGTGACAGAGGTCTCTAAGGGTGATCTAAAAAAAAGCACTGGTTTTTCATGTTGGAAACAAAGAATACCAGGAAAAAAATTGGTCAACTGGAACACTTTGTGCATTTAATTTTCAAATACTTACTATTTAGTTAGGAAGAGTAGTTGGATTTTTATTTTTTTTGGTTTAGTAGCCTAAATCTTTAAATTAAATGTTTGAAATGTAGAGTGGGTTTATTTTTCTTTTAATTTAGAAAATGTCAGAGTGAAATTTTTCAGCTTCCTCAACCACCCATGTCCTTATTCCTATCAAAATTTTGGCTGAAATTCCTTTCTGAGTTTCTGTGTTCTGTCTGTGTTTGCCAATTGTCAGTCAGTCTGGTCCTGCATTTCTCACCTAAGTATTTGCACACACAGCCCTACTTGTATCAAGTCACTGCAGGAAAGACTGTGTAAAGCTGCATATAGGCATGAATAGTTCAGAGAGAGAAAAGAAGCCTGAAGAGAAAAACACGGAGAAGCAAAGGTGATACAAGGGAAATGACAAACTAAGTGTCCACATGTCTCTGAAGCCTGAGCTCCAGGGACGTACAAAAGTGGTTTAGAGTTGTCTGAGCAGCTGCATCTGGCAGTGAAGAAATGAATCTGAGCAAAACTATTTTTCTTTTTTCTGTCAGAAGGAACTTCTGAAAATGGAGCTCTATTCTACCATGGTATAATCTGACCCAAGGGTGGAGGAGAAGACATGTACTGTGAATGCACATGCATGCATGCATGCAAGGCTGTGCAAAACTCTGCTGTACATAAGATAAATAGCACTGGTAGAAATAGCTTGCTGATAAGGACAGGCTGTAGTGATTTTGGAAAGGATATATTTTGCATTTCTGTGGCTGACATTCAAATGTTTATCATTCCTCATATACAAATCACATGAGATTCCTTCAATGACACCATTTCCCCAGAAATAGATCTTACACTTCAGAAGTTACGAAACTGAGACTGACCCAGGTTACCTCTCTTTTTCTTTGGCTTCTTTCTTTTTTCCCTGATAGCTTAGCTAAAACTTCAGCTTACTGGTAGGTGGAATAAATTTCATTTGATTGATCTCTGTGTGATTTTGATACCCACTGTTTTGATGAGGTTAAGTGAAGCAGCCTGAGAAAGAGCCATGTCTTGCCCAGTTGAAATGGAGTGATATGCTTTACATCTAAGCAGAAATAACTAGCAGTCTTGCAACAGAATTGCAAAGAAAAATCAGCTTTGTAAGTCCAAAGCATGAAAAAAAAAAAATCATGTTCCAGTAACAAGTAGGCTCATCATATCTTTACACACTTAGTCTGGTTTGCCATGAGCAGCAGTTGTGACTTCCAAAATAATGAGGAATCAGACTGGTAGGTTTCTGTGTTCCTCAGGAGGCAGATTCAGCAGTCTGCCTGTGCAGAGGGTCCATTGCTTCCCAAGAAACATGCAGGAAAGATCTGTCATAGCCAGTATTGATCATGTCTTTTTCCAGTTTGGTTCCTCTCATTAGTAAGGAAAGCTTTTTACTAGATGAATGTGTGACACTGCAGTTTGTTTTCACTGATGCAGTTTTTCCCCTGGACATAAGTTCCCTTTTTAGACATATTTAAGAAATTTAATATTCTTACACTTGGGATTTATTGCAGCCAAAGCCATGGGATGTCTGTGCCATCTCACCATTTTCCCAGACCAGCTAAACAAGGGCACAGCAGTGAGGTGTTCTGGGTTCTACAAAGGAATGAAATGCTCTGAAATACAGGTGACAAAGCAGTCTTCTGGACTGCTCTTTCAATTTCTGATATATTGGTGTTTTAAAAGTTTATATTTAAGTTCATCCAGTTGTAGTCCTTCACACCAGATTGAGTTGATTATGTACTCATTTCCAGAAAGAGTTCAAAATTGACTGCTAGATTTTATCATGATATTAACTGTTTTTAGGCTGGCCTGTTATATTTGCTATATACATTAATTTGATTGAGTAATTTAAATGAAATAACACATCCACTCAAAACAGAAAACTTCTTAAACTTTTATTCCCTTTGGAAATACTCAAAAAAAAAAAAAAAAAAAAAAAGTGTCTGTGGGACAGAAAAGCCAGCTAGGAAAAGGGAAACAGGAGGCAGAATGGAGAAGGGGAGCATGAGACTTCACCATCTTCGTGTGGCTGTGTTCTGTGAAATATTCAAGAGCCTGGTTTACTCTTTTCCTCTTTTTTCTCTGCATCCTAATGCATGGTGAAAAAAAATCCAAGCCTTAAAAGCTGTTAAAAAAAAAAAACAAAACAGCCCATAGTTCTGTACCTAGCACTGCCACAGAACTCATCTACTCAGACTGTGAATATTTAAAGATATTAAATATATTAAATCTAACAAAGTTTAGCTCCAAATGAAGTGCTTGGGATGCTGTGTTTCAAACTTTTCCATTACTGTTCTTGAAAGTCATCACTTTCTCACAGCAGTTTGGAGTTTTCCATTCCAGCAGATCTGTAATATCAAAATAATTCTGGGTGGTTCTGGCAGTTTCCAGGAGAAACATATTTGTGCCTTTCCTGAGGTTCTTACCATTAATTACCCAGGTATTTTGTATGCTAGCTTTCACATTTAAGGTGCTGTATATATACTAAATCTTTGAATGAGAAACTGAAAAACAAAAGGAGAGAATATGAAGGGGTAATGTTATAATGTTAAGCTTACATTGCAGCTAGCTGAGCTCAGTAATACATGATATCCATCTGAAGCAGAAGTATTTTCAGTAGCTGGCCTTACGAGTTTAAGAGAGAAGGTAAAAATGATGTAGAAGGCTGAAGATAATTTCCTAAACATTTAAATTATCATTCTAGACTCTGATCATTAGATTGTGGTTTAGTATCTTATTTCTGTAAAACATTTTTGGTTACTAGTAGTGACAGTTTTTAGTTTTTCTCTATGTATAGATCTCCATAGTTGCTGAGTCCTGCTAATTATTGATCTTCATACAGCATTCTTGAGATCTTCAGCTCCAAGGAAAATTGGGTTTAGTCTGGGAAACATTTAGTAAAAACCAAACCAACCAAACCCCACAAAACCCCCAAATAAAGAGGAAAACCAACATCTTGAACTTCCAGGTTGGGATTTGTCATTTTATGACTCGACATAAAGCATTTTCTGACATGCAGTGTTCAGAGTATCATTGTGTCCCCTCAACGTTTTTGTATTAGCACACAACTGTGTTCTTCTGACACTTCTTAAACTGCTTCAGGATCATCTGGAAGAGGGAAAAATCTTGTAAGAGATTTTCAGATTTTCTTCAGATTTCCCTGTAATTTATGTATCACACATGCAGGCGTAAGTCCTCACTGAATACTGTTCTGTCTGATTCCAACTCCTGAAGCTTCTGATTCTTTCCTACTCTTTGTGTTAAGTTCCTTGAAGTTCAACATAGTCCTGCTCTTAGAGTGTGTTAACTTTGTGCTGTCTCTCCACGTAATATACTATAAAACTACAACAAAAAGAGAGGCTACTAAAAATAGAGTGTGATACTAAAAGGTAAGGTCAGGAGCACTGTCCTGCCTTAAGAACATGCAGAAATCCTCAACTCTTCCTCTCATCTACAAAACAGACCCAGAACCAAGAGACTTACCCCGCATTAAAAAGCTTCCATTTCCATGTTGCTCTAGAACAAATTGTCTGGTGCTCCAGATCATAATCAACTTTGAAAATATCTTATACAGTGTTAACAATCCTTGACTTGAAAATCGCTTAGCACTTGCTACTCCTTTTCACTCTGTAGCTGTTCTTAAGCCTAGAACAAAAGAACACTGATGAAAGCTATTGCTGTGCTCTCCTTGGTTTAAGTGCTACACAAGGGAAAGCACTGATCTGTACATCCATGATCTATACATCCATGATCTATACATATATCTACTCTACACATCCATGAGTTGTCTAAGATGCTTGATTAAATTCTCCTGCAAATATAAATCTAAAATAATAGATTATCACACACTATCTCCTCATGAAACCTTTATGTCCCTTCTCCTAACTTATTACTGGATAGCCTCATATTGTTCACTGCCTATCTAAAAAGGATACTATTTGGTTAAGAAATCAATTTTGGTTAAGAAATCATCATATTAAACTCTTATAAGTGACCTTGCAAGTTTATTGGTGATGTAGTTTATTGTATATGAACATAAAACTATGAGTGGTTTTATTTACTTGCCACATTCCTTATTCAATTAGTTCCTTTTCTACCATGACATCATTGAAAAAGCTGTGAAAAGCTTAGCAAAGCAGAGAAATTTCTTATCTCAGAGGAGTGTAAGTGATGCCATAATTTATTATTTTACTCTGACACTAGTGATTTTTTAATTCTTCCTCTTTCTCTATGTAGTGTTTTGGCTGGTAATGGTTTCTGTAGTTTTCTTCTTAGTGGTTCTGCTGGGAGCTTTTCTCATTCTAAACCTTGTGTTTGGCAAACCTGGTTATACTCTGTGTGAGCTTCCAGATTTTGTTAAGGTTTGAGAGGTTTGAGGAAGCTCTTTATAGCTGTGGTCAACATAAGGGTTTTCATCTGGATTTTGTAACTGGCTGGCTGTTGTCCTTCCCAGTGCTGCACTGTTCCTTCCTTCCTTAGTCCCACTGATCAGTTGCCTTTGCTGAGCTCAGTGCAGTGAGGGGCCATTTGAGTGTAAATTGTCAGATTTTATTAAAGTCCATATTAATCCTGTGTGTCAGTAGAAAAGAGCTGAGAGAAAACAGTAAAGTGCAGCCTGCTTGTCTGGGCCATCCTGACACAGACCTGTTAACAATAATAGAAAAATAGCTTGGCTTTGATATTATTCTTCATCTGTGAAAGTAATGGGCAGGAAAAAAAATCACTGAAATCCATCTGACCATTTATAATGAATGAATAAAGATGGCCAAATAAATGTGCTAAAATAAACTCAATTAGCATCCACGTTTTAACCATGTCTAACTGCAGGTGTAAAGCTCTGCTTTTCCCCTCTACTCTTCACTCCAAGTTACAATTCTGATAGGCCTGAGAAACAGACATCTGAGTTGTTGAGGGTGTATTCCAACAAATTAAACTCCTTGTTTTGTATTCCTAGAAAAAATAAGGTCGCAACTGTAGTTAAATTTTGGTTCTATTTTTCATTTTTCTCACCCGAGTGGAACTCCAAACTTTGTGTGAACAGCTTGAAATCCAAATGTAAGCTGCCAGGCTCTGCCTGGCTGTGTGTAGTGTTGTCTCTCACTACTGAACTCTCCACACACACACACCCTTATCTCTCTTTATAGTCATACCCCCTTCTCCACCTGCATTTGCAGGAGTGGGGAGTGTAGGATGATTTATGGCTGTTTCACTCTTCATCTCCCCAGGTAACTTTACTCTCCAGGCTGGAGACAATAGAGAGCACACAAATAGTAAATTATTTTTCACCTTCCTCCCCAGCCCTCCAAGTCATATTTCTTTCTGTATTGTGGATGATTTATACAACTCTGGAATAGTTGAAATGTTTTCAGTTTTATGTGGTCAGTACTCAGAACTTCCAAATTTGAAGATTTTTCCACTTTTTTTTTTTTTCTCAAGCCTTAGATTTTGCAAATCATGTGCCAAGCAAGACAAGAGGGCAGGGTCTCAAGTTGTGCCAGGGGAGGTTTAGGTTGGAGATGAGAAAGAATTTCTTTCTGGAGAGGGTGATCAGGCATTGGAATGGGCTGCCCAGGGAAGTAGTGGATTCTCCGTGTCTGGAGATCTTTCCAAAGAGCCTGGATGTGGCACTGAGTGCCATGGGCTGGGAACTGCAGCAGGAGTGGATCAAGGGTTGGACTTGATGAGCTCTGAGGTCCCTTCCAACCCAGCTGATTCTGTGATTCTATAAGGCCACTGCTGCTAGAATGTGTCCCCATGGAAAATGACTGACCCCAGAACTTCCCAGCACAAGGAGGGCCAGCAGCAGCTTGCTGGAGCTGGCCTGTTTGGGTGCAGACCTCTTTTCTGATGCTAGAAAGGGCCATGGGTTGATCTTGTTTCTTTGTCCTCGGGTTTCTGCTTGGTACCTCTGGAGCTTTCTTGTGTCTCTTGCATTGCACACCTGTGTAAGACCTGGTTTGTCACCCCAGAGCAATTGGTTTTTTAGCTTTGTGTGCAGGGCTGTTCTAGTTCTGGGGTAAGCCACAATGCACTGAATTTGAGCCTTGCTTTAGTGGCTTTGAAATAGGTTCTCACACTATGGGTAGACCTGGATAGTGCTTCTGTCTGGATATCATTTTGTCTTAAGAGAGGATGCAGTTTTACCTCTCTTCCTCTGCAGGACTTCTGTGTTCATGTCTGAGTACCTTCTCATCTACAGTTGTGCAAAAAGGAGGGCACGTGGGCCTAAGCAAAGGAAAAGAGTTGAAAAGAGTGAATAATATCTGGAGGAGAAAGATAATTTGGTCTGTCAAGACTAATGCATGAAAGAAGTGGAAAACCTTCTAGGATTAGGATGTTCCTTTTCCTTGAGGTCATAACCAGCAAGTCATTCCAAGGTCTCCAGTCTGCTTGAGGACCCCAATTTCAGAGATGAACTTTCCATACCTTTTACCCATCATTTTCTCAGCCCTCCTATCAGGAGTTAAGCCTTGCTTGCCAGCAGTTAAGACTGTCAGTAGTCCCAAAGAAAATTTATTTCTCAATAGCAGGCCATGTAAAGACCTTAATGGATTCAATGAAGCAGAAAGAAAGAGTAAAAGGACAGAAGAAAAAAATAAGATGTGTGGAATAAAAAAAAAAAAAAAAAAAAAAAAAAGAACTGGGGCCCATTGTAGGAGACCAGGAAAAGGAACTAGGCAGCAATGATTGTATCTCCTGAAGTGTCTTTTGTTTTACCCTGAAGTAAGAGCAAAGAATGGCCCTTCATGGAGAGGCTTTAACACTCTGCCCAAGACTGATCTCTGTATTCAAAGGGGGAAAGTAGAACATTCATGAGATGCATGCAGAGTTCCTGCTACCCTCCTCCTCTCTGTGAGGTTTTAAAACAGCTCCTGCAATAGTTTTTCAGTCTCCTGTGCACTGAGCATTTAAGGACACCTCAGATTGGGTAGAAAAGAAATTTTTTTTGCCTCGCTGACTGATTTTTCCAGCCTTCTGTTTGACAGCTGGGAAAAGCATGAAATAGTAAAGTTAAATCAGACTCACATCGTTTGGATTTCATACCTTAACAGCAGAGATCCACTTTTATATGAATACTTCCTTAGGCTGGATCTTAGCCCTGGTCCCCAGCCCGAGCAAGTCAGCAGTGTGTGTTCTGGGGCACTGAAGGACAGCAGACAGACACCTGCAGATGTGAGAGTTTTGGGGCAAAGAAATCACCTGATCTGTCAAATTACTGTATGAAAAAGCAGGGGTGGGGGCAGAGCAGAGGGTGAAAGGCCAGCTGGGATACTTGCAGTGACAGTGCAGTAAAATGTGCTGAAAAATTAAAGGTGAAGCCAAAAGTCACAGGTTAACATTGAGGCAGCTCAATAGGATAAATGTATTGCCTGGATGAAGGTAATACATGCACATTTATTTTACACTTTGGGGTTACCAAGCACTTTCAGCCCATTATCATATTATATATGTTGTTATTATGCATATATAAAAAAAAGAGACTTTGGAAATGCAATAATTTCAGTCATTTGTTCCTGTGGCATCTTCATGTGTCACTTCTCCTTTCACAGAACCTGTGGTTCCTTACCAGTTGCCTTATCTCCCACCCTAAAAAATAAGCATTGAACAATGCTATACAGAAAAACATCAATCAGGAGCCAAAATATAAGCTGTTCTCTTTATTGTGGTCATTTTTTCTTTGCATGTGTTAGGGCTAAAACATTATTCCTTCAGATGCATGGCTCACTGCTTCTACCTGTGATTTCTAACTCTTGAGGTCTTATAAATCTGTTTTATATAGGGGGCTGGGTGGTTACCCTATAGATACTGCTTTTGTTGGAGCTCAGTTCACAGATTTAGACTATTAGTTGCACCTTTAGTTCAGCAAGAGCAGACGAAGTATCTGCTTCATCCCTGAGCTCAGATTCAGAGACATGAGGGTTGCACTGACCCTCTTAGATGCTCCAGATTGATGTTTCTGCAGCTGAAGTGGGGTGGATTTGGTCCCTTATGCTCACACAAGGAGTTTGTCCTCAGCTGGTGCTCATCTACACTGGCTTCAAGCCTGGCTCATCCATAGTGATGTGCAAAGCAGTTTCTGAGAGGCCATCCCTGTGGCACTGGATGGAAAGATGTGTATTCCACTGAATTCCTGCCACTGGGAACACAAGCTCTTCTGCAGGCAGTGTAGACCTGAGTTTTGGCTTTATCTGCAGTGTGAAGATGTCTTTGGAGCAGAAAATTTTGTTTACAGACTGTTCTTGTGAGATTTACAAACTTTAATTCTGTGATACCACCCCGGTGTCAGCTCACATGGATTGAATCCAAAGTCAGCCTTAAGAATAGGGAAGCTTAATGAAATAAATTGCTACATGGGCAACCAAGGCAGCCTCAGGCAGCTGCTGCTGCTATGTTTGGTACTAAAACATATCCCTGAGAAGTGAGTTGGCTGCTGTGCACCTGCTGTTCATTTCTGCTGCTGGATAATTGAAAAATTTTTGTGTTAGTAAAGAAAAAACAAGTGAAACATCCTGCATAAGCTTGATTCTGTCCTAGGTGGAAGGTGTGAGGCACTCCTGTAATAGTTTGGCACAAGGAATTAACTGTAACAAAGCTTTCAGTTATTGTCTGTGGGTATAAGATGTGCTCATTCCTGTCTGGGATAACCAGCCATGGTTCAGGGCAGTACTGTTGTGGTTTAGTTTGTATGTCACTCATTCCTGGAGTGCTTTAGTGAGGTTGGAATTTCAGTGTACCAAGTCTTGGATGAGCACAGTGAGATGCCTCTCTTCCCCAAGGAGCCTGCCTTCACAGACATCAAAGTGTTTGCCCAGGATAATAAAATAAATCTGTGGCACTAAAATACTGTTAAGTCCCATTATCTTCCAGCCCAATGTCTTTACTGTCTGATTGCTCTCATTTTTCTCTGCATCACCACACCTCTTATTCTCTGACTTAAATTCAGCTCAAAAATACAACAGACTGTCAGATCAGTGTCCTACAAGTCTGCCTTCAGGTAATTTAAGGGATAAGTTTAGAGGCTGCTTAGTAGGGAAGTTACAGCCCCTTGAGCAAAACAAAGATGTGACTAACTGCATTATAATAGAGTTAGTAGCCATAGGGAAGGGAAAGGTGGAGAATTAGGGGTCTGCATGATAAGGAGACTTGTTACTTTAGGTTGCAAGGCTATTTATATTATTATTATTATTATGCTTAATACACAGTAAGCATAGCAAATGCTCTATAGTGAATAAGTCTCTCAGCTGTCACCATGACAATGAGGCCCTGTATTCAACAGTGGGCAATGGAAATGTATCTGTAATCCTGTGGCTAGACACACCTTTTCCATGAGAAATGATAAGCTCTTCATTGTCCTGTATACACCCTGAACCTCCCCACAGAATCATAAAATGCTTTCAGCTGGAAGGGACTTTTAAAGGTCATCTACTCCAATACCTGGGAGACTCCTAATGATGAAAGTTATCAAAAGAAAGAAGAGCAATGGTTTGCTACAGAGATCTCCTTTTTTTGTCTGCTTACTTACAAATCCCTTTTTTTCCCAGTGTTTACTGCAGAAGATTAAATAACTCTGTGATAATCTCAGAAATCTGCAGAACTTGCTGATCAGTCATTTAGAACTGGCCATTGATTTACTTGCTTGGAAGATTGGTATTCACCCATCAGAAAGAGGCTCCTGTGTGATGAGTTTTGGTGAAATTCCAAATTCCTACTGGAACCATTTTTCATGGTGGTGTTATTAATTATTGTGGAATTCTCATGTAGCCAGGCATTGATTCACTGATTTCTCATGCTGGCTACAGTGCCTGGTTCCCTCCTTACCCCCCTCCCAGTCAAGCCTTTGTGCAGACAGTCCTCTGGTTTCTTGTTCCTTTCACTTTTTTGTGGCTACCTGAAGGAAGAGCTGTAGGGAGGCAACTTCACTACTGTTCCTTTTGGTAGATTGTGTTGTTATCTATTTTCCAGACATCCTTTTTTATCTTAGTGGTAGTTTTCATCTGGGAGTGTGGAGGTGAGTGTGTTAGGTTGTTGTTTTTTTGGTTTTGGCAGGGTTTTTTTTGATCTGTTTTTATGGGGGGGTTGTCTGTTTTGTGTTGTGTGGTTGTGTTTGTTTGTTGGGGTTTTTTTAGGTAGATTTTTGTAAAGACAAGTGAGGAAAGTCAAGCAGGACAAGCAAGGAACATCCTAGTAAGGGATGATAAGGAATGTTCTGGTAAAAGCTGATAAGGAATTGAACTGTGAAAGGTTGATTCACTGCAAGTAGCTGTTCCTCAAGGCAGCTGGTAATTGCATCAGGGCAACACTCAGATGGAAGACCCAATTTCATGTTCTCCAGCAAGCAGTCAGAGGGCAAACCAACCTTTAGTGTTCTCTGGATTGGAGGGATGACATGGCCAAATTTTCTTAGTTCATTCCAGTGCAGATTTAGGATCTTCAAAGTTTTTGTGTGAGAGGAAGATCATCTCCTGTCCTGTTCTGACCCTTGCAACTTCTATCTGCTTTACAGGTGAAACATTTTTTGAATGTCAGAACCTACTGAGTGGTGCTTCCAGTGAGCTCTGGAAAGCATGTTTAGAGTAGTTAAAAAATCAAATTTATTTAGCCCCATATCAGCCCCCCATTTCTTCCTCTGTAAATTCAGTAACAGTTCAAGTGCTAGCATGGGATAAGTCTGAACCACTGTAAATTATTTTTGTAGAATATTTTCACAGTAATTCCATATTGAATGGTTTTTCAAGCAAAATTCAGGCTTCTGTGCATTTATGTGACTAATAGCAGTGTCTGGCTTGCTGTGTATAAAGGCAATCTGAATGGCTTTGAGAAGCCTGAAAATCTTGGAAGGTTCTGAAACAGAACAGCTTTGATTTATAAAAGCTTGAACTTTTAGAAGACTTTTCCAGAGTGAACCCCCCCCTCAGATGATTAATTAGTCCTGATTTATATTTGAAATTCTTCCTGACTGATTATTAAAGTTGACTTTTACTTGATTAAATAGCAGGGTCTGATTTGGAGATATTTGTGGCTCTGCAGATTCCCTGCTTGGTGGGAGCTCTACATAAAAGTGTTTGCTTGCAGTGATGTGCTCAGCCAAGATGCTGAGGTTTCCTTCCTCCCTGTCAGTCCTGCCCTCTGGTCCTCCTCTTTCTGCTTTTGATTGTCAACCAAAACATTAGATTAATCTTGTTCTTTTAAGTATTTGTAGTTGTAAGATGCAGTTACCTCATTTGCCATTCTGGTTGGCTTGGCCCATTTATGGTGGAGATAAAATAATGTATTTAAATCAAAAACCTCTAAAAAAAAAAAAAAGAAAAGAAAAAAAAGAAACCAAGCCCACCTAAGCAAAATATCCTCTCTTAATGTAAACAAACAAACACCTATAAGTACTGGGGACATTAATACCCTGATTTGATCACCAGATTGCTGCTTTTGTATTTCTGCTGGTGGAGCTGTATCTGCTTGCCTAAATGCAGTGGTCCTTTTGTGAAAGGTTTCCTGCAACTTCCTGCATTTGCAGATTCCATGACAGCTCTCCCCTTGCTTCACACAACTATTTGGGGCATATTGTTGTTAGAAAAGTTGGCATTTTTGCATTGGCAGTGTACAAACAATGTGTTAATGCAACAAGAACACTTTCTAACAAATGGAGAGCACACTCCTAGGCATGGTGGTGTTCAGCATTGTGTCCTTCACTTTTTTATCAACCTGATTCCCCTGGGGACACTGAAGCAGTTGGTACATTACTGAGCTGGGGCTCAAAAAAGTGCTCAGGACCTGTGCATTGGTTTGTAGACTGCAGTGAGTTAGGGCAGCCATGCAGATAGCTTCCTCTGACCTCATCTCTTCTTCTTCCAAATCCAATTTTCCTATGAATTTGACCAAGGCTTGTACAGACTGGAATGAGTTCTTGAAGTCCATGGAACAGTGATTTAAAGACATTCTTTCAGCATCCAGGCCATTTATTGGGATCAGTCCAACTGTTTCAGCAGCTCTTGGCACATTATTTGTTGGGGATGAGGCAGTTCAGGAGAGAATCTGGTTAGCTGCATTTGCCATTATTCAGTGCTTAAGTACAGTGGTCACATAACTGAATTAGTAACTGCAATTAAACTGCTTCTATGTGTTATACAGACATGAGTTCTGCTCCATAGAGCTGAGCTGCACTGATTTTTTTTTTTTTTTTTTTTTTTTTTTTCTGTGTGAGGGGAAATTCCGTTCCAAGAAGTACTTTTCAGTCAGTGTTTTCTGGTCGTATGGATTGGGCAGAGTCATTGAATTTCTCCCTGCTTTAGTTAGCAAGGTTTCCTTTTAAAAGGGGATGTGGGGAGTTTTGCACCTTCTCACTGTATTCACACACTGAGTTGGTAAGGAGAGCCTGGGAACTGGGGTGTGGTGAGAAGTGCTCCAGTTCTGCAGTGTAGACACAGCTGTGTTCCAACATACTGTCATGAGAGCTCTCAGCCATATTTATCATCAATTCTCTTTTGTTTCTCTTGGTAGTCTAACAAATTAATGCTTTGGGGTAGCAGTAGCTGTTAAAGTGGGGAAATTTTCCCCAAATTCACAGAAATCTAACACTGCTTTTGATCTAGGCAATACTTTTTTGATTAATTGAGGGCTGTAGAGCCCATGGAAATAACCAATGAGCTTGAAAAGTAATTTTAGCAGCAATACAACAGCTTGATTTCAATAGTCCTGGCCAATCTGGAAATAAAACCAGCTGTAATAATTAGCTGGGAAATAATTTCAAGTAACAGATATTTTAAAAACTTGATTCTGCTTGAGGAATATTTATGGGGAGAAATAGCTCATCATCTCTGTGAATTGTTCACTCCAGCTGGGAACCTGAGCTGCTGCTCAGTTGTTATTGTCTGCCTTGAGTTCTTTTTCATGGCTTTCCAGTTTCAGCTGATTCCAGGACAAGCCTGGTAGAGGCTATTAGAGCACTAAGGACCTCAGCACTGAGTCAGAACTTCCACCCTTCCACCAAATTTTTCATCTCTTCCTTTTGGAACTTCTGGCTACAGGTAGGGAGCTTTTGGAACACAGAATATGCTGTTGAAATGCAATTTGGGAAGTACTGGTAAGTTCCTGATATCAGACCTGATGTAACGAATAACTCTTTTTGAAATAAACAGGAAAAGACAATTTTTCACCATTTTCAAGAATGGATTGAAGCTTCTAAATAATTACTTTGTCTTGTTAAAGCATTTTTCAGTCAGGAGAGATCTCCCACCTATTCAATAAAAAGAATGTCAAACCAAAATGGAATAGAATGTAATTTATTTTTTTTTATTGACTCAAAATTAATTTTGGAGTTAAGTTTCCATTACATTCTAGAGGAAGCTTTCAGCTTGACACAACTTTTATTTATTTGTTTGCTGCCTTTACAACCATGTGGATAAAAATAAGAACTTGCACAGCTTGCACAGATAAAAGCTGTTTGTTGTGCCAGGCACTGACCTCAGGGTGAGGTACTGGAACTGCTTATTCCTTTCTGCTGATACTGCCTCATGGACCATCTCCTGCTTTCTGTGACTGCTCTGCATGTAACAAGACACTTGCTTACCTTTTATAAATCTCCTCTCTCTCTTTTGGCCCCTGTCTTTTAGCTCATCTTGCATTCCTAGTTAATTTTTCCTCTTTGAGACCTATTTCTCAGCTCTAAAACCTCTTTCTCCAAGTGAAACTCTGCACTCACGTGTGATACATTGGTACTTAGAAGAAGTTCTGCAGTTTGTTAGCAGTCTGGTTAAGGACAGTTCACAATATTATTCTGGAGCAAATTTCCCTCTGTGGATGAACAAGAGAGACAGAGAAATGATGCTGAATAAGTACATAAAACAGACAGAAAATAGAAAAATCAGCCATTTTGCTGATTCTATCTTCCCTTACCCCCATCCCAATCGTACCTCTTACAAATCCACTTGGATGGTATTCTGCTGGGGTTTTGGTTTACTTTCTTTTTCACTCCCCCCAGTTTAGTGTAATCTGCGAATTTGCTGATGATGGACTCAATCCCCTCATCTAAATCATCAATGAAGATCACAGTATAGCATGGTGGTGAAAAAAGATGATCTTTTGTAGCTCTTCTTAACATCTAGGAAGTCAGAGTCTGTGAAACTGGCAGAACATCAGTGGAGCCAAGACTCCTGGATTAACTGTGCCATTGCTCTCCCTGAAAGGATGTGGTGGTGAGGTGGGTGTTGACCTCTTTTTCCAAGCAATAAGCCCAGGGGAATGCCCCTGGAGTTGCACCAGAGGAGGTTTAGGTGGGCAGCCCAGGGAGGTGGTGGAGTCACCATCCCTGGAGGTGTGCATAAAACACAGTTAGGACACTGCAGGATGTGCTCTAGTGGGAATGGTGTTTTTTTCTGGGTTGACAGTTGGACTCAGTGATCTTAAAGGTCTTTTCTAACTGTGACAATTCTGTGATTCCATGATGTGGAACTCTTCCTAAAATTTAAAACTGTGATGGAACTCAGGGTGTCTCCAAATTGGTGTCTCCAAATAAACCAGTGCTCTCAGACAGGGTAAGATAGTTATATTTCTGTTATTACACTAATATCTGTATCAACACTGTAATTTAGGATAAAAAAATTATTCTTTTTTCTGTCACCTCACTGAGGTGATGAGATTTTGGTTCCTAAGTTGCCTCTTCACCTAGGAGTGTAATGCAGTGTGGGTGTGATTGTCTTTTATTTGTCCTGTGCCAACAGACCTGGAACATCACAGAGATCTGCAAATTGCTCAGTGGTCTCCTCTTAGCAGAGGGAGTTGGTGTCAGTCTGGCTCTTCAGCCAGACAAATAGGCTAAATGACTGCCCAGCAGGCTGAGAACACTAAATGAAGGACAAGGCTGAGCAGGGCATGGGGTCAGGTTTTATTTTCCACATAACTCTTCTGATAATGAATTGGGGCAAATTGCTGGCAAGTCTTGCACTTAATTAAGACCACTTGTTCTTAAAGCCTCCAGAAGTAATAGAGGAGATTAGGGGAGGGGTTTAGCAGCCCAGCAATTTTCTGAAGTGTCAAATGAAATTGCACACTTTTAATGAATTTATGAAATGCAATTGGTTCATCATAGTGCAAACAAGCTTGGACATCACAGCAGAAAAGAACTCCCTCAGCTTCCTAACCTCAGGAAATTACTGAATCCAGTTCAGTTGTGTTCTCAGCAAAAGCCAAGCAAAGGCTTCAGGTTCACTACTTCCTCATCTTGGCTCACCCTGGGAAGAAGGTGCTGGGAGATGAACATCAGGCTGGTGTGTTCTCTAGTAGCTGGAGCCAGGGAAATCTATCTTTAGGCTTTTAGATTTCTGAAAGTATTCAGAAATACTTTATTCATTTGCATGCAGGGCTGCTTCCTTATGCTCCACAGATATATCATGTTTTTCTTCTACACAAGCCAAGTCACCTTCACTTGAGCCTCTGAGGCATGATCTGAGCAGAATGGTCAGAAAGCACCTTTTATTTCAGGACAAGAAGCAAACCAGTCCCAATGGCCAGGTTTGAACCTGTGCACCATATTTGTGCTTTAAAGATTCTTAGATCTGGAAAGATGCAAACGGGCAGGCAGTTCAGATCTCAAGATCTTTATGGTGCCTTTCTCATGAAATCATTGCATAGGTGTCTTTATAACTACTCTTGACTACTATAGACAGCTAAATCCCTTAAGGTCTTGGTATATAAAGTTTCAGTACTTAGTACTGAAAATACTTTTGGTACTTCTAGTTCATGGCAGTCAGTGAAATATGTATGCTCAGGGTCTTTGGTCCTGGTGTGCTTTCAGTTTAGCACCTAAGTGTGCTTCAGGGCTGAGAGATATCCCAATAGGTGCCTTTCCATGCACTTGGATGTCTAAATATCTTTGTAAATTTGCCTTTCAGTTCTATTGTAATAGGAGAACTTGGTGCAAAAAGTAGCATGCCAGAAATTTTTATTTTGATTCCAAGTGCTTGAATACTGGCATTGCTCTGACAAAGGTTTAAAAAAAGCATTTGGAGCATTGGGATGCAAATTAATATACCAAGCAATTAAAGTCAATTAAAACAGGATGCAGTGTAATTAGAAACAGTTATGTTCACATTTATATTCAGAGAGGTTTGGTGTATGGAAAGAAAATAAAACAATTCAGGAAACTTTTAATGCCTACAGATGGGATGATGATACTAATAATGGCATTTGATTTCTGAAGTGCCCCATCCTGCCTCAGCTCCTGAGCTCTTGGGAAGCCTGGCAGCACGAGCAGCTGATGCACTGGATGCACAATCAGGCAGCTCAAATCACCTGTGAATTCACCAACTCAGGCTTCTGAGACCTCTAGGAATACAATGATCATGTCCTGGGAAAATCATGACTTGTACTTTCAGAAGCTACCTGGGTGCTTACCTCCTCTGAAGGTTGGGGAGACTGAAGTCTCTAAACATGTCTTGGGCAGCTGGAGGTATTTGAGGTATTTGAAGAGCTGCCATCTCATTCCACACTCCTCCATTTCTGAGTGTACCAGCTGAGGCACACATGAGCTGACTTCATGTTGGGGGTTAAATACTCATCACAGTCTGAAAATCAAATTTCAGTTCCTTAGTCAACAAAACGTGTCTGAGAACCTCTTTGGGGGTGCATTCTCTGATGTATCTCTCGTTTCCATAGGTGTGAGACTGTTGTATTTAAAAGGGTTATTTTTGAGGGCTATACAGGTTGTATTTTTCATCAGTTTAATTTCCCCAGTCTTGCAGCTTATTAAGTAATTTTGATTTATGCAAGGCAGACATATCATTTCATATTAGGATAAGTACTGCCTACTCTGCACAAGTGAAAATATCTATGGAGAATTAAATTTAATTAAGGTATGCTGTTATTTGATGGAATTTATCATTTAACCCATCTCTTAGTTTGAATAGCTATTGCTTGCTCTCAGGTTTGTGATTGTAAAATGGGATCAATGGATCAATTCTGTTAAAATTTTCCTTTGGAAAATGTGGCTTCTTGCAGTTTTCCAGGAAAGCTCAGTTGCTTCCCATGCCCAGAGCAAACAGATTTTTGAAAGGAAAAAAAAAAAAAAAAAAGTGGCTTCTATGTGAAAGCAGAAGTTGCTGGGATTGAGCACTTCAGATATTTTACTTGAAGGTGCTTTGCAAGATAAGGGATGCTGTAGCATATTGCAAGGGGATACACATATCATTTAACCTTTAGGCTTGGTGGAGTTTATTCCTCAAACACAGGCAAAGCAGGAGTCTGAGATGACACTTCAGTAATTACCAGGTTACTGAGAATTCATTGCAAATGGGGTTCTATACTACATATCCTATAATGCAATTGATTACTTGGTGCTGTGAGTCAGTCTTCCCTGTCTGTGTTTGGAATAGTTTGTGGTACAGGAGACAGGGACAGTATTAACCAGTGTCTGCTCCCTGTCACAAGGACAGACAGGAACAGTCTTAGAGACCTTCCCAGTCTCTCTGTAAAGAAGTGTTGACCTTTCCTAGAAGACAGAAATATTTTGGAAGGGACACAATTCACCTGCATGGACAAAGGCATCAAAAGCACTTTTCCTTCAGAATTTTTCTTTTTTTTTTTTTTTTTGCCTAAAAGCAAAATGCATGTAGAAATGAGACAGGTTTGTTTTGATGCAGTTGGAAGAAAATATGAAAATGTTTTTCTCACATCTGATTCTTCCTGCCAGGTTGTCTATGTCACAGCCACCTTCCCCTACATCATGCTGATGATTCTGCTGATTCGTGGAGTAACATTACCCGGGGCTTCTGAGGGGATAAAATTCTACTTGTACCCTGACCTTTCTCGACTGTCTGACCCACAGGTAGGATCCTGGTCCATCTGTTTGTTTTACTCTCTTGACAGGGAAAAACTGCAAGAGTTGCTTGATTTTAAAGTCTGGTGTTGCTCATTGGTAGAGATTTACAGTTGTGGCTAGGGCTTTGAAGCTACCACTGCTTGCATATGTTGGAATATATTATTCTTTTAGTAGAAAAGCACCTTCTTTTGTAAATCTGAATTATCAGAGCTGCTCAGTTGCACTTGCTGCTTCTGCCACTGAGGGGCAAGAACATTGCCACTGGTTCAGCAGGAGCAACTTGAACTGAGACATTCATTTCACAGTTCTTTGCTCATTCCACATCTAAGTGTCAGTGAAGATTAGCTGAGAAATTAGGTATTCAGAGGATTGTTGTCTTTGAAGCTGAAGTCATCTATGTGCCATCAAGGAGGAATGAAGTATTCAGACCAGGAGCTCTGTCTTGTCCTGTGTTTCCAGAGTAGATCTGAGCATGAAAATAATGGATTGACTTTTTCTTCCAGTGACAGATGAGTACAATGAAACAGTTATTGTATGTAATTTTTCTGATACTGGAGAGTGAAAATGACACAAGCTCTACAAAACCTGACAGGTTGCAGACAGCATTTTATTTGTCTGGTTTGGCAACGTAAAAGACCTTCTATAGCGTTACTTCTAAAATGGATCTTGAGAGGGAGATAGAAAGTAAGGCTGTGAGTATTTGTCAGAATTAAATTGTTTAATCTGCTTACTGAAAACATGTCAGCTTATGTTTTTAACCACTGTTTACTGAAAACGTCTCCTTTTTTGCCAAAGACAATTGAGGGGACCCTCAGGTTATTTCCTTGAAGAATCTGATCTGACTGATGCACGTGAAGTTCACTTAAATCCCATGTCCACAGAAAAAAAGCAGCTAGAAAGAAAGAAAAAAGCTTCATTTAAAATATTGACAATTTTAGATAAAAACTGAATCATGTTGCCACAGTTGAACTCAACAACGTTTCTGTGGTTCTGTTCCAGCATGGATGGGAAGTGAAAGGGAAGTTGTGGAAGGGTGGTAGATGGGCAGTGCTCTGGCAGCTGGCTTACAGGTGGCCTCACTTCACCTCAGAGACTGCCACAGCAGCAGAAATACCCAAGGGGGTTCTCTGACACACTCCCAGGTACTTGCCTTCAGCCTGTAATAGTCTCAGATGCAGTAAATCCAGCTAACCAGTCCAATGACAGCTGAACCCCATGTGTCTTAACTCCTTTGAGCAGAGACAAGGAATCTGTCAGAGGCTTATCTGAGCCCACAGGTGGGATCTGTTTATTTTGTCCACTTTTCAGCAGTGTTTCACCCTGCTGTGTGGTTCTGACAACTCCAGTTTTACCCCCTGCCTTAACTAAAACTGTTCAGAGCACTCTTTTCTTGTACTCCCTGCCTGCCAAGTCCATCGACCTGGTAGGGAGAGGAGGTATTCCTGCTGCTGAAAGGCTGCTTCCTCCTCTTGCCCAGCAGTGTCTGAGAGGCCTCTTAACAGGATTTTGCCCTGCATGTGGGGTGTTCACATGCCACTGACACCCTTCCCTCTGTTTGGCATTGAGGGAGGGCATGCAGGCTTAAGCAAGGGTATTGTCAAGCTACAAGGGGTTTTTTTATGCCTGTTTACTATACTGCTCCCATTTGTATAGAAATACATTGTTGCCATGACAATTTCCAAAGCAGATGGTGTTAGTCTAAGCAGCCTGTGAAGTACAAAGCACCTCAAAGACACGTTTGCCTGTGTCTGTCCCACACATGGAGCTCAGCTGATACTCCAGAGTTTTTTGGGAAGCCTTGGTGTGTTGCTTGAGCAAGCCAACTTCCTTCTGCCATTCAGTGAGGCTTGGACTGTACACACGGACACATGGCTGTACATCAGCTTTAGGATGTTAGGAACCTTTGTGTAGGAAAGAAACTGAAGTAGAATGGACCGTACTGGAGATTGGGAACACCAGTGCAGGTAATGTGTGATGGAAGGGTTTGAGAAAATTATTTTTGTGTTGAAAAAAATGATGTTTCTCTGATACAGAAATATTTGAAGAAAGTTTTCTGAGTTATGAGTGGGATATCTGATTAGTTTTGAAGAAACTAAGAGTTTAGCTTCCCAATCTCAGTAATAAAATTGGGCACAACTTGTTTTGTTGAAAACGAAAAGTAAAATGGAATTGTTTCAGCATTATTGCAAATTTTAATAGTGACAAGAAAGCTATGCAGATATTTTCCATTTTACAGAATGTTCATAGTGTTCAACCCCACAAGTTTTGCATTGAAAATCCCCATTCTTTAAGCTTCTTCTCAAATTACAGAATCACAGAATGCCAGAATCAGCCAGGTTGGGAAGGACCATCAAGTCCAACCCTTAATCCACGACCACTGTGGTTCCCAGACCACTGAGTGCCACAGTTTTAAATTGTTGTAGAGATTTTTATTAAGCAGGAAGTATGGGATGACTGAAGTAACCCTGACGTTTGTGTTTCCAGTTTTCATCTTTGCTCTTGTTTATTTGGGTTTACTCCACAATATCAAAGCAAAATCCATGTGTACTAGCAAGGTTGTTTTCTTCTTCATTCAGAGGTCTGTTTAAATAATGCTGCAGAGAGACTGCTGTGTCTGTGTTGGGAGAGCAGTATTTGAATCACAGTGCCAAATGTGTTTGCTGTGGATTAAATAAATTAAGTTTCTCTTCAAGGCTCACTTTAGTTTGAAGTTCTCAAATCTTTTGTCTTTGTGTAATTTGCATTCCATGGTTTGTTATAGCTTTCTAAGCAGCTATTCATCTGGCTTTTCAGTTCCTCTTAGCTTTCAAGTGCTGTGTTCTCCATTTCATTTTTATATTCTATCTTTTCAGCAGACCACATCCTCTTTGGTCTGAATATGCCATCTTTGTGTATCTGTAGAGCTCATACCAATCACTCTTTGTTGAAGTAGTGGAGTACTACTATATTTAAACCACAGAAATGCTTTGTTTCAACAACAGGGATACCTCTCCAGCCTTCATGCTCAAATTGGCTTGGAATACTTCTCCCTGCTCCAATCTAGAAGATACACGTGCTGTTTGTAGCTTTCATATGGTGTCTTCCCTGAGTTATAACTCACACAAAACAAGTATTTTACAAAGTTAATAGGATTTTTATGGGCTTTATGTGCAAGTCTGACTCAAAGTATGGTTCTGGTTGTCCCTCAACAGGGACAATATGTAGCGTGTGATACTCAGTGCTCCTTTTGGGGCAAAGCATTTGATTCTCCATAATGGGATTTTTCAAATATTTGTGCTTGGAGGAGAATAAATTGCCTGGGGACTAGCAGACACAGCAGCTTGATGGGTCAAGGAGTAATACTATAGCCAAAGCTCTGGAAAACACAGTCATGGAAATTGAAACCCATCTGCAGCAATGAATTCTTAAAATGAGGAGGCAATAATAAAGCCTTTTTGTTTCTAGTGTCCTTGGGTGCTAGTAACTGGCTGAGTTACTGCTGTTTTATTAAAACACAAAAGCAAACCAAAAGTCTTGTTTCTGTGAAGATACTCATGCAGTGTCTGTAGGGGTGAGCACATCAATGTCGTCTGAGTTGCTGCCCCTGATAATGGTTGGTGATTAACACAATCTTGAAATAAAATGTCATTACTCTGGGTCCTGTAGCTGGAATGCACACAAGGAGAGATTTCTCTGTGGCTAGAATCCAGGCTGTGCTTTATCTCTGCTCTACACTGATGTGAATGTTAAGCAGGATAGATATATGATAGGGCAAATGAAATACAAGGCTCAGGAAAATCTGAGCCATCACAGGACTGGTTGTAAATTTCTCTGGTCTTTTGTTTGCAGAGGGAAAGTGTTAAAATAGCAACAGAATTTCTGGTGGCAGAAACATTTCCACAGTTCAGCCCTAGCTGTGAGAGCTGAACTCTTAGGTAGCCACAACTGTGCAGAGCTTCCAGGTAGTTCCTAGGGGTACTCTTGCACCCAACTTGAAAACGGCTTCCAGAAGGACTTATTCCATGAATTTCCCTGGCACTGGAATTGGGTTGCCTGGCATTTAACTCACTGGATCTTCCTTCTTGAAAATTAATGCCAGAACGTGGATACACAGCATTTAGCATCATCTTAACCTGAAAAAGCCCCCTTGCAGCACATAATCCTTCAGCACAAAGATGAGTCTGTTCCTTACATTGCCTTCTGGCTAAAAAATCTGTTTTCCTGCATTTTCCTCTGTGGCACCTAGGCTAAGTTTGCATGGTCTGTGTTTATAGAGAAAAAGAACATTGTAGCACATTAGGGAGTTGTTTTAGATAAAATACTCTGATTTTGGAAGAAAATCACAATAAAAGCACTTTTTTTTTTTTTTTTTTTTTAACCTGAAAATTGTAGTTTTCATTACATATTCCTTTCATTACATATTACATATACATATATGTATATTCATATACATATTACATATTTTTCAGGGCAGCATGAGTTGATTTACTAGTTATTCACTCTTTCCTTAACATCATCTTAGTACGTTTGAGCATAAAATTAGACTTTAAAAAAAGTTGCTACTCCTCAAAGCTGTAAAGAGTTGCTCTCCAGTGAGGCTCCTGACAGTATGTCTGTGTATGAGAAACACCTGGGAATAATCATGTATTGCTGTAGAGATTATATATTTTTTTTTTTAACTCCTGCCCTGAAAATCCAAACTGGGAAGAAACCATTTGAGAATTAATCTTCCCTTAACCTTTTTTTCTTTTTTCCCCCCCAATGTTTAATAGTGCAGAGTTGTTTTAGCGCTGAGAGCTGCAGCAGTAATGCCAGGCTGGTTTTTTGCCAAGAACTCTCTCAGCAGGAGAATAAATAACTGGGATTGAGTCGGGGTCAGGACGTGCAGCCCTGGGAAGGAGCAACTCTCACAGCTGTACCGCCACCATGAGGCCAAGGGAAACCCACAGCTCACAGCAGGAGGACATAAAGGTGCTCTCGGTGCTTTGAAAGTGAAGGGAGCTGCTGCATTTAAAGAGAGGAGTTTCTTAAAGAAAGGAAAAAGAAAGGAGGAGAGAGAGGGAAGGAAATGGGAAAGGAAAAGAGAAAGGAAAGGGGAAAGGAAAGGAGAGAGAGGAAAGGGGAAAGGGGAGGAAAAGGGAAAGGGAAAGGAAAGGAGAGAGGAAAAGGGAAAGGAAAGGAGAGGAAAGGGGAAAGGGGAGGAAAAGGGAAAGGGAAAGAGAGTAAAAGGGGAAAGGGGAGGAAAAGGGAAAGGGAAAGGAAAGGGGAGAGGAAAGGGGAAAGGGGAGGAAAAGGGAAAGGGAAAGAGAGAAAAGGGGAAAGGGCAAAGGAAAGGAGAGAGAAAAGGGGAAAGGGGAGGAAAAGGGAAAGGGAAAGGAAAGGAGAGAGGAAAAGGGAAAGGGAAGGGAAAGGAGAGGAAAGGGGAAAGGGGAGGAAAAGGGAAAGGAAAAGAGAGGAAAGGGGAAAGGGGAGGAAAAGGAAAGGAGAGAGAAAAGGGAAAGGAAATGGGAAAGAAAAGGAGAACGGGGGAAGGAGAAAAGAAAGGGGAGAAAGAACGTCTAGTAATTCCTTCAGCAGTTTACTGCATTTTTGGCTGTTACAAGACTTTCTGCAGCCATCTTTATAAACTCAATTAATTGAGGAAAAAAAAAAAAGTAGTAATGAGAAGAAGAAGATGTCCAGTTCCCAGGCAGTTTGTTCACAGCTATGGAATTTTCTTTTCTTTTTCCTGCCAATTTGTTCCCATTCTCTGTGGCATTTGCTTCATCATTCTGAGCCAGGTAGTTGGGATGCACACGCGTGTGAGATGCAGCAAATTATAAAAAGAGTGAAATGCCAGAAATCCATTGAAGGGCCATAGGTATGAAAATCCTTAGCTGAATATACTCTGTATAACTACAGCTTCCACTTTACACGTGTATCTTTGGGCAGAGTCTTTGTTCATTTAATATGGAAATGAAATTTCAAACTGTTCTGTGAAATGAGAAAAGCATCACTGCAGAGCATGAGGCTCTCCTGTTGCTGGTCATTAGTAATCCCATACCCAATATTTTAGAATTTAAAACTGAAAATTAATTAGCTCTTCTCAAAGTCTGCTGTTCATTACAAATTACTGAGGTTCTAAATTGTAAGGTCAGCACAGGCTATGGACTGGCATGATGTTTAGAAACATTTTGCCCTGCATAAATAATAATCCCTCCAGTGAGCAAGTATTTCAGTTTAATGTGCACTATGGCTTCTGCATTACAAATTGGTTATGTGGTTTTAAAGAACAGGAAGACCAACAAATGGCTGTGATAAGTGTTCTTGCTGAGAGGGCAGGGATGTTTAAGGAAAACTTCAGTCACTCCTGGGACAAATATTGTTTCCATTGCCCCAAAGGCAGTCTGAGGGCAAGCCTGCCCTGGGAGCACATCTCAGTTCCCCTGCTGAAAGCACATGGGTCCTGCTCTCTCAGTCAGTCTGGGCACCTGCATTTCAGGGGCTGTGGGCTGGAGACATTCAGGGCTTTCTCTTGTGAAAAAAAAATGACTCCCTGTGATGCATGGAGCAGCTCTGCGTTTGTTCACTACAGAAGCCATTGCACTGTGCAAAGATTTTTAGATATATTTAAGTATGCTGTGGGAAAGGCATAATCTAAATTGAATCCCGGGTTGCTGAACTATTGGTGTATGTGACTGAAGGTGAAATAGCTTTTTCTGCCTCAATGTACAGCTTTGTTTGTTCAGCAGTGTAGTATTGTGACTGTTAACTTTTATGCAGCAGATTTGGAAGTCCCCTTACTGCTGTGGGAAGTTATTTCAAGCCCTGAGAAACTGTTTGTCTCCATCTGTCTGTGTTTTTTCCTTGTATTTCTTGCTATTGCTACACAAACAAGAGCAAGCTGAGCAGGCAGCAGCAGATTATAGCCATTAGGAGAGATATGCTGAAAGAATGGAGTAACTCTGTAATTTCCTTGCTGCTTCTGGGCCCCATGAAATCTCTTTCATCCATCTCTGCATCTCCCTTAGCAGCCTTGGCAGTGGTGAGACATGACCTGAGTTTCAGGGAAACTAATTGCACTTAATATTAGACTTGATGGGGAGTGCCACTGGAGGGAGACAAGATCCACACATTAACTCAGTGTATTGCCATAACAGGGAGAGATTTTTCACTGTTTGCAATGATGGCACCTGAGACAAGTACCAGGTACACTGGAAGAGCCATTATGTGCATAAGTTAATGAACATCCTCAGAAACGTTTAAGGAACTGCAAATCCTATCAGTGACTCCAGCCTATCAGCTGCTCCAGAAGCCAGGTCTCTAGGCAGACAAAAGGGGTTGTTTAAAACTTCATTTGTTTCAGATGAAATTAAAATATGGAATCAAAAATACTAAGTGATGCATGGCTATTGATGAGGGAACTGTAATAAGGGAGCTTGTGCACAGGGAGGATAATAGTAAGTGAAGTGAAGCAAATAAATACTCCATGCTATTTCTGGGACAGTCACTTATGGGTGTATGATGCCATATAAATAGAGGCACTGGAAATAAATAGTTATTTTAGGAATTACTAACTGGAGTCTTGCTAATCCTGTTATTTCAGAGAAATAAGAGTAGAAAGAAAAAGACAATCACAAATAGAATGATGTGCAGCTTGCAGAAAAACTCTTACTTATTGTTCAATATTCTTTGAAGACCTGTGCCAAAAATGCTTTCATGTACCCCAAACATTACTGAGTCTCTTTTGATTTTCATCCTTGAACTGGAGGAAGTTGAATTCTGTACACAGTCCAACAAAAAGAAGGCTGGGCAAATGTTTGCAGAACAGCAGTAATGGCCAAGGTGTTTGTGTGTGCCCCACAAACTGCTCTAGCAGAGAGTGCAGGTTGTCAGGGTTGACTGGGAGCCTGGAAAGGTCTCTACCTGGGGCTTTTACAGTAAAAGGAGTTGGGTTTACACATGGGCTTTCCTCAGCAAATATTCTGAAGATCTCCCCTGAACCAATGGAGCTACCAAGTGAGGAGGAGGCAGAAAGGTACAGGGCAGGTGCTTTGCTCCAGGGGTATGAGCAAGGTGGGGGCTGCACTGAGCAGCTCTGTAGGCATCTTACCCCTCTAGGTGCTGCTCTTCCCTCTGCCCACCATCCTGTTTGTCTCTGCCAGGTCTGGGTGCTGCTTGTCCATCCATACATAATTCATTTGAAAAGGCAGTGTGGGAAAGGGGGAAAAAAGTGATGGAAAAGCAAGGAGAGGGCAGCTGGGAGGAGAAGGTGGGGAGTGCCTGGTGACCACTGCTGGCACACTGCCCTCAATGTGTGGGGAAAATGAGCTGCCTCCCATCACAGGGGCTGTCACCAGGCAGTCACAGCAAGGATCCAGATCCAGGAGGGCAAACTAGAAAGGTGGGCAGAAATTGGGTGTATTGGCAGCTGTAGCTTTCTGATGATCTCTACTCACAGTGTCTGTGCTAGATTGATGACTGTTCCTTCTTTATGGACACAGTAACTCCACTGTATTAGTACAGTGTTTGTTCAGGCTGTTGAAGCTGGATTGGTTTTTGGCTACCTCGCATTGCATAGTGTGTGTTTGGGGTTTTTTTTATGCTTTCTAGGATGTTTATACACACAGACATGCATAGATACACACTGAAGTTTTATCACTAGACTTGCTCATGAAGGGAAATGACAGGATGGGATCATCAGCATGTTTTCTTCATTTCAGATTCTGCTGTGGTGCATGACATGACTTCAGGATACAGTTCATATAGTTTCCTCTGAAAGAAATCTTTTAAGAAATAAATTTATTCCTGTGTTAATGTTGATTTCCAGAAAATATATACTAGAGGAATTCCTGCAAAGGTCACTATTATTTTTAATGATCTCTTCCTCAGCTGTGTTCCATATGGTAATGTATTCTCCCATATGGATGTTTGCAGACAACTACTTAAAACACTGAGGCTTAAATCAGCTGAGCATTCTGTGACCATTTGCTCCAGAATCCTGGCTGCAAGAATATCTTTTTATGCCATCCAAAACCAGAGAAAGTGATGTGTTTTGTCACACCAGTGCCAGCCAAACACTCCTACTTTGGTTTAGGACTGTAAATAAGGATTAGGAAAGGAAGCTTCAGACTTTTACAAAAAGAGAGGCCATAAAATGCAGTGAGTCCATTTGTTATAAACTTGGCAGGAAACCATCAGCTGTTGATGCAGTTTGGGATATGGGTTCACTGATCTTTCCTCTGTTTGGTGATTGTCCACCCATGATGTGAACTTTCCAGAGAACATTTGGATCAAAAAGCACAGCTAAATTTGTAAAGAATGGGAGGCAGAATCTGGTTCTGTGGGAATTTGCACTTAGGTTCCATGTCCACATATTGATATTTAGCAGCACAAAAATGAGAAATTTTGAAAAGGCCAGAGCTTTATGGAGTGTTTTTATTTTAAACATGAGTTTTCCTTTGTTTTTTTTAGCATTATCATTGCATTATGAAACAAAATCTTGTTTAGAAATGAAAAATCAAATGCTGCATTTAAAAATAGAGAAATAACGTTTTGGCTTCTCAAAATAACCTTGCAGCTTTTGACCACCTTGCTCTACTGTTTGACAAAAAAATTTGCAGGTAATGTAAATTAAACTGAATCTTCATTCTTCTGTGAAATCAAACATTTGATCCCTGTCAGTACTGTCTGTAGCTCCATTGGTGCTGAGAAGTGCAGGCCCTAAATGGCATTTTTTTTTTAGTCTAAAGCTTTTTTTCTTAATCTTGAACTCAGTTCTACTTCAGGTTTCTGCCAACTCTGGCATAAATGAAAGGTTTTGCATTGCCCAGCTCTCTTTAGAAAGGTCTGGGCTCACAGCAGAATCTGAGTGAATGTTGAGTGGCTTGTTTACTAAAATTTGCCACTTGGGTGTACAGCTCTTGTCACTCTGAAAACAACTCACGCTTTTAAACCACTCTAAATCCCTCTGTGTAAAATAACAAAACAACATGGTGACTCTGAGGGATGTTCACAAAAAGGTATAGTGAAAGCTCGTACTTTCCCAGCCTGGGGATCAAATGAACTCGTTTATCCAGCCATGAAGGTGAGCAAAACACAGGTGGAAAAGGATTGCAGCTGTTAAAGCAGTGAAAAATGTATATAGCTGGGCATTAACCTTTAGGGAGGTACTGTCTGAGGAAGGAGGAAGGAACATGTGGCACATGGTTAGTGATTACCAGCTAAAATGATCTGTTCTGTGTCTTGATGAGCACAACAGAGTAGAGAAGGTGAGGCAGAGTTAGTGGCTCCTGTTAGCAAGGTTCTGAGTGTGTTCTTGGCTGCCTCTTTCATCAGTGAAGAGGGAGAGGTGGCTTGGAAGTGTCATTTTTTCAGCCATCACTTGCATCAGCCTTACAAATTCCATTTTGCACTAATTCTGGAGAAGGCTTAGAATGTCCACTGTCACTGGGTATTTTTAGACTGACCAGGCAATGATTTTGAGTAGTGGTATATCCCTGATAACTGTATTTTTGCATTTATTTACTCATCTGCAGATTATTTTAAGTTTAGGTCAGAAAAAGGTACTATGTATAGTCATGGAATATGTTATTTGTTGAAGAACCCCGTGTGTCAAACAACTCAAAATAGTAAAATATTCACGTTATCCTCTTGAAGTCCTAGAGAGGTGCTTTGTTGTTTTGTTTTGTTTTTTTAATACACTGGCTTAAATTTTTAGCTGCAGTCATACAGGTGCAGATAGAAGAACTGAGTGCACATTACCAAAACACAGGTTTTGTCCATTTCCCATCCTATTGCACTGATTGCTGTGGAACAGAAGTATCAGACAAGTAAATTGTCCTTCAGAGGGAGGGGGAAGATGTAAGAAGTGATCCTGAGTGAGGGCCAGATAGTGCATTGAAGATGTCTGTGGGTTGGATGGACCTCTGCATCTCTCCATGTTCCTGGCTGGGTATGAGGAAAAATCCCTACCAGCACATCAGCTCTTTGAACATTTCAGATAAGCATTTATAATATAGCAAGCCTAGAATATCAGCAGGACAATGTTTGTTACCAAAATTAATTCTCCAGGATAAGCTGACCACAGGGAAGAGATAACAAGCTTATGCCTGAAGGCCTAAAACAAATTTGCTTGACTACTTTGCCTTTCTGCAATGCTCATGCCCCCCAGAGCCCCTTGCATTTATTGATGAGATTATCTAGGGAACTTATTTTTTGAGCCTCTGATGGAGATGAGGTGAGCTTCTAACTGCCAGGCAGAGGCTCTGACTTGGAGCTGAGCCTTTAAAAACACCCCTTAAAAAAATAAATTAAAATCTTAAGATCTGGGATTGATTGGATGAGTTGTTGCTCCAAGGTTGTTAGGGGAATCTCGGAGATTCTTGGCACATAACCCTGGGAAGATGCCAGGCTCTCAGTCAGGATCCAAGGAAATCCTAGCTACCATTCAGCAGCAATTAACTCTGAGCCCCAGTCAGATGGTTGCTATCAGCAGTGCCATGGTGCCCTGCTGCTGCAGAGCTGTGCCCGTGCTCATTCACCCTTAGGTCCCAGACCTTGGAGCCTCGGGCACACACCCTGGAGCAGTGCTTGCTGTCTCCTGCACATCTCTCAGGCTTCCCACTGGGAATCCCACCACTGCCTCTAGGCTGGAGGCATCTGACTTGTGTGCAAGCTAAGAGATAAAAGGCTAAGGGAGTTATTCTGTGATTCTATAGAACACCCAAGCTCATGGCTGTTGCCTCCTCAGTACCTGGTCACTGCTGAAGTTCAAGGAGGAAGAGGCTACAGGACGGGGTTTCTCTTTGTGGGCACAGAGTCTTCAAGACCACAGTGAATAAACAGAGATGGGTTTGTGGTGGGTGCTCACTGAGAAGGTACCTGGAGGGCTCAGCATTCTGAAAATTCACTGCTGGGCAGTGCTGCCACAGGAGTGATATTCTGCAGGTTTCTCTGTGAGTTATCCCCACAGTGGATTCTTGCTTTTAATTCTTAAAATTGCTGTTCTGTTCTGTTCTGACTGAGAAAGATGAGCAATCTGTAGCCTTTTGTTTTCATTCATTTGGGTTTGCTCTGCATGGTGGGGGCACATCCATTTAGCCTTAATTGTTGCTTAAAGACATTTATTGGCTTATTGTGTGTCCTTGACTCATTCTTGTTACTCTTCTTGTATGTTCAAACAAACCAGGTAACAATATTTGTGTACCAAAAAGCAGAAAGGAGCCAGGGGAAGAGAGGTCCTGGGACTGCCAGGCTTCCTGTGCAGGCAATGGAAAGAGAAAGCCAACTTTGGAGAGCATTTCCACTGCACTGTGCTTAAGTCATCTGGACAGAAACATGAACAGTTTAACTAGAATAAAACTAGAACTTACTGGTTTGGTAAATGTTTGCTGTAATCTTTCCCTGAGCATCTGGTTTTGGCAACATTAGGAAAAGGGCAGTGGGCTACCTTTAACTGAGTCAATACTTCTGAAATGTATTTATACCCAAATACCTATCCTTTGTACACAGGAGCTAAAATGAAAAAGCTGGCTGCTTGCCTGTCTTGAGAGTAACTTGAAACTTTTCATTTCTGTTGTCTGAAGTCACATTAAATAGAAAATTCTCAAAGGAAAGTTCTCAAAGGAATGGCAATTCTCAAAGGAAAAGCTGATTTAGGTGTTTCAGTTACATGGCTAATACTGTAGATTAGCTATGTGTTTTTTCTTAGTTTTCTGGGGCAATTTTTGCTGAGTTAAGATGGGATTATCCACATCTCTACCTTTGTTGAAGGCTGAGTGACTAAAACATGATCAAAATGTAAAATTATATACTTGTCTGTCATTTGGAATTGTTGGTCTGTATTTTCAGTCCCAATGTTTGAAAGAGTGCTTTGTGTAAGGTTTCAGTTCTCCATCTTTTGGGATTAGTATTTTAAAATGATAATTAACTTTAATTGTGTCTTTAGTATTTATTCTGAAAAAAAAAATCAGGTTTTATTATGCTTGTAAAGGGCAATATTTAGATTATTCTGAGGGCAGCATGAAATCAGTGCTTTCTTCAGTTAAGCATTTATTTGTGTAAAAGAATGACAGGTAGCAAGTTGTCACTTGGCACCTATGGTTTATTAACCAGTGATTTTAGTTGAGGATTTTCTAGAGAGATCCCTGTTAAATTTTAAAAACATTTTTTTACTTTACCTTTTGGTCTTAAAGCAATAAATATTTTATTAAAAATAAAACAAACTATAGCAGAGGTACTCAGTGGATAACAGCTGGAAACTGGACCACAGTTTTGGTGGTATTGTAGACAACTGAATGGCAGAGTAGCTTTTCAGAGCATTGTATTGAATCTGTGATGCTTAGAAGACTGACTGCTGGTTAACAACAGGAGCTCTATAGGGCTGTATAGCCAACAGTCACTGGTGGGTTTGTTGTGTGAAAAAGCAGGAAAAAAATTAAAAAAAAAGCTTTTGCACACTCTCAGACCTGGAACTGGAGCACAGCCCTCCTGGTTCTGCAGCCAAGGCTCCATTCCCTGGTCGTGTGGCTGTCAGCCAGTAACTCTGGAGGTCCTTCTGGAACCCTGCCTTGGATTTGGCAAAAGTCTATTAAAGAGGGAGATGTAGTGAGTTTAGAATAAAACAAAAGAATGTGCTATTTCGCATAATGAATAACTGAATGGTGGAACTCACTGGAGGATGTGGGAGGCTGAGAGTATAAAGCATTTAAATTAATTACAGATGGGTCAGCTGTGGGCTGTTAAACACAAGACTCCACGTACAACCTCTGATTCCAGCTTGTTCCTGCTGGAGAATCCCCTGAAGAGAATTTCTGTTCAGCTTCTACTGCCACTTGTCCTGAGGTGTCCACCCTCCAGTGACTCTGTTATAAAATAAGGTGGATTATACCCCAGCTAGTCAGGACATGCTTATTTGTATAGAAAATACACTCTGGTGGTTGACTGCTAAAGATTGATAGTTTAACTGGTATCTTTAATCCTTTGATAGCAGTTATTCCTTATTTTCAGTGTCCTCTTAATGGATTGGTGGGGTAAGTTGTGCCAGAAATGGTATAGACAGGGAAAGACTTTACTCCTTGTTTAAGTACTGACATAATCTGATGAGAGATTACAAAAATTCTAGAAATGAGTGTGAGGAAACAACCAGATAATGTTAGTGGGATGCACTCTCAGCTCAGCATGGTATTTCCTTCTGCAGAACAGGCAGCATTACAGTAAGCATCAAACCCTAATGGTATTGCTCTGAAAGTCAGTAAGGTGATGCTTTCCAGAAAAACTCACCTGGAACAAAGATCACACAGCCCAGTGTGCTGTCTCCAGCAGTGGACCCAGGAGGATTCCTAGGGGAATATGAGGTGTCTGTGCCTTGAACTCTTTGGACATCCAGGCACTTTCAGCTGAATTGACTTCCTGAGGTCCATGGATGTTGAAGAATCCTCAGTGGATTTCTTTCCCATGTAGTTATGTCATCTCTTCAGAGACACTGTCACAGCCAGCTGTAGCTCCTGCTGGTTTGGTTAACTTAGTGGCACATTTTTAACTCTAATCTTTAGTAACTGGACTTTGTATCACCTCTTTTCTCAGTGACTTGTGATGAAACTGAACAGCAGAGAGATGGGTCATGGTTATTCCTTTACTCCTATTTGACCTTTCCTATCTTCTCATCAGTTATTCTTCCATCACTGACTTTCCTGAAGCACAGATGCTCAGTTGCTCATAGAGGTTTTGCTGACAAATTTTTCCCAAATGCTTCTGAAAATCAAAGCAGCCTTACATCCCCTTCAACCACAATTGGTAGCCACTTATGCGAGGTACTCTAGGTGGCCCTGCTCTGGCAGGGGGGGTTGGACTAGATGATCTTTTGAGGTCCCTTCCAACCCCTAGGATTCTATGATTCTATGATTCTACAAATTGAGGAGCAGCAATGTCTCCTGGGGAGGGTTTATCTTTTCTGCAGTTTCTGCTTTACCAGCAGCTTCTCACATGGTTCCAGTACCAAGTACAGCAGGAGCAGAGGGAACAGGCTCTGGAAACAGAGATGAATTCAGAACTGGTAATGCTATAGAAAACTGGTTTCTTCATTTCTGAACTGCAGCTGCCAGTGGCACAGTTCCAGCAGCTGGGCCAGGATCCAGTGCTGAGGTGTCCACCTGTGGCACTGTGCCAGCGTAGCTGGGAGCAGCAAATCTGTTCCTCACCTCTGGGCAAGGCAACACTGCAGACTTCTGCTGAATTTGCCTTTGGGCTTTCCTGCTCTTGGCAGTGGCTGGAGAAAGGCAATGATGTGGGTTTGGAAGCTCTGCTCCCTGCTTTCCATGAAGAGTCAGTAGAATCAGATCCCTCTTACAATCACTTGCTGACTGCAGTCACCAAGAAAAGAGGTGGTGTGGGCAGAAACTGGAGACCAGGAATGGTAGAAACCAGGGAAAAGATGCCTGAGGCTCAGTGCCATGCCCCCCAACACAGCTGGGGGAAGGCACTCATACAGGCTGATCTGAGAAAGTGTCAGTCCAGTGTTCACTGCACTGATTACCCCAAACAGTTCTGAAAGCTGGTGCTGCTACAGCAGAAAATGCAAGGAGAAAGAAATAATAAATGAAGAGCGCTTTTTAAGAGAGAGATTTCCATCCTGCCTGCTGTCTCCCTGTGCTCACAGTGCCTGTCAGTCCCTCCACACCCCACTGTCAGGAAGAAAGCAAAGTTGTTAGATCTCATTGCAGAGTGCAGCCAGGGGAAGAAAACACAGAGCACTGGTACACTGAACCAAAGCACTTTCCTGTATCCCTTGACACAAACTCTGCAGTCCAAGACAGTTTTTTTTTTAATCAAGAGTCTGAGATCTTGGTGTGCATATGCAAAGACCTTGGGTGTGCACTAAGCCTGGATCTCCTCCATCTACAGATCAATGGTAGCATCAGACTGCTTGACCAGACAGTGCAGTGACCTAAACAGGGAACCTCTCTCTTTGCATCAGTGTGTACAAGGCTGGAATCCCTGCACATGCTTATTTTCCATATTTACTAGAATTGTCCTAAGACCTAAGTCAGGAAAATCTTTTTGAAAGATCCATGAATCTCTGAAGGGAAAAAAAATACAATGAACAGAGACAAGCTTTTGTGAGATAAACTTTTAATTACTGTCAAGAAAATTTGTTTATGTTCCTGTGCTTTTTGTTTAGATGAGAATATATATCATAAATTTGATTATTCCAACCCAACTGAATAGTAAAGTCTTTATAATTTAAAGAATTCTTTCTATTTTACTCTGCATATGGTGTCCTCAAGCCCATAATTTGCCAAATGAAATGCTACATTAAAGTAGTAGAATAGATATATTAACTCTTCACATGTGTCTAACTGTAGCTTGATAAATATTTCTGCAAGCAAAAAAAAAAAAAAATAAAATCCAATAAGCAAGTCTTAACTGGACTTCTTGCTTTTGCAAATTCTAGTTCTACAAGCACTGGCAAGGTAGAATGTTGGCCCCTGGAAATCAATGGGAATTTTAAACAAAGTTTTGTGCCTCAATATTGCAGAAGCTTTTACCTATTTCAAATAAGCTGTAAAGTTTGGAAGCATTTAGCAGCAAAGTAGCACATTTGCTTTCTTCTGAGTTTCCTTTTTTGGACCCTGAAGGTAAGTTTTCCTTAAACAGAGGAATCTTCAGGTGGTAGTGTGTAGACATTAAAAGGTGTAAGGGGTGAAATGCAACTCAAGCAGAACCTTCAGGACTTGAGGTGCTCTGGGACCTTCAGTTCCCACAGGTCCCACAGGAAATCACTGGGGGCTCCTGGAGATCAGCATCTGTGCCACTTGATCCGAGGCATCCTTCTGCAGAACATCAGTGTGGTGCTTTTCATTCCCTGGATAAGCACCAGAGAGGAAGCAGCTCCTCTGGAGGGTCATTTATGCCACTGACTGATTGAGGAACTTTCCAGGAAGGGCCAAGCTGTCTCCTTTGGTGCAGGAGAACTCAGGAAGGAAAGTTCTTAATTTCAGTACCCTTTTTGACTTTAACCTAGGTGGCATTATAGCTCCATCATAAACACCAGTTGGGAGGGGCAGGACCCCCAGCTGGCAAATCAAAAACCCCTCAGTATAGAGAACTTCTCTGGAAAATAGTGGTTTTGATCTGCTGCCACATTTGATGGAGCAAAGGGTTTATTCTATAGGCAGAGGTTCTCTTTTCTTAACATTAGCTGCAGTCACTCTGGGAGGATCTTTCTGGACTCAATGCATCCAAAAACCTTTGGGTCAGCATTCTACAGCAGTAACTGCTTAAATATTATCACATACACAATGCACAACGTTTTACTTCTCAGTCAGCCTTGGCTGCAGTCAGGGTTTATGGATCATTTTAGCATTCAGCATTGGGTACTTCGAGAGTGTCTACACTGCAGAGATGGAAGAAAATCCCCTTGTAGCAAACTTAGTTTAGTGTGAGGTTTAGGCTCTTTCAATAAAAGATCATTTCAGGGTCAAATAATTCTCATGCTTCTATGACTGTGTTTTCTTCTTCTTCGAGCTCTAGGGTTTTTGGATACTTTGTTAAAAGTGCAGTTTCTGAAGTATTCCTAAGATTAAAAAGAAGCTTGAGAAGAATTTATTCTTAAAAAGAAATATTGAGAGGTATTACTTTTAAAGAAGTTACATTAAATAACATCTAACCTGATTGTATATAACTTAAGTATGCTTTCTTCTTCATTTCTGAATGAATAATTAATGATTCATAATCCCCAAACATGCCCCCTAAATGACCCAGTGATGTCTGGTATGTCAAAGACACTGAAAATAAACTATTGAAAAGGGAGAGAAAGGCAATGGCTTTTTTTTGGTGCTTTTTTTGTATCATGCCCAGAATGAGAAACCCCACACTTCTTCTATTCATTCTTTTATTTATTCACTTCTTCTATTTATTTTATTTTATTCTTTTATATATTGCCTCAAGCTTTACACAGTGCAAACATATGAGAAGGCAAAACCTCTCGTGCTCTTAAGGCAGGCTGTGTGGCACAGCTGGGAGACGTGAATGCTGCAGCAGGCAGTGAGTTTGCCTTTCCAGGGGCAGTGCTGAGGAACAGAGCTGGCAGCAGGAGCATCACCAGGCAGGGATGCAGCCCCTCCTGCTGCTCACAGCTCTGCCTGCATGTGGGATGCACTGCAAGAAAGGAGGCAGGGAAAAAACAGATGCTGCCCCCAAGAGATTTAATGATCATTTTGCTGCTTCAGAAAAGGTTTCCAGCTTGCCAGATTCCAGAATTCAAGCTACCAGTCCACTGAAGAAAATGTTCTTACCACTCAGACACAAGTTCCAGCTACTCTGTGTCTTTTTCTTTTTTCCCTCAGGAATTGTGGTCATCACAGGGACCTGAATGTTTTTATACAAGTAATATATCTTGAGTATTTCTGTGTGTCTTACACTGTCAGCCAGCTCCTTACTTTATGTTACAGGACTGAAGTAATGGAGAACTGGTATCTATTCAGGGGGAAATCCTGGATTATGAGATAACTGTCTATATTTTAGGCAACTGTAGCAGCTATTGGCTGTAAATGAAAACATACAAGTTTTATCATAAAGATAGGTTAGAGAATTCTTGGACTCATAACTAGTGTTGGCATATGGGATTTCTCCTTTGGGCAAAGCTGGAATGTTAGTATTGACTTTGGTAAAAATAGGCCTGGCCAAATAGCTGCTCTTTTATTAGGTTTTTTTCTTTCTTTCTAAATATGGGAAAAGGCCTTTGAAAATTATTCCTTGGGTTTTGTCTATCTGCAGAGAAGAAATCAAGGAAAACACAAGATAGGTTGATGCTATTAAATTAAAGTAAGTTCCTTAAGAAGGAAGATCAGAGAGCCATCTACTATTTCTTGGATGAGTGGGAGAAGAGAACTTACAGCCACTGAAATTCCAGTGGGATAGAGCAGCTCCAAAGGGTTTTGCCTTACCAGTGCTATGTTCCACACTTGGAATTGCTCTTTGGGATATAACTTTGTGGCAGACCAGCTCTCAGAACTTGGGAACCTGAAATGGTGCTTGTATGGCCATATATTCTCCTTCTGCATGCTATGGGCAACATTGCCCTTGGGCATTGCTGTTTGTGGGTAAGTTGGGGGAGTAAAGCCCAGAGGTTTGAGCATGATCTTACCTGCTCTGCCACTCCTGGAGTAGCCCAGGTCTCCTTCTGAGCCTGCAGGGTGTCCCTGTGGTGACAATGCCATGCAGAAACAACAGGCTTCCAGGAGTGCCACCTGAGCATTCAGTGTCCTGGAATTCAGAGCTCTGGAGGTGTCAGTGAGCAGTGGAGATGATACAGAGGTTAGACATGGGAGCAGGCAAACAAACATCCCATGCACCTGAGCCTGGTGCCTTTCAGAGGCTGGGTGGAGTGGGAGGTGAGATTCCTCTTTAAATAAATCAGTTCCCTGCTTAATGAAACACCAGGGTTATAGCTGGGAGTTGTCACCTTCTGTTGTTCCTGTAATGATTTTTGGATAACGTTTATTTCTTCTCTAATGAACACACCCCCCCTAACCTGTCTGAGTACTCCTGTAATGATCCAAACTGGGAAGTATAATAGTGCTGGCTGCTAGTTCTGGAACCACACCAAGACACTCAAGGTATCCTAAATTATAGGGTTAAGAAATTCAGGGAAATAAACCAGACTCACCAGATTATTTCAGTCATGAAATGCACTCAAGAGTGAGTGCAAGAGTTCTTCTCAGTCCCAGAAGGAAGCTCACTCAGTAAGCTGTGCTCCAGCACCTGACTTTCAACACTGGCTGGCCCCACAGAAACATACAACTCGTGTGCCTCCTGGCCTGAGGAAGCTCCTGTCCCGTTTGAACAGGGTGGTATTGGTTGAACAATCCTGCCTGGGAAAATTAGCATTTCAATAAGTGTAAAGTAATCGGAGCTATAGTGTTGGTCTCCAAAGGCAGCAATGAATAAACAAAACTTCAAGTATTTAGGTCCTTCTCCCCCTCAGCTCACCATTCTCCTGATGAATATAGGGTATTCATCCTGTCTGTAAGTAACATTAGCAGAAGGTAGGAGCCAGACTGCCTAGCAACCCACAGAAATCCCAAAGAGAGGTGGAAAGGAAGTGATTTTCATGTAATTATTCACTTCTACAAAAGCTGTTGTCAGGTAGACACTAGAAATATGGCTGTTTTATTATTCCCCTAACCTACTTTTAATCTTTTGAGAATCAGTACCATTAAAGAGAGGGAAAAAAGAGCTTAATTCAGCCATTTTCTGCCTGGCCGTTTAAGTTGTCTTTTCCTGCCCTAATGAAGGCTCTGCTTTCAGAAGCTGTGTTGTTTAAAAAACCCTGAGTAGTAAACTTTAGAAACAAACCCAGCCCTGTATCCAAAACTCAACGTTTTTTTGCTTTTTCCCCACAACACACAGTTCATATTTTGTTTTAGGCTTAGTTTACCATTTAATGACAGTGCCCATTGAGTTGAGAGTAACAAGACAATTTTTTTTTCCTTTTCCTCCCCCACTTTTTTTTTTTTTTTCCCCAAATTTTTTTTTTTTAATTTTCCCTCCAGAAGGCATTTGGAGATAGGGGGCAGGGGCCAAAGACCTTATTTATTTTAGGTAACACAGTTGGTGCCAGCATGCTTGGATCCAGCAGGTTTTTTTTTACTTTCCTGAACACCAGAACCCCAGCTTTGTCCTCAGCCACTGATTCCCTGGAGTTGACTGAGGCTTCATGGAGATCACTGAGGGGGTAGTTTACTACTATTGCCTCCATCTGGAGAAGCCTAGAGGAGTTGTTTTTCACTTGTAAAGCATCTTGCTAAACTCTTTGATGACAATCTGAACAAGCAATTGCCATCTTCGGGTAGCCTGGGGACAGGCACATTTTCAGTTAATAGATTTATAGCCTTATTTTTCTATGCCACAGATCTGCCTCAGGCTGAATAAATGCAGATGTGATAAATATAGACAATGAGTTTCATTTGAAGGAGTTTAATCACATATAGTATATCAAAAGTATGTGGAGCTACTATTGAAGGTCTATTTCTTGAGGCAGTTTGCTCAGATTTTCAGCATGGTTTATCATGAAGGTCATTATGTAAGTTCTCAGAAGCTTTAACCTGTGACATTAGGTACAGGAAGAGTCAGAAAATTCCTCTAGAATTGCACTGCAAATGTCTGGTTTGCTTCCTGCTTGTTCCAGGATTTCAGTTTCACGAGGGAAGCTGTGTTTTCCTAGTCAGCAAAAAGCTTTTCATGGTGACCCCTGGTATTAACTGACTGAATTTTGTGGGTTATCTTTTCTGTATCATTTCTAAATTGTTTATCTTTTTAGGATTAACTGTTGAAAAGCTAGGTAGAGCCTTTTTAAAATTCAACACATACCAAGAAAAGAAAATGAGTCTTCTTTGCTCTTTTACAGTTAACCAGGAGAAATTACAGAGTTGCAATAGAATTATTAATTATGAGGGGCAATTAAAGTGATGCCATTTATTGTTTCCTGTTTCATTTTCTGTGCAAGATTCATGGGAATAAGATAAGTTCTTAAAGTACTGCCAGTCAGAGAAAGAGCAGAGTGCATGCAAGGGGAGGGTTTATTCACTGTGAATGTCTGCATCCTCTAAGCATTTGGGTTGGTTTGGAGAGAAGAAGAGGATTTTGCCCTGAAACAGGGGTTTTCTGCAGTTCTGTAGCACAGATGTTCAGCTGAGTTTTGTGTTAGCTGCTGTCAAAGAATAAATTCAGTTGATTACAAGAGGGAATAGAGAATAAATGGAAGCTAATTAGTTTGCTTTTGATCAGAGACTTCAGTTGATGGCAGCGAGTTGCCCAGAGTAGAACCTTTTGCCCTCCCTGCAGAGAGATCTGAACACTGCTTGGTCCTGCTCAGCGTGGCCTCCAGGTGTAGCTGCTCCAGCCTCTTCTCCATCCATCTGACAAAGTGTTCCTTAGTGAAACTGAAAATATCCCCAGGGAATCTGTCTGTCTGTGTAACATTCTTCATATTCATTGGCAGGCCCAGAGCATAGGGAGAGTTAAAAAAAACCCCACACATAGACTTGTTGCTGTCTCCAGCCTTCAACAGCTACTTCTACTTAACCATCCTGGTGTTCCCTCCTGCTGTTGCTGCACCATGCCACAGGTGATAGTTTGTGATGTACCTGTTCAGAATGTTCATGATGAGAAAGGTAGGAAAAAAATCATTTAATTGGAATAAGATCAGAGGTAAAATGCTCAGTTTTCCACTGCTTACTTTGTTGTTTTTCTTACAAGATGCATTCAAAGATACATAAAAACCTAAACAGCAATTTAAGAAATGTTCTGGGAATACTTTTTGTAGTTGCACATTGCTCTACTCTGGCACACTTAAATCAACACAATAATTCTTAAGTTTCCTATTTCCTAATGACTTCAGAAGTTCATCTTAGTGATATTTTGTCATTGACTTAAGACACATGGGATCTAAGACTGGAAAAATAGTCTTGTAATTAAAAAATGGTCAAAAAAGTATTTAAAAAAAAAATAATCACTGCCTAGAAAACTTCATGGCTTGTGGTCCTTTCCTGTGGCAGGACAGCAAGCATGTGCTCCCTGTTCTTAATATCAAAATTATTATTTTGAGTAGGAGAGTTCAGTGGCCCTGGAGTCCTGTTGTTTGGTACAGCCCAGCAGTTCCCATCGAGAGCCTCTGCCTGGGCAGGATTTGTGCATCAGGCTGCAGGGAACACATCCCATGAGGAATTCCTACACTGGGTTCAGTTTCACAGAGCTGAGTTACTGGTGTTTGTGTCCTGTGCACAGTCACAGCTCTTCCCATCAGTGTGAAAGAAAGGTTCCAGTCTGACCTTGAGACAAGGTCAGGATACCCTGCTAGCATCTGCCCATCATCTGATTGTCCTCTGACTGTATGAGCAGGCTCACAACACGAGCTCCTGCTGTGCTTCTAGGGGGTTACAGCAGAAAGGTTTCAATTCCAGCTCCTCTGCAGTCAGATCTGGTGGCTACAAACTGAGAGCAGCTTTTAAGGACCACCTGGTGGGAAAGCAAGACCCAGGCTGCCTGAAAGGACAGGGTGAAATAGGGACCTTGGCTTTTTCCCCAAGTCATTAGGAGCCGTAGCTTTTGTGGTTTGCTCATCAGATATTTGGGGGTTTTCTACAATTCCATGTCAGAAATCAGCTCTGTTCCTCCCCCCCCGTGCAGCAGAGCTTGGAGCTGTAGTTGTCATTGCCAAAGGCAGCCCCTTCAACATTAATTCAGGTGGGAGGAGGAGAGGAAGGAAGCCTGTGTTAGGGCCATGGCAGGCAGAGTCCTTTAAAATGGGCAAAGCTTCTATTAGTGCTCAAATTAAACAGGTTTTTAATTCCGTCCTGCCTAACAGGGATACTCTGCTCCTTCCAGATTATCATTTCTTACAGCCCTGCCACGTATGATAATGTATCAGAATGAAAATGTACAGTACTTTTTCCCAAAAGATGAAGCCAAGATCTTTATTCTGGCCACCACATGAGTTCCCTAAGTGAATTTTAGTCTCTGCTGTCCGTATTCTCTCTCTTTTTTTTTTTTTTCTTTTTTTTCTTTTTCCCTACACTGCACATAGATTTTGGGGTTTATTTTTTCCTGAGCTTGGTTCAGTCCTCCTGTTCTGGCCACCTCGATTCTCTTTACAGTCCCTGGGCTGACTCCCAGGTGCCTGGGTTGCAGCCTTGGAAGTGCCAAACCCTGCAGTCCAGCACAGGTAGAGATGTTCTGCAGCTGACAGGATTTCTTGATGTTTTCCACACACTCCCCACATACTGGAGGAGACACTGCCATGTGGACTTTAAACCTGCCTGGTGGCTAGGACTTAAACTCCAGTAATGCTCCTGTTTCAGTCTATTTGGCAACAGATTCTTTCACTCAGGCATCCTTGCTGTTACAAAAGTTCCATGCTTTTACCTTGAAATTTCACTTATTATATCCTGACAGGCAAAGGCTTTCTTTTTAAAATTCTTGTTTGAAACCAAAGGCAAACTGCTTTTTAAAATAAAAGCACTGCTGAGATTCACAAAAGGAGCCATGAATAATTTATATTAAAAGAAAGCTCTAAAGTGATTGCTCATTCTCTGATAACAAAATGGGAAATAAATGACTATGGACATTTGGAACATGATGTTGCAGAGTGAGTGCAGCATTTAACTGGCCTGCAAGATCTCCCAGATTCTCAGAGTGCTTCATTATGGAATGGTCATGAAGCAGTCTGTAGTTAAGGATGCTTTGAACTTTGCATCTGAAGTGAGTGTTCAGTCTCACTGTTAAGAATGAAAAAAAAAAAAAGGGAAAAGCATATTTATGCTTTTTACTACACCACTGGGATGCACATTTCAGCTGAAATTAATTCCCTTTCTTTCAATAGAAATACAGAAGCAAACTTAAGTGTGTGGATACAATTATTATCAGCCCTTAGGTGTTTATCATTTCTAACAAATCTGCAGACTTGGGGAAAGGTCATGCAAGGATAAACTAAATAGTCAGTGGTAGAATCCTCACAGTGCTTGATTGTTCTAGTTATGTGTGAAGAAACATGGATGTTGCAGTTCTTTTAGGTCAGCCATTACAATCAAAACTGGATATTCTATTCTGAACCACTGATATGGTATCATTAAAAAAAAAAATCTGAGAAGGCTGCAAAAAGAGAAACCTGTGTGTGTTTATATGCACCAGCCTCTGGGACCTAAAGCCTACATGCAAGTCCAGATGAGCATCAAGAACCCTCAGCTTCTGCCTGGACATCCTGGTTGTTGCTGGGAGTTGAGAGGGGAGTGGTGCTGGGAGGGAATCCTGACAGCTCTCCTGCCATGGGCAGCTCTGGGCAGCAGGGAGCCTTACTTTGTGTAGTCTGATTCATTCCCAGTGCCTGGCTTTGGGTGTGATCAGGCACAAACCTCACCAGCTCGAGTGTGCCTGCCCTTTACAGCTTTTCATAGGATCATAGAACTGGCTGGGTTGGAAGGGACCTCAGAGATCATCAAGTCCAACCCTTGATCCACTCCTGCTGCAGTTCCCAGCCCATGGCACTCAGTGCCACATCCAGGCTCTTTGGAAAGATCTCCAGACACGGAGAATCCACTACTTCCCTGGGCAGCCCATTCCAATGCCTGATCACCCTCTCCAGAAAGAAATTCTTTCTCATCTCCAACCTAAACCTCCCCTGGCACAACTTGAGACCTTTTGTGCCCTCTTGTCTTGCTGAGAGTTGCCTGGGAAAAGAGCCCAACCCCCCCCTGGCTCCAACCTCCTTTCAGGGAGTTGTAGAGAGTGATGAGGTCTCCCCTGAGCCTCCTCTTCTCCAGCCTCAACACCCCCAGCTCCCTCAGCCCTTCCTCACAGGAATTCTGCTGGATCCCTTCACAGCCTCCTTGCTCTTCTCTGGACCTGCTCCAGCACCTCAATCTCCTTCCTGAGCTGAGGGGCCCAGAACTGGACACAGGACTCAAGCTGTGGCCGGGGGGGTTTAAATTCCATGGTATCTTTCAGGCCCATAAATGCTCTTTTTTCCCGAATGCCCAATGACCACAGCAGTATTGTTACACAGTTGCTGTCATCTGTTGACTTCAAGGACCAAAAAATCCCCTTTCCTGAGCAGCAGGTGTGTGAGCCAGCAGTGAGAAGGCTGCTGGCAGGGTGTGCAGGGGGTACCCAGCTGAGCAGGGGGGGACAGACAGTGAGGACTCAGAAGAGGAAGGGTTGAGGTGACTTTAATGCACTGGGCCATTTCTAAAAAAATCAGTTTTTCTTGTTTGCTTTTACCATTTTTACCATGACTGAGCAACAGACTGAACAATTAAACCATAAATTGAGATTTTTCTCTCAAGAGTTTGTCTCCCTCACCCACGGATTTGATCCTCACAGGCAGGGGCAGTGAAGGCTGATCAGCTCCTGTCCTCCTCCAGGGCCCTGGCACTGATGTGTGGGAGATCTGGCTGTGGGTTTGAATATGTCATCTGTCAGGAACATAATTTCCAAGTATTACATTTTTAATAAAACCCTCCTACTTAAAATGTCCTCATTGTGCATTTCAGGCATCTTGCATTTTTCCTCTAGACTAACAGGCAGAGACATGCACAACAAGACAGAATGGTGACATCTCATTAATAGCTTCCTAGCTGAGGTGTAAGATGAAGCTTTTCAGGTGACAATGTAATACTTTTTTTTTTTTAAAGCTACCTATCTTCTTGGAGGATCAGAGTGAAAATAACTGCTTAATTTTCTCATGTTTCCCCAGACATGAAACAATTTTGCACCTTTGGAGTTACATTCAGCTGTTTGTAGTGACTCTAAAAGCTTGTGCAAGTGCCAGTTAAATTCAGTTTAGCATGGGAGAAGTTTCTTGCTGTCAGGAGAGGATTCCAGAACAGCTGCATGGAAGTGTTTGCTTTGCTTTAAGAGCAGTGAAGGGCCTCTGGAATGAAGTATGGCCCTCAAGGATGAACAGTGTGGATGATATGTGGAAATGGTGTGGACTGAAGGTGGCAAAGGCTCCCTCCTGAGAGGGGCTGCTGCAGGAATCTCTTTTTAAATATTTCCCAGGGAATATCTGGGTTTCCCTCTGCAGACCTCTGTGGGAAGCTGTGAGTTTGAGTAACTTGTGCTCTGCAGCAGTTTGGAGCTTGCTGGGCCTGAATAAAAATCACAAACCCTACCTGGGGCTGTCACCAGGTGTGCTGCAGTCCTTGTAGGGCAAGACTAAGAGAAGGCAGCAGTGATTCTTTTCATGTCTCCCCAGCTGTTCAAACTGTCTATTTATCTTTTATATTTATATTATAGTTCTGTACTGTACAGAAAGTAAAGGTAAGGCACAAAGTTAGAGAAAAACCTGGAATCATAGAATGATTTGGGTTGGAAGGGACCTTAAAAACCATTAAGATTCAATCCCCCTGCATGGGCAGGGACACCTCCCACTAGAGCAGGTTGTTGAGATGGTTTATTGATAATCTAATGATAGTCCTTCAGGTCAGCAATGTTCATTTTTCTGCCATGCATTACTGAAGTCATAAGCATCAACATGTAACAGGCTTTCCCCACTGTCTCTGCTTTATTCGGGTACAGCATCAACTAAGCTGATTTCAGGAGAGTTCTGCAGTATTTTGCTTTCTCCTTTTCATGCCTTGCTTGGCCCTGTCACTGTGTACTGGAATTGTTCAGGCCTCCATCATCACAGCTTGCTCACCCTTTCCAAGTGACTTCTTTCTGCCCTGTCCATGGGCTTCCTAAGCCTGTTGGTTTTTTCCAGTGTATGGCATGATCCCTGATGTAAGGAGACACACAGGGAGACTGAAACCAGAGGCTGTCAGTCATTTGGGGATCTTCAATGTGTATTTGGTAGACATGGCTTTTGATGCTGTGGTTTTCTGATGTGTTCCACTTTGGTTGCAACAGTGAATGCTCACTGATTTTATACTTCCCTTTGAACACCCATTAAATGAGGACTGCCCAGTGAAATCAGCATCTGAGAAAGGGGTGGTTGAAGTGATTTATGGATATAACCTCACACAGAAGCTTTAGAGCAAAGAGATGAAAAGAGTCTCATTCTCCAGAACAGTATTCTGTTGTCTTCACTACAGCACATCCCTCTTCTTCATTCTTTATCCTTCTTCATCCATTACATTTGCTACTATCATGGCAACAAAAGAGACAGAGGCTCCTTTGGACAACAGGATCCTCTGTTTGACCACCTCAATTCATCTCCCTGGGCAGGAGGATGAACAGACATGTGAATTCAGACTGTGTCCTAGACCTGCACACAAGAAGGCCAAATGGAGATTACCCAGGCAGACTGCAGAGCTGGGCATTGCTGCTGAGAGCTGGACTTTCCAAACCAGCACTTCCCATTTGTTTGTCCTGTTCTGGGGAATTGTGTTTGTACCAGCAGAGGGCAGGTACCAGCAAGACCCAGCACAGACTCCTCCAGTTTGCCCATTCTGTCACTCAGGCAGAGCTGGGCCTGGCTATGGCTACAATGTGGGCACAAGAATGTAAGTACAGTAGATATAAAGAATCTGTCCTCCAGAACCTGCATTTTTAAAATGTTAAGATATAGCAAGGGTTTTGTGGTTTAATTTTAAACTCATTTTGGCGTGCTAACATTTTAAATATGAGAACTTAGTTCCATCTTTTCAAGCAGGGGCTAATAGAAGGCTATGAAACAGTCTCAATCCCTGAATTTATGAATGCTGAGTGCTGAACTGACTCATTAACCAAAAGATTTTCAAGGTACAAAGTTGATAAAGTATGATCAGGATGTTCTGTGGTACAGATCCTTTCTTCTGGAATTGACTCATGCCAGAAACACATCAAGCCCTGTCTCATTTCAGAAAAAATGTACAAATGTACTCCTTTTGTCCCAGCCTCTCACCACCTCCTGGCTCCAGAACCTTGGTTTGCAGCTGACTGGTAGCATTTTCTTTGTCCTTCAGCTTTACATTGTTCTGCAGAACAGTGCTACATTCATTCCACCTACTTGAACACTGTTACACCTTCTGGTCTAAGCCAGAGATTGCAGATTCAGCACTTTTGGAATTAATTTCTCATGCTTTTCATTGCCATAAACCAGATGGATGACACCTGGATTTGAGCAGTAGCTGCAAGAGCCCATCCGTACCCAAGGGAAGTTTTAATGAGAACTTCCCCTGAGGTACAGTCTAAGACTGGGTGTGACTTAAGACTAACAGATGATTTGTGTACCACAGCAAAGTACCAGCCCTGCAGGAGGACAGCAGCCTAATGCTAACACCAGTTGGTCACTGCCTGTTGGGGCAAAAACATGAAGAACTGCTCTCTGTAAGATCAGCTGCGTGGCTTTAAGGTGCTGACACGTCCAGGCTAATGGCAAAATGCAACAGTTAGTTGGTCTCTCCTGTTTTTCCAGCTACCTAAAGTCTGTCTGCTGTTTCAGAATTTCCCTCTTTGCCACTTCCCTGATCAGTTGTAGCTGTTCCACAGACCTGAACCTGAAACAATAGTGGTCACTGCAAACGAAACTTCACTGGTTCTGGGAGTACACAGCCCAACAGAAGCTCCACTGATTCTGGTTTTCCATTCAGTAAATGCAGTGACTTCCTCCTTCCAGTTGGGACATTCTGATGGAATTTCCAGCTTGCTGGCACACAGTGCAACACAAACACAGGGCTCCTCAGTCTGATTTCACTTCCATAGCATCCCTGAACATTTGCTTGCAGAACATGTTTCTCCTGAAGTGTTTGCCACTTTTAAGTTGAATCACTGTCAGATGTCATGGCCTTTAGAGGAGACCTGTTTTCTTTGAAGTAAATAATATCACTTATGGCCAGAATTCTATCTGTTTTTCTAAGTTAGGTGCATGGAACCTCCAGAGGGATGTGCTCTCTGCTTCTCAAGCAGCTCTGGGGCTCTCACATGAGAGTACAATTCTTCTTTGCCCTCATTTCCACTAGGACTTGCTGTCCAAGGAATAATGGGAGTTCTGTGGAGCTGGCATATGCCAACAGGAAAGGCTATTGCTCATCTGAGTGCCATACAATGCACTGCAGCTCAACAATGGGCAGAGTGGGATGGAAGGAAGCAGCAGATTCTGCATGCACTGATCCAGTTTCCTACCTTTTGTTTGTGCTTCAGCAGACTCTGCATTTTCAGCTGACCTGTGCTGCTTACAGCTTTTGGGAGCTTCCAGTCCTGTTAAAGAGCCTGCCTGTCAGCAGGATTGCTTTGTGCAGTTTTTTTCCTTACCAAGTGCTGAAACTTTGAGATGTAACCAGCTGAATCTTACTTGGTATGACAGCAATGAAACCATTTAAGCCACTGATGCAAATCAAATGTGATCTTAATGTTATTCCTAAACAGAAACACTCTCAACAGCTCCCGAGCCTAAGGTCTCACTTGATCATATGTAGAATAAATACATCTTCATATATTTATGAGTATTTGATTACTATTATTAGTACCAATCACAAAATCATTACCTGCATTACCTCTTTCCTGTCTCAGAGTAGCTAATGGCTACACAGCTATTGCCTCTGGTTATCAGTCAGTGGTCTTTTACTTCTCTGAAAAGCACTTTGGTTGCTCTGCTCTAAGAAAAAACCTTACAGAGCTCATTTCACCCAGGAAACCAGGAGTCAGGATTTATTGGATTGGAAATAACAGTGCAGCTCTGTAGATGTGAGCTCTTCACGTTGCTCTCATGGCAAAACCAGGAGTTAAAAGAGGAGGTTCATCTCCAGTAACAACACGCCCAGGCTCTGTAGTCAACTGAAATTAACTTTTTTGTTGGATTATCTTTGAAGGGAAAAAAATCTGCACGTTACCTTAATGTGCTGAGGTTGCTTTTGAGGAGAGTAATCTCAGGTCATGCTTCTTTCTTTTTCCTTTCTCTGATTTGCATCACTCTAGGATATAAATGTTACCATCATGATTTTATAATGCTACTTACGTGTTGAGCTTTGTGTAACTTTTATCTGTGAACTGCACAGTGACCAGAACAACCATGTCCTTGTCCCTAACTGAGGCCTTTAAGTGTTGTCTACTGATCTCCTTAGAACAGATTGAGCCTGTGAAGACCACTTGAGTTCCATCTGGTTTACACCACTGAGAAGAAAAGAGCAATTTAACTCACTACATTATTTTTTTTTCACCTTGTGACTTACAAAAGGTTTTGCCAGCCACTACTACCCTATAGAGATGCCTCTGCAAGGCTGCAGGTGATTCCTTCCTGACCTGTGTTAAGCACTCCTCCTTTTTTGTCTCCAGGTGTGGGTGGATGCTGGCACACAGATATTTTTCTCTTATGCAATCTGCTTGGGGTGCCTGACAGCTCTGGGAAGTTACAACAACTACAATAACAACTGCTACAGGTAATCATTTTCTGTGCCTTGTTTTTATATTTAGTTTCAGTGAAGTGTCCCTATACTGAGCTTCACTCAGAAGTTCTCCCCTACTCCTTTAGCTGCAGTGTTTTGTACAACAGAGGTCTGTAATGTTTCTTACCATTATTTCAGAGAAACTTTTATCCCAAATTTTTTTTCATCCCTTTTGATCATTCCTGACACTGGCAGAGCCACAGGACACTCAGCACACACAGCTGTGCCTGCATGGGTAACAGACAGAATTCCATGGACATACAATAACACATCTAGGCAACATTAGATTGCACAATGTGTAGCTGCCTTAAAAAAAGTCTGTGCAAAAATTGTTATTAAAACTCACCTGAGCTTGCTCTATGTTTTGAATGTCACTTTTTTCCTTAGCTTACTGCCTCCTAGCATTTCACTGCTTATCTTCAGAGAAATCAGTGAGGAGATTGCTGATGACCTCAGTAGGTTTTAATCATTTCTGAATCAATGTCCAAAGGATGACTCACACAAAATCCTCACCCCATTTTACTGGCATGGGAAGGAATAGAAACACTACTTTTTTTCCTGTGGCATCAGGAGTTATTGAATTAGTTGTGCTATTATTCCACAGCCTTTAACACAAGGCAGTAAATGACAGTTTGATTGTACTGACTCCATTATGATCTCCAGACAGAGAATTACAATTTTGTTTCCTATGAAGAAAATAATAGAGCCCGAAACCAAAAATAATCCCAAACACACCATCCCCCAAGCCCTGAAAGTGCAAGTATTTAAATTCTAAATTACAGTTTTACTTGGAGAGTTCAAGAGACAGTTTGAGGCAATACCTCCTTTCAGTGTCTTAGCAACAATTTGCTCTTCTGTCAGAGAAACACCAAAGAGCAGGACCCTCCAGGCAGAGAGGGAACAGGGATACTGGAAACCACAGAGAGATGAATGTGCCCACCAGCTGAATGTCTGCAAATCTACCCAGCAGCAGTTAAGGGCATTTTGCCATCTAAACATGCACAGTAACTCAGCAGCAACTGAAGTTGTATGAAGTAGTATAAGAACCCTACAATCTTCAGTGCTGATGGATGTTGTTTGCAGAATACCAACAAAGCTGCCCCCACAGAGGGTCATGAATGCTCCTAACAGAGCAGTGGGTAATAAAAGCTTTCCCTAAATGGCATAAATGATGCTTTAACATCTCCTTTTCTCTTGTGTTTAATTGTATTTTTATTTCTTTCCATTTGCATCCCATATAGAAACTATTCTCTCACTGCCCCAAGGACTGCAGTAATCTTTTCCTTATGGTTTTGTAACTCATTACAAAAAGCAGGAGTTTTGACGTGTGATCTTACCTTATGTAATTTTCCTTCTTCTCCTCTGACCTGAGCAGGGTGGCTGCTGAAAACCAGCAGCAGCTCTCTTTTAAAGCAAGATGCTGCAGCACAATACATTTTACTGAACCCACGCTTCACAGTTCCTCCTAGAAAATGTTTTCACAAAATGCCTGAATTTTATTCTGTCCTGAGTCTGATTCTTAAAAAGTCTGAGGAAACACACAGGACAGAAGCCAACTGTAGACAGCAGCTGAGTTAAAAGGGGTTGTTAACTGAGTAAAACATAAAGCAGCTGTGCAGTGGAAATCAGGATTAAATCTGTGCTCTAACTAGCACTTAAAAACATTTAAATGAGACATAGATTTGCCTCTTGCAATCCCACAGTGCATTGTCTGAGTCTAACATCTACTTCCACCCCTTCTGCATTCTGTTCTACTTTTTTTTTTTTTTTTTCCCCTAAGGGGCATTTGCAGTGGAAAATAATGACAAAGCATTTTAGAGAGAAATGGACAAATGTAAACTCTGTGGGGGGTGTTCATATGAGTGACCTGATGTAAGCCATTAACACTGTACATGGATTGCAAACAAGCCACTTGGCATGTTCCAGAGCAAGTGAATCTCTCTTGTCCTCACTTACCTTTCATTGTAATACAGTAGTAGAGATCCTCCCTGGATTTGCAGCAGTTTCTATCAAAAGCAACTCTTACAAAAAAGATGACAGTCACAGCAGTCCCATCAGCACACAATGTTGTCCCCACATAAATAAAACTGTGCTGGTGTTTTCTTTAATTTTTAGCAAGCCAAGAGTTCCTAACCATTCCGACCTTTTTAAGGGATGGATAAGCTTCAGACAAGCTCAGCAGCCAGAAGAGGAAAATGTTCTTGTTCCTGCTGCATGTGCTCTGTGTTTTCAGCACTGCTCCTGCTCCCTGGGGGCAGCTCCTGCACCTCAGCAGGACAAGTTTTATGTCTGAGCCCCATGGACAAATCAGGGGCAGCTGCTGTAGTGTTGTCACATGCTGCCAACAAATGGACAAAACTCAAAGATGTGACCTTCAGCAAGCATCTAATCTAAGAGGAAAAGAGGAATGGGAACTGGTCTTGAGGGGACCCAGGAAGGGCAAGGAAGTAGCCAGAGAGATGCAGAAGACTCTGTGGGCTCTTCTTCTAATTGGAGAAGCTCCTTGAGGAAGTTGGAATCAATTCTCAGCAGCATTCTGCCTGTCAGGCAGGGAGAGGAGAAGGGATGCATGTGCTGAATTATTGAGGTGATTGGCAAGACATTCATTTGGAAGAATGTGAAGTTTTCCTTCTTTTTGAAATCCATTTGGACTTGGTCAGGCTCTGATGCCTTCCTACCCAGGATTCTTATAAAAAATTGATGAACAATGAGATAAACTTCATGCTCTCCTTCCAATGGTTCTTGGGTGCTTGTCTTTTAAAATTCATTGGTTTCACTATCAATGGATCCTCTTCTGGTTTGTTTTCTGCAGCAGAAAAAAAGACTGAGCTGCAGGTTACACACTTCTGTCTAAGGGAAGAATCCAGATGGAGTTGAGGGATTAGTGAAATGCCTGCAAAAAGGCTGGAAATTAAAAATGGAGGTTGTTTTTTTATCAGGAAACACTGCTGGGTGCTCAGAGAACCCAATGTTCAGTCTTTCTGTGACTAGAGAAGAAAATGATGGAGCTGTGGCTGTGTGCTGTCACAAGAGTTGGTACCTCATGAACAGGAGATGCTGAAAATCCCCTCAGGTTCACTTCTGCCCATTTCCTTGGACCCAGTAACTAGGTTACACCTGGGTTTTGAGTCTTCCTGTGAGGGGAAAAATGTCTGTGCTCCTCTTGTTCTCACACAAATTTATATGGAACTGTCCAATTGAAACCTCTTGGGCCCTGCTCTAGGAACTTCCCTCAAGAAGCCCTGCAGGGGCTCTGAAGTTGCTCAGGCAGCAATGTCTCTCCACCTCAAGCCTTTTTCTCTTGGTTAAAAACTTGTTTTACAACTTTCTCTTTGGTTAAAGCTCTCAAATATCCTTTGCCACACCATTCACCAGGAAAAAAACCCCAAACCATGTTGTTTGGACTGTGTTTGAATCCTGGAATTATCTGAACTAGATCTTACCTGCAGAAAACAGTTCCAAATGGAGGGAGGCATCATGAGTGGTGAGGAGGCAGATCCATCACATTTCAGTAGTGTCTCTTTTTTCCCCAAGGAGGATTAACAAATACATCTTTCTGACATCTCTTAGGGTTTCATCACACTCAGTGGTGAACTCACCAGCTTCTTAGTGAGCTAAGCTGAGGTGAGTCTCTCTGCATAGCAACTTCAGTGCTGAAAGACACTGAGCAGAGTGGTGAGGAGGATGAGCTGTTTCTTTGGTTTATCTCTCTGCAAAGCACAAAGAACTCCATGCTCCTGGTTGCTTTTCTTTTAGATTGCTATTTTGCTTTTATATTCTATAAAACCAGCCTGACTATGCACAAGTACAGAAAGCAATGCAATATGCAAAGCAAATAAATTACAGGTTAGAATTCTCACCATTTTTAGGAAGTATTTTAAAGGACTTACATAGTCAGGGGACTCATGAGTCAGTGTTAGAGAGAGTCCATGCACAAAAGAAGGGTGAATGTCACTGGACTGAGCCTTGGTCTACAAAGAGGTGTATTCATTCTTTTTGATTTCTGGCCTGATTTTTGCAGTTTATAGGTGATGTGCCAGAGAGACATTTTTTACTATGAAATTATTCTGAAAACATTGAAAACCTTCTCAGTGAGTCAAACAGGAAGAGCTTTGAGCAGATGTGGGAGGCAGCACAGAGCTTACAGGTGAAGGAATGAGATGCTGGAACTGGTCACCTCACTGTCAGTTGAGTAAACTGATGAGATAGTTACAGGATAAAAACAAGAATGGAAACAAGTGACAGGACAGAGAGATTACCAAAGAAGTTTAGCTGGAATACATGCCAGGAGTTAAAAAATATGAACTGTCTCTGATCCTCAACATGGGAATCATTACTGCAGCTGTGAATTCAGAACAGGTTATACCTTACAGGCTCATTTCTTCCCTCAGAGAGCTTGCACAAAGATTTGCTTCACAGCTGTAGTAGGATGGGCAAAAAGCAGACTGAGGTGTAGGCTTACCAGAGCTACAGGCTTGCCTCAGGTTCCAGTGGTTTAGAATCCTAATTCACTGTCAGGCACCCAGGTTAGATTATTACTTTCTCAAGTACCCAGCTGTCTCTTGTAGCAAACAGTCTGAAAAGACTGTCACAATCAATCATTCCTACCTCATCATCTGTCAAGCCTGAAGTGCTCTTGGGAAGCAGGATGAACAATGCTATTTCACTGAGCTCTGGGGAAAGAACACCTTTCTGCAAGAGCACTTTCCCTGGTTTTGCAGGGATTTACTATGGTGACATCTCCAGCCTGGGAACAGAACTGTTTCTTCCCCTTGGCCCTGTAATTGCTGTTGTCTGACATGCAGGACACAGAGGTCTGAGACAGTGTCCCTGCAGTGTCTTTGCCTCCTTGTTAGGCACGTTTTTAGGCACATGCAGACTTATGTATCATCTTTCTAATTTTCACAGCTCCTTAAAAGAAGTTTATAAACCAAAGTGTAGTTGTATTTTGCATGGATGTATATTGCCAATGTATTATAACTGGAACAGAACTACCAAAGATCTGAACCTAGATTTTTTTTTCCCCCAGGTAACAATTTGCTACCAGTTTTATACAGTTTATAAATTAATTCATGTCTTCAGGAATACATTATTGCAACCACTGTAGAAAAGTTCTCCAGTAGCTCTTAACACCATTCTTACGGTATTTTTACCTGTCTTTTAAAGATTCTACCAAGTAACAGTGAGTAAGTTTGCAGTTCAAGCTGTTAAAACATGGACAAGGGTATTACAGAGTTATCTTCCAGGCTGTGCTTCTGCCTGAGTGATTCCTCTGGGGCACAGAGTCAGTGTAGGGCTTACACTTGGTGAGCAACTTCATGTCCAGCCCTGCAGCTCGGGGCCCTGTTAGTCCTGTGGCTTAGGCTATGAAAGCAACTCAGGCTCCGGAGATCAACTGCAGTGTTTTCTATTTATATTTTCAGAGACTGCATCATGCTCTGCTGCTTGAACAGTGGCACAAGCTTTGTTGCTGGTTTTGCTATCTTTTCAGTTCTTGGATTTATGGCTTATGAACAAGGCGTGCCCATTGCAGAAGTTGCAGAATCAGGTGAGTTCCAAAAATTAACAAAATTGCTCAAAAGTGCCCAGAGTTTGCTGTCAGAAGATTTAATCTGTGCCATGTCTCCTGGATAAGTTGATTGTTTTGAAGATAGTTTTATAAAACTCCTCTTAAAAACCTGTTACCTGACTCATTAAAGGAACTGCTCTAGGAAGACTTCCTCTCTGTTTTAAACATTTCTGTGTGAAAAATATAAATATTACTGTGCACAGCTCCACATCCAGAAAGTCAAGGAGCTATTGTAACACAAACTTACAAACTGAGATCTATTGCTCAGTTATGCCCCTGCAGTCTTATGTCCTCATGAATAAAGCACTTAGTTTTCTTTGAATGAGACAGATGAAATCCACACAAAGATTTGTTAAAAAAGAAAAAAAGAAAATGAAGATACAGCTTAAAGTCATGAGAAACCAGCTGTTTAGGAGAAACCTTTGGAAGTCCTCTGGAGTCTTGCTTACATTTTACTATCCAAGTACAGATACCTAACAATCAGGCAGTTAATGCCACCTCCTCATTTAGTAAAACTTCAGTCAGTTTTTCTCCCAGAGACATTTATTGAGACATTTGGGTCTTCTGAGTCCAGAAAAGCAGGAAGGCCCTGCTCTGAGAAATGAACCATCTAAGGTTCAGGACCTCCACTTGGAATTAGGCATCTGATGAAAATTAATCACTCTTTAACACCTTTATGATGGAACATCTGTAAGCATCACTTAAACTCAACAGAACAGGAGCAGGAGGCTGCCCAGAAAGAAAAGGAGAAGGAGACATGATTCTCATTAATCTAGGCAGGGTTAGCAGGAAAACTGCAAAGCAAGTAGAGCTTCCCTGCTGCTGGCATGGGAAACAGTTCCCTTTTTTTACAGCCTCAAGACCACTGGCTTATTATAGGAACCATAGAGAAAAAAGTGTGAAAGACTGCAGTGACTCTGGAAATGACAGGGGCTTGTAAATGCTGTGCTGAATGAAAAAGCAGTAGTGAGCTGACAGTTGTGCACTGAAGGTACTGCACAGACATACTCCATCAGCCCTTGTATCCCTGCTGTAAGGGCTGGCTGCCTTTAATAAAAGCTGCTACAGCATCAGAGTTTGCAGCAGCTGAAAAATGGGGACAGGTAAATAATATCAGGAAAAAAGGAATGAGGTGAGATGGTGTTTTGGCAGAAGTCACCAGTGGTGCTGCAAATAAGTTCCATTTTAAAGATTTCTCTAAGCATACACCCAATGAATTGATGTTACCTACCACTGGGAGCACTGAAAGATCCAGAACAGATTCTGAAAGCCAGAACCACACCATGTGTGGCTTCCAAGGTGCAGCTCTTACCATTGACTACATTCTTGCACAGATTGGCAGGCACAGAGCTGTCCTAGGAAAAAAAACAAATAAAAATTCCAGAATATGTTAATCAGGCAGTCACAGGACCACATGCTGCTATTTATTCAGGTTTGTGAGCCCTGCTGTGTGTTCACACAAGAGAACATGGTAAGGCACAGGGATGTCTTAACAGAAGTCTTGATCTTCAGATATTTGGACAGGAGGTAGGCAGAGCTGCTGGGCCAAGCAAGTCTTCATTACTGGATGACCTCACCATCTAATGTTGAGACTTTAGAGATGTTCATCAAGGTTTTCCATCTTGTATTTAGCTCCTTTTATTTGCCATAGAAGAACATCTGACCCTGGCCAGCAGCCAGGTGTCCACACTGCAGTTCTGTCCCCAGACCCCCCACCCTACAGGCTGTGAACCCCTCCTCAGCCTGATCCAGTACACAAGGGTTCACTCTTGCCTTCTCTTCTTCCTTTGCAGGACCAGGACTTGCATTCATTGCTTACCCTAAAGCTGTGACCATGATGCCTCTTTCTCCTCTCTGGGCAGCCCTCTTCTTCATGATGCTCATATTCCTTGGATTAGACAGTCAGGTATGAAACCAGCACTGTTCACAGATTTTATTTGCCATATATTTCATATATTTATATATATTTATATATTTATATTCATATATAATATGATATTTATATAATTTATAAATTATATATATTCATATAAAATATATTTCATATATATATATGTGGCATATATGTATATAGATGCCATATGTTCATATATTTATTTGCCATAAAAGAACATCTGACCCTGGCCAGCAGCCAGGTGTCCACACTGCAGTTCTGTGCCCAAACCCCCCACCCTACAGTTCTGTGAACCAGCACTGCTCACAGGTTTTGTCAGATTCCCAGGCATGGGAGCACCATCTAACCTGAGGAAGCAATGAACCCTCACTTAATTCCTTGCTTAAAACCCCTGATGCAAGTTCATTATGTAAAATATAGAATCACAGAATCATAGAACTGGCTGGGCTGGAAGGGACCTCAGAGATCATCGAGTCCAACCCTTGAACCTTGAACCACTCTATGTGATAGTGGAGATTCCTTCATGATGAGACTGTGAACACGGATTCAGCCTGACTGCAGCTGTTATTATTAACATGGAATTCAGTTTGAACTTTAAATGTAGGTGGCTAAATGTCACTGTTCAGTGAAATATCAACGTGTCTTCCCATTTTAAAGCACTTTGCAGTGAAATTTGAAAGTGAGACTCAGACTGTGGTACTATAATTCCTGTGGTGTATTTATCCTTCCAGGGACCATAGCAAGCAGTGTGTAGTCACATTCTGCAGCACAGAAGTGCACAGAAGTTACCTTTCCTCTGTGACCATGAACCCAGGACAGCTGCTTGGGGACAAATGCAAAGGAGCTGGCATTGTTAGCAAGCAGCTCAGCTCAAAGTTTGTGATTCTCTGCAGTAGATTAAAGCTCCTCATTGCTTATTTTGCATGACATTTCCAACCATTAAACGGTATTTTAGTAATTGCTCTTTTTTTTTTCCTGGCATAACTTTATTTTTTTCAAAGTCTTTTTTAAAGTTCTTGAATCCTGCTCTTGACTGTTCCAATGAAGCAGGCTTTGTATTTACTACCTTTGGGCAGTAATTCTGGTGTCTGTATCAGAAACCTTGCTCCAGAGCCCTGAGTCAGATGCTCAGGCCTTTTGCATTCTACTGAGTTTCCAAGTTAATAAGAATGTCCCTTCCCTTCTTCAGAAGATGTACTTGGCTTGGGCACTTTGTAGCTTTATGGAACTTTTCTGTAAGATGGAGAGAACTTGTCTGAAAAGCCTGCAGTTCATCCAGCAGTGCTGGAAGGTGCACAGTGCTGCACAACATTCCTTTCAGTGACTGGAGTGCAGGATGCTTAAAATGAAAACCTGCTGCAGTCCTAGCAGATTTTGTACATCATTTAAGTCCCATTCGAGTCCCATTTGAAAAATTTAATTTTTATCTAATCCATCTGCTGCAGGAAAAAAGCATTGTGAGATTCATACCAGTGGATTCAGCTGCTTGACTGTGGTGGTAGTGGGCTGGAAATCCACAGGTTTGGACTTCTCATTGGCAGTGGGGTTCCTCCCAGTTTGAGAGTGCCCTTAGGGGTCATTCAGTCCCTAGGATGAGAACACAGATACTTGAAGTGTTCTGTAGCAAATCCAAATTCCAGCAGCAGATGAGACACATTTGATTTGTACTTTCCTCTCATCTGTTGCAGTTTGTGTGTGTGGAAAGCATTGTGACAGCTGTTGTAGACATGTACCCCAAGATTTTCCGGAGGGGCTACAGAAGGGAACTGCTGATCCTTGGCCTGTCCATCGTGTCCTACTTCCTTGGCCTGATCATGTTGACTGAGGTAAGATCTGCTCCTTTTTGGGAGGAGGAATTGGGTTTCTGTTTGTAAGCAGAACAGATCCAATGCCAGAGCATTTGCCAGAGACAAACTTCAGCGTCAGGACTATGGCTGTGAAATACCTGAGGGACTGCTCTCAACTCCTGTCTAACATTTGAAATGTGAAATGTGTCCTCAGGAAGCATTTTAATCGAAGTTACACAGCCAAGGAAATTCCATCTGCTTTGCACCAGCCAAGGACAGAGAACAACTGGGGTTTACTCTGGGCAGACCAGACTGAAAACAACTCCATTTAGGATTAAAAGATCCATAAAAAAGATGAAGTACAGTGAATAGAGAAAGCTAAGATGTGGCTTTATTTTTATATCAGCAGGCAAGGTAATCAATACAGCCATCTCCAAGCAGAAATTGCTTCAGTAAGAACAAATAAAACTGAAAAAGAGAGGCAGGGTCCATGCTGCCTCTGCCCATATTCCTCTGCTTGCTGGGCCAGCAGAGCCTCCCTGTACCAGGCAAGAAAAAAGTGTCAGGTCTGGAGAGCTGCAGAATGAAATGCCTGAGGAGTGCCTGGGGGAGGCACTGGCTCTGCTCTGCCTGTGCAGAGAGCTGAGGAGGGGGGCAGCAGCCTCCCAGGGCTTCCTGAACTCAGCTGAGGTCACTTGAAATCCCTCCAGAGACATCCCCAGCCCTCAGATGATGTGCTTTTCAAATTGCTTTGTTACTGGAAATGAGCAGTGGTCTCCTGAAAAAGGTTTAAGGCAACTGTAAGGATGTTAGGCTGTTGTCCTCAGTATGCAAGTTTTTACAATAGAATAAATCAGCTAATCAGAACATATTAGCTGCAGATACACTTTAAAGGAAAGAATTACTAAGAATAGGGACAAGAGTGGAGACAAGGACAAAATGAAACTTTTGTTGTTTCTTTTAATGATAGTTTGTTCCAGACTAATCAGATACCTTTCTCTGATAAGAGATATGACATGGAGTGAGTGCAGCTGAGCAGAAGTTTTACATACAGTGAGGCAATTGAAAATTCACCAGAAGAAAAATTAGTGATTTTATTCAAAAGAATAGTGGTACAAGTATCTGGACAAAGAGGAGATGATGAGTGTTGGTGTTAAAAGAGACAGTGTCTGAAATTAGATTCTTAGTAAAGTTACACAAACAGCACTTGGTAGCAATTTTCTCTACTATCAGTGGTTGAGCTGGTATTAAAACAAGTCACATCCAGTCACTGGCTGCTTGTGACTAGGCCCCTGGTGATTTGTCCCTTCTTCATCTTTAATTTTGAACTTGTTGGCAGATTTCAGTCAGTTTAACAGTTCTCTGGACAGGTCTGACTGTTGTAAGCAAGTGAGAAAATACAGGAGAAGAATTTTGTCTTTGATAGATACGACAGCTGACATGGCAGAGTCACAGTAAGGGAGTGTGTCTTCATTAAAAGCACACTTACTTCTTCCATACTTGTTGGAATTGTGGCCCCAGAGGGTGCAGAAAATTCCAGCTCAGGGAGAGCAAAGCGTGCACAGCACATGCTGTGCAGCTGGCTCAGGAGACTGCTTGGGTTTGGTTGCTCTCCCTTCTGGAAGTCCAGAGGTTGCTATTTCAAAGCCACCTGGAGAAAAAATTGTTAGGAGATCAGTTTTAAAAAGCTTGCTCAGAACCAGTGTGATACTTATTTCACTTTTATTTTGGGGGTGGGGGTGTCAAATAATAATGACTCAATGAAATAATATGGCTTAAAGGCTGTGAGGTCCATTCTGACCTTGTGAATCGGTTCCCTTATTTTCCAGTCACTATGCCCTTGGGGAATGACTCTACAAGCTACAGATGTTGTCTTCTTCCCCCCCATTTTTAGTAATTCTTTTACATATTAACAGCACAGCCACAAAGACAAGACCCTGCATCTTCATGTGCAGCACCTGTGGGTGAATGAAGCTCAGGTGGGGGAGTGCTTTGGAGACAAGCCAAATGTGCCTCTCTCTGCTGCAGGATTTACTCCCTGCAAGCAAATGCAGAGTACTCAACAGGCACAGGAATAATCCTTCCTCATTGCTGTGAAGGAAAAAAGTATCCTTCCCAATAACACATCCCTAAGAAATTAATAGTAGTTTTTCAAGAAGGAACCAACTTGAGCAGGAAGGTTGGCAGGGAGCCAACAGACTGACAGTGTCACTAAAGCCATATGTGCTATGTAATATTCCCACTGATGACAAAAAAAACAATTTTTTTTTTGTCCTTGTTCTGTTTCTGTCTTTCAGGGTGGGATGTATGTCTTCCAGTTATTTGACTCCTATGCAGCCAGTGGCATGTGCCTTCTTTTTGTTGCCATATTTGAATGTGTCTGCATAGGTTGGGTTTATGGTGAGTTGCTGAAAATTGCTGTGGGTTTGGGTTTTTCAGGAAGTTTTCTGCGTGCATAAGAGCAACGTGGAAGCCTCGTGGCCTTACAGAGTGTGGCCCTCCACCACCTCATGCCCTACAAAAGTCAGGAATGCCTTTTTTGCCACTCCAAGTACCAAAGGTGGTGGAATTGATTTTTCCTTTTCCCCTGTGCCCTTGTCAGGACTGACTTAGAGCTGTCTGGGTGCTCACACCTGAGCTTGTAGCACACAAACACTCTCTGCCTGGGCTTGCTCAGGCTGCTGGTGACCAGAGGGCATTTCTGTCTGACAGATCTGGTCATGTTGGTCAGGAACAGATGGAGGCAGCAACCTCTGCCCCAAGTGTGGAGCAGGTGACAGAGATCTGTGTGTCAGGGACCTGGCAGTGTCAGTCCCTGCAGCTCTGTAAGAACCTGTGTTATTTTCTTTGTGCTTTTAAATACTGACCTTTACCACCTCCTACACCTGCTTTTCATTTGGGTTTTTTTGGGCAGGCAGCAATCGATTTTATGAAAACATTGAAGATATGATTGGGTACAAACCACTGTCTCTGATCAAATGGTGCTGGATGGTCTTAACTCCAGGGATCTGCGCAGTAAGTACAGACTGTCCACGTGCTTTGGGTCAGACATGAGGAGGGGTTTTGTGCCTATCTGTGGAATTTTTCTGCTTCTAGCAGTTGACAATGGTTGAGAAAAACACCTGTTGATTTGTGGCGTGTCTTATCATTAAAAAACACTCTGTAGAATCTGTAAGTGTTGTTAAATACTCTGTGAATAGTGAGAAATCTTAGTATAGACTGTAATAGGAAAACAGTAAACTCTGAGCCCAAAATGAACATCTTCCAGTACAACAGAGGGGTTTTTTCACCACATTGCTGGTCTGCCTGGTGCCCACCCAGCATCACCTGAGTTCCTCCAGACTTGGGCTGGTTTCCCTGCTGCTCCAGCCTCCTGTTCCCTGCCCTCTCTTCAGCTGAGCAGACATTTTTCACAGAAGACAGGACAATTTTTCTTCTACTAAAGGTTGTAGAAGAGGCCAAGAGCACATCTCATGTGCAAGATGAAGGGGAAGGAATTTGCCTTACCAGAAGCCAGCAGCACTGCTGCCAATGCTGTCAGTCTGCTGTGACCAGCTAAGAGGGACAGAATTACAAAGGAAGCATGACCAGATTGCCCAGAAATTTCATCCACAAGTGCTTGAGGATTGGATGCTAAAATCTTCCAATTTCCAACATGTACCTGAGAGCAACTGCCAGCCCACAGATGCTGGGGGGACCTGGAGATCCAGGGTCCCTTGAGTTCTGACACTTCATTTGCAAACTTGGGAACATTTCTGATTCATTTTCACCAGCTCTGAAGCAAACTTCAGACTTGCTCTTGCACAATCTTTTCACCACCTGTGGGGGGGTGGTAACTTTTCTATACTTTTAAAAATGTAAATGGTCCAGACTGCCTGATTATACATCTGCCAGATTCAGACAGATACATTTGAGCTTTTGTGAGGATGAAAAAGTTCACTTGCAGAACTGCAGATTCAGACAGTGGGTTAAGGCAACTTTGAGACTTTTGGCTGTCTTGTTTTCATCATGCCAGGTCAGAGACAATGCAGTTTGTTATTTAATCACAACTGATTCACAGCAGCAGAACTTAATCTTTCCTTCCCAGCTGCTGTTTTCCATCAAAGTGCAGGTTTTATTGTCATCAGGAGGTAAATAGGATTTAAATGTGAAAGATTGTTCATTTCTTTGGAAGCTAACAGGACATGTTATTTAAGCTGTACATAAAAGAAGATACTGCTGGGGGTTTTTTCCTCTGTCTGCAAAGCTCACCTCAGTTTTCCATCTTCAGGGAGACTTCCAAAACAGTCATTTTCTTGTTATATGTGCAGTGTCTTTTCCATACACCACTGATATGTGTCTCTGCTTATTTCAGGGAATCTTCATCTTTTTCCTGGTGAAATACAAGCCTTTGAAATACAACAATGTGTATATTTACCCTGACTGGGGCTATGGCATAGGGTGGATGATGGCACTCTCCTCCATGATCTGTATCCCTCTGTGGATCTGCATTAAGCTGTGGAAGACAGAAGGCACATTCATCGAGGTAAAGAGAGCTTTTCAGATTAATGATACTGAAAGAAGTGCAGGAGACTGAGTGCAGGCTGCTCAAAAAAGCAATGCAATGTACCTGGTCCAGTGACTCCTGAGGTTAGGGCTCTCTGCCCCTGGTGGAAAGAGGCATCTCAATTTTCTCTGGTTTTTAGAATCACAGATTCTTTTGGTTGGCAAAGATCTTTAAGGTCATCAGGTCATTAAGGTTAACCCAGCACTGCCAAAGCCACCTCTAAGCCATGTCCCTGAGCACCATATCTGCATGGCTTGGAAATCCCTCCAGGGATGGTGACTCCTCCACTGCCCTGAGCAAAAACTCCTTTGGAATTTCTTTTTTTTTTTTTTTTTTTTTTCTTTCACTGACTTCATCCTATGTACTATAGCTTTAAGGTGTCTGTTCCTCCTCAGTATCTGTAACATCAGGTAAAGCCCTCAAGAAGGTTTGTATGAGCCATTCATTTGGGTTGGCTGCTTTCTTTCCATGCTTTTGGTAATTTTATCAGGATTTTCCTCCAGGAGCTGAGTAGCAAATACACACATAAGTCTTCTGGACAGGTTTCCTGATTGCAGGTCTCCTAAGTGAGAAAGAGAGGAAAAGAGAAATATTCAGGGCAGTTTTCTAATACTTGGCATCAGGTTATCTCGGGTCTAGGCTGAGGTGAAGATGATTAAAGATAAGACCTTAAAGAAAGACAGTGAAGCTGATTCTAATGGAAGGAACAAGAGTATAAACCCTCAGTCAGTAAAAGCAGGGATCCCAGTATTGCCTCCTTCCAAATACATGCAGGGAAGGCACTTTATTTCATCCCTTTCCTGCTCTCTCAGTCGTCCTGATGTTCTGCAGGCTGATGCTGCTGTGAAGAATAAGACAGTGGGAATTGCTGTGCCTGGGGTAGCTGTAGCACTTTAGGAAGTTCTCTCAGTGTATACCCACACTTCCACATTGTCCCCCTTTCTGAACCAGAGGGTACAACACCTGAACACAGCTGAGGATGTCTCAGTGCAATAAAGACAGGGAGAAGCTAACATGCAGTTTATTGTGCTGGCTGATGGCAGCCCATACTGAGATGAGTCCCTTAAAGTGATTAAACAGGGCCTAGGAAATCTCTCCTCTGGGCACATTATTCATACTACAATTTTGTATAAGATGCTGAAAGAGGAAATTTTGCACAAATCTTAACATGAAGTATTTCCTTTGTGCATCAACCTTACCTTAGACCTAGACTCTAGTCTGAAGTGCTGCACACACTTTCCAGCATCTTTCCCAGATGTGGATGATGAGCAGAGTTTTTTTCACAGGTGGGGACTCCTCAGGAAGCCAACTTCTGCAGCCTCTCTGCTCTCCAGGCTGTGAGCAGCAACACTGCTGCTATTGCTGTAAAAGAGAAAGTTCTCAGCTTCCCTCACCTACGTTTTCTCTTTTTTCCTCTATTGCAGCTTCATACACTTAGGCAGGCTCTCTTTTTGTTTCAGTATATATCCTTTGATATCCATGAGAAATAAAATGTACCCGTGGAACAGGCCTTACCCAGAGCATTGTGCTGAATTTCCTCCTGGAAAGGAAGGTTTCTCCCAAGCAGCATGGAAATTCCCTTGGTCTGTGCCTTCATTCTCTGGCCTTGGGTCTGGTGTGACCTGCAGGGAGCTGGAACAGGGAAATGAGGAGCAGGCGTGCAAGAGAAGAGTCTGGTTTAGAAATGTGTGTCTGTGAACATGAAAAAGATCATGATTTCCATTTTCTCCGATTTTCTAGAAATTCAGGAAGCTGATTACACCTAGCTCAGACCTGAAAATGAGAGGGAAACTTGGAGGAGGAGCCTACATTGCAGCATTAAATGACTGCGATGCCAAACTGAAAGGAGATGGCACCATTGCAACCATTACAGAAAAGGAGACACATTTCTGAAAGAACTATCTTTTTGTTTGTTTGTTTTATTTTTTTTTTTTTATAAATAAATAAATAAATTCACTTAATTATAGAGGCTGGCTTGTTTTGCACAAAATTTTATTAACCAGTTAATTTTTAAAGTGAAAATTGTATACTTGTTTAAAAGTGATTTTTTTTTAAATTACTATATAAGTAATGATTATGTAAAAGAAAAAAGAAATAGTATTATACGGAATGTTAGTGATGACTTCTTGTAATATGGTGATTTCAGTACATGTGTGGGGTTTTTTTTAGAATTTAGAGGGACCTGTATAATGTGCTGTAAAACTCCTCTACTTTGCTTTCTGGCAGGTGTAACATTGTCTAGACACACGCAGCCAACCTGTTTGCCTTTCAGACCATCTCAGCTTTTAATGTATGTACATCCAGGATGTCCTTTTGTTTTCACTGGGAGAACCTGTGAGGGGCTGGGGGGTGACTCTGTACCAGCTGTAGGACACAGCACTGGGTGCAGGCTGTCTCTAAAGCCCACTGAGAGCAGAGGGGGCTTTTTTCAGCCTCCTCCAGGCCAGGGCAGCTGCAAGACTGAGTTTTGGCCCTGACAAAGCTGCTCTTTCAGGGCAAGGGTGGTGAAGCAGACAGGAAGCACCCCCTCAGCTGCTCTTACTGCCTCCCCTCTCTGTTTGCTTCGACAGGTCTAAAAATGGGGCGAAATGGGCCCACTTCTGAGTCACTGTTTTTCTGGAGATTATGTATAGAGAATGTTTCCTATGGGCTATGAATTCTGCTGCTCTTGGAAGATAATGGTCCCTGAGATGAGGTCTACTCCTTCTGGAGACCTCTAAACTGCTTTCTCTTGTGTCTGGGTGGCCAGTACTTCATTTTGGTTGACACTTTCCATCCCCTAAAGTAAAACCTGTTTGTCTCTGCTTCTACAGCAGGAGATCAAGCTTACTTTATTTATGTGGAGATGTTCTGAAGGAAAAAAGTGCAGGTTTAGGGCTCTGCATACCTTGGCCTCTCTGTCCTTCCCTTTCTCTGCTTGCCAGGAGAACTTTCTCAAGGAACTTTCTGGACACTCTGAGCTTAGGCCCTGGTTGCTCTACATGGAAATGGTATCAAGGGGTTGCACTGAAGTCAGAGTCTGTTTGGTGGAAGGCTGGAGAAGTTGGTTCTTAACCATAGAATGCCAGGCTGGAAGGGACCTCAAGAATTATCTGGTTCGACCTTTCTTAGCAAAAGCACGGTCTAGACAAGATGGTCCAGCCAGCTCTTACACGTGGCCCCTGCTGGGGAGCACAAGAGTTCCCTGGGGAAATTACTCAAGGATTCCAGGAGGTCATTGGTATGTGGTGCAGATGAAGGAATTCAGAGCGATGTTGCCACTTCTCCATTTTGCAAAAGGAGCAAAGTTGTGTTTGTGGTGTCAGGAAAAGGAGCAGTATTGGGTCTGTGATTTCTGTGATATGTTTCATTTGATCGGTGATTTCATTGATTGAGTAGGAACTGAATCCCTCTGACTGAAAACAGATCTTGTATGTGAATCCAACTGGTTGTTCCCATGAGGTGTGCAAATGTCAGCCCCGCTATGACAGTCTCTAACTGACTCTCTCTTGGGTTTGTTTTCTTTCACCAATATTCCAAACTCTATTATTTGTTCTGGACAATTTTTATGTTTTCTTGTCCTGTTTATTTTATTTAATGGCTGCATGAGAACCCTGTGGAGGAATACTGTACTTCATGGGGAGAGCCAAGCAACAGCCTGAGACAGCTCAGAAGAAAGCACATAAAATCTGCTGTTCCTCTGCAGTTCAGAACCACCACAGCTCAGCTACCAGCACCTGGAGTTATTAGAAACAGAAGTGGCTGCTGCTTTCTCCAGAGAACAGGATTTCACTGGGAGGCACCAGGTGTTACCTTCATCCCACCAAGAACTGTACCTGCAGCCAGCACTTCTCTGAGGTTTTGTGGTTCCCTCTTAAAAAAGCATTTTCATAGAGTCATTTTGTCTCCAGTCACGTCATTAAATCTAACAGATCTGTTTGATTTTACTTCATCTTCTTTGTATTTTTCATGTGGTCAAGCAGAGGTCTGATAGGCAACTTCTCAGCCACAGTTCTGCTTCAGATACTCAGATATATCTGAATATATCTCAGATATATTCTGATATATCTTATCAGACATTCAGATATGTCTCCTTCAGGGAAGGAGATGCTGAAGGAGTCTGCCTGTACAGAGGTATGGAGCCACCATCTGGGGAATCAATGCTGACCTCCCCCAGAGGGAGTCTTCAGCTTGGCATCCACAATGGGGGGGTACCAAGGAAAACCCCTGTCCTGTTGGGAAATGATACTTCTTGGAAATGTTCCCAGAATGGAAACTGCAGGTTGAGGTACTTAACTACAGCAAACACAACAGAGCAACTGAAAGCTACAGACTGACGTTGAGAAAAACCCTTCTCCAAAACCTTAATATCTGGGGAAGTTCTAATGAGTTATGAGTGTTTTTAATCCAGGGTCTCTTTCTGGTCTTGCCTGCAGAACTAAGGCCCCAGAGCCATCTATGGGCCTTGGGATGCATGATGAGAGTAAATGTCAAAATGTTTGCTTACCAGTGAGGGATCTGCTGCTGTGGATGTCTTGTTAGGTTACACCTGGCCTTGATTGCAGTCACCTGCAGCAATCAGGACTCCTCATGAATGTTTACAGTCAAATGTGCCAAGGGGTGGAAGCCCCACCACTTCACCAGCCATCTGTTTGTTAGCCGCCAAATGAGAGTCCCAGAAGTCAGGGTTGCCCTTTGAACCACCCTCTGCTGGAGCAGACACAGGTGCCTGGTGGGGCTGAGGCTGGCAGTGTGTTTGAACTGCTGTACTCATCCCAACATCTCCACAGGAACCAGGTATGGTTCCTGGAAGATGCTTCCTGTCCTGCTGCTATGAACCATTTCACCCGTGGCTGTACACACACACATGGGGTTTGGCATGGTCTGAAGTATGATGCAGTATTTTACTAATGTGCTGTGCTTGTAAATGTGTGCATTTAATATCTGACCTGTTTAACAGTCTACTGATTTTTAAAAATATATTTTTCTTTTGTGGGGAGGGTAAATTTCCTAATAGTGTTTGAGTTTTGCTCTGGGTTTGTTGTTTGTTGTTTTGTTTTGGGGTTGTGTTTTTTTTTTTTAAACCATATGAAGGGGAAATGCAAAAAAACCAACTATATTGTGATGAGGTTTTTTTATGCAGTAGAAACAATATTGCCCTTTTCTGAAATACCTGCAGCATTATTAAAAATAATACAATAAAAATGAACAACCACTGAGGTCTATGTGACATTTTACACAAAGAAAGATTCTGTTTGGGTTTGAAGAGCACAAGATTTCATCTACTTACTTGTTTTCACCAATTAAAGGAAATGGGCAAACCCCATTCTGTGTATTTTAGTTTATATTGATTTATTTTAGATGGGCACTCACTTCATCCAATAAATAATCATAGCTCCCCTGTTAGGGCAGAGATGTGTCCTTCCAGTTGACACAGGGAGCTTACAAACGAGAGAAGATTGAGCAGCATCTCTGAGCTCATCCAGTCAGCCTGGAGCTGAAACAAACTGATGTTCCCTGAGCTCACAACTCCACATCCCTCTTACTGAACAGAAACCCACACAGCACAGGGAACAAAGAGCTTCTCTTCAGGGCTGCTTCTCATCCTGAGCATGGGTCTGGTAAGGAAAACGTGCTGTGGGTCTGGGCAAAGCCTTTCAGTGCCACTCTGACTGCACCAACTCCCCCACAGCAGAGGCCCCAGGGGAAGGACTTGTGCCCTCTCCCCAGGGCAGACCCAGGCACCAGCCAGGCAGCAGCACAGGTTCTTGGCCCCATCTGGCAACTAAATATTGAGTAAATATGAACATAGCAGGACCTGAGCTGCTAATGGCTCCCCTGGTCAGAGGAATACCTCAACTTGGGCACCTGCAGTGCAACAGCAAGTTCAGCCAAGACTTCTAAACCCACCCCTAAACCCTCTTGAACGATTTAAAAAAAAAAAAAAACAAGTCCTGGTTGATAATATACTTGCACATCTTGCTGGAAGATGTGAAAATTTACACAGACAGACAGGAAAAGGGGAAAATTAGCTGGGATTCTCTTGAAAAAGGTTTGGAGAAGGGTGAGAAGCTTAAGAAGGCTTAACATCCAGCTGCTCAGGCTGCAGGAACACTAAGGGGGGAGCACCAACAGTGCAAGACAGTTTCCAGCTCCTCTTGCTGAAGCTGGTCTTACAAAGTATTCATTCTGATGTAACACAGCAAAGGGCCCAAGATCTGGCTGCTGATCTGCATTTGAGTTGCACACCTCTTTTCTTACACACTTTTAATTTTGAGAGGATCAGCTCCTTCATCTTTTTTTCTTAACCTTTGAGAGCTGCCACAAACCTCAGCCAAGTTCTGCACTCCCTCAAATCATTCTGAGTTCCAGTCACAGCCACCTCCTCGTTGGCAGGTCCTGCTCAAGCTGCTTGCAGAAGGCATCTCTTGGCCTTTCCAGCTGATTTTCTGCATCTGCCCTAGTCAGTTGCCTTCACTGCCACCTGTGCTGGTCCTTTCTGCAAACACAACAGCCTGACTACCAGTTGTGCCACACCAGAAGCCCACATATCCCCCACTGTTGTGTGTGGAAGGAAAAAAACAAACCAAACATCCCTTTGCTTGTGCCAAGGAATGCTTCGCCAGTCATTGTCTGTAGTGCTGTTACAAGGCAGTGAGCAGCACAAGCAGGCCCCTGTTCCTCAGATCTCACTGACAGAGGGTCCTTCTGCACTGTGATGAGGGCCATGGGTCCTTGCTGCTGTGGTGTTCCTAAAGAAGAGCCTAAAGCTAGCCAAGAGTTTCTTGCTATAAATTGCTAGTGACAAAATATCAGGGGATGCTCTCCATTTCTCTCAGTTTGCTGTTAATGAAGTCAGGCAGCCAACTCCTGTCCAGTCCTTACTACAGCCCTACACAAGGGTCCCAGCAGCTTGCCTTGGATGTCCCTGTGCCCCAACTCACCAGACACAGAGCTCTGGCTGAGCTCTTCACATTTCAGTGAAAACACCCACTTACTTACCAAGCTACACACAGATTAATCATTTCTCTCCTCTTCCCAAAGGGCTAAATGCTCTTTTGCCATGCTCAAAAGAGCAAACTGCAGCCATTCAGGCAGACACCTCCAGGGCCAACTCTACATTTGGTTGCAGCCAGTGAGCTGGGATGTAGCTGTGCCCCAACCAGCACTGGCATCAGGAAGCCCTGACACCCACAGGCACAGGGCAGAGGTTGAGCTGATCCAGATGACACAAAGAAAAGGGTAAAGGGACACAGTCCAGACCTCGTGCCACATCTGCCTGCACAAGTCCGGTGCCTTTGGAAAAGGTGTTCTGTGGTTTACCCAGATGTGACAGGAGATGCTGGGGTTGTTTCTGTGTTTGCATCCTTCCACCTGTGAATCAGCACATCTGGGCTGGCAGCAGGAGCAAGCTCAGCTGCTGCTGGCACCATCCTGCTCTGAGTGCTGTGTGAGGAGGCCAGAAAGACCCAAAACTGGTTCTTTATAATTGAACTCCACTCTTAGCTTGCTGCCAAGACAATTTGGAAGAACAAATGTATAAGCTGGAAGAGAAACAGGCTCAGGGGTTGTTTTGGGCTTCATCAGGTTGCTTGGTTTTGGTGTTTTGTGGTTTGGTTGGGTGTTTTTTTCCTTTTCCAGTGAAATCAGTTTTGTGTCTGTGGCACAAATCACAAGCCAAGTAGCACAGTACCAGGTCAGTGAGCACAAATCAGGAGAAAGCCTCATCACCAGGAGCAAAGGACAACTCTCATCATGTTGTCTGCAGGGATGAAAGCACAACAGATTACAACTGACATTTAAATCAGCTTTCAACTTTTACTGCTTATTTTTAGAGATGCTTTCCAGAAAACTAGCCCAGGTTGTGTTTAGAAGCCCCTTTGGCTTGTTTGCCAAAGTTTTGCTCCAGACTTCACAGACAACTTGTTGGGTTCTTCTGGCACAAACTTCTCCTCCTGCCCAAGCTCTAGGGCCTACTGCCTCTATAGGGACCACTTCCCCTTCCATACATTCCTGACCCCTCCTCAGTGCAATTCTTCCTCAATGAGAGGAGGAGGAAGTGGTGGTGTTGGAAGCTCTTAGCTGATTGGATTAATTACAAGGAATTGGCAGCACATGGCAACCATGATTAGAGGAGGGAAGTGATATAAGAGATGGCAAGGAGGAGCTCTCCTGGTGAAGGAATCCTGTGGATGGCTGTTACCAGGCAGCTTTTGTCTGCTGGGACTGGTGTGATGGACACAGAGACTGTCATCTCTTCCACCTTCCCTGAAGATGCAGGTAGAGTTAACAGCTGTTTCACCTCAGCTTATTTTCTAGTACTGTGGCTTTTGGAATTAGTCTGCAGTTTTTCATGGGTGTCTGGATTGTGTTGGAGGCCTTTGTGTGCCATGGCCTGAGCTGGCAGAATGGCTGTAGGGTTTGTTCTGACAGAACGTGCAGGTTGGAGCTCCATTATTCCCACCTTCCCAAACTCCTGCATTATCCATCCCCCTACGCATGGTTTCAGATGGAAGCCTGCTTCATGTGTTACCCTGCTGTTGCTGGCTGAAAAACACACCAATGTTTAGGTCATTGAAGAAAGATGGTTTAAAATTCTTTGGAGTTGAAGGATTTTTTCAGCAAATGTTCTCCAAGTTTTCTGTGTTCTTGGGAGCTGTAACATCTAGTCTGATGTGGTGCTATTGTAGGGGCTTCCATATCCTTGGAGCTGGTATGGGAAGGCAGGGTAAACATTTGTTTTAACTGTTCAGCTGAAGGTGTTGAATTTACCTGTACTTCTGGAGATTTTGGGGTGAAAACGTCACATGCTGATGGTTTGAAAAATAGCCTGCAGTTGATGCTGCAACAGTAGCACTGCGGGCAGGCTACTGAATCAAAGCACTGTGGCAAGTTCATGGGCAAACAGAACTGTCTAAGAAATACTGAAACTCAGTCGCTGGTGCTGTTTGCAGCCTTTCCACTCTCCTGTGCCACGATGTGGAGGAGATTCCCTCTCTCAGTGGGGGTTTCCTTTCTCCCTGGCTGCCAGAGGCTCCAGAAAAGGAACCTTGGAACAGCATTTCTGGGGTGCTGCAGGGGCACTTTTTGGTTAGAATCCATCCTGGGTGTGGCATAAAAGCCACCTGCATACCCACTGTTTGCAGCAGGCAAGCAGAGATCAATTCTATCATCAGTTTCCCCAAGGTCTGTACACATATTTGACATGCCCCATTTCACAGAACTAGAGCTGCTCCAGGTCCCTCCTGCAGCTGCAGCCTTTTTTTGACAGTGTTCTGACTCTTTTTCACCTGAAGGTTTGGTTCCCATATCATTAGGTGGCAGCACATGCCAACACAACATCAGCTCATGCCTGCAGCTCAGCAACAACACTGGGAGAAATGGAGTGAGAAGTTTGCTCAGACCCCCCCTCACCTTCCCAAGCAGAATGCATTTAGAGTCTTTACAGAGAAGCTGGAAGAGGAAAAAAGCCACCTGAGATTGGGACATTGCTAGGAAATGTCAATCAAGGAACAGATCCCATGGAGGCTTCAAGTGAGAGGCCACAGAAGTTAGTGGGAGGTCTCTCATGAGAGCAGCTGTGCAGCTGGACCTTTAGTGCTCTGGCAAGGTCCTTCAGCTCCGCTCTTTGAGGTTTTTGAAATGTCTGATTAAAAGGACTGAGCTTCAGTCCTCAAGGTTTGCCCTAGGGATTCTGTGATTCTTCAAAGCAGATGTATTGGTGAACTTAAGCTTCTGTCAATGTCAGCTACAACTTTGCTTCTGCTTTCCCCCAAATCTTGTCAGGGTTGCCAAGTTTCATCTTCACTTGCCCTGAGCATCTTCAAATAACCTGGATGGTTTTGTCACCTCTGACCAGGAGTTTTCAGACAGAAATAAATAGGTATTACTTACAAATTCCACATGAGGTAATTACAGTGCAGTTCTGAATAAAGAGCCTGATTTGCAATCACAGGGAAGCCTTCCTTCCATTACTGCTAATAAACAACTGTACAAGCTGGGAACTATTTAAAGCTCCACATTACCCTGCTTTTCTCCCAACAAGCTTGCACATTGATCCTGACATGCAGACTGGCAGCCTCATGGCATTTTGGAGAGGTCCAAGTGCATTAAGTATGTGGTACTATTTATTTTAGTACCCCCATTCCCACAGCAGCCACTGACTCACAAGAGAAAGCTGAGAGCGATATTTGGCATTTGTTTCCTGTGCAGCCCAATTTGCCTGGTTCATTAACCTGCTTTATGTAGCCAGAACCTCTGAGTCTGACATAGTTCTTTTTTTTTGGGCACATGTCAAAACTGGATTTGTCTATCTGAGCAACATTTGCTTTCAAAAACATGTTTAAAATGGCTGCAACAGCTTTGTTTTTTAAAGCAGATTTTGTGTTGTGTGTTAAGCTGTGTCTAGGCTGTACATTTGGCTCTCTAGCACCACTAAATGTGCAGGAGGCAAAGGAGATGGATAAAGCATCAGGTGTGTGATGTTATCATCTATCTCTTGGAGCAGGAATGGTTGGTTGGGAAGGAGGCTGGAGGCAAGTTCTGCTGCCACCTGTAAATGGACTGGATTAGCTGTATGCACGTCAGGAAAGAAAGGGAGAGGTTTATGCTCTTGTACCATATGAAAAAGGCTTTAATGGGTCTATTCCCCTATGTATGGAATGCAACATGCAGTGACAACTAAACTAAGTCACTAATTCTACACGTTCCTTGTGTGGTGCTGGTGTAGCTGGTAGTGCCTCACCAGTTCTGACAGAGGCTCTGGCTCTCCACTTCAGTGGCTTCTTTCTTGGAAAAGCTGATGTTCAAATCATGCAGCTTTCCTCCTGCCTGACATGCACTGGTGTGGCCTGGGGCTCACCTCAGATGCACACTTCTCCTCTCCTGCCCACAGAAGAAATTGCATTAGGAATGAGATCCTCAGTGACCTCTCTCAGTTCAGCAGATGTACCCATCCTCTGCCACGGGAGACTGAGCCTTCAGCTGCTGCCAAGGTGCAATTGGATTTGTTTCATCTCATTTTCTACCATGACCTTAAAACTGGCCCCTTGCTCCAAGTATAGGACTCCTTTTGGTTTCTCCAGCAGCCTGGTAAAAATGCTTGGAAAGCATTTGGAGACAAATCTAGGAGGTAAATGCCCCCCATATGCCTAGGAAGGATTTAGTTTCCTCTGTTCTTTGATACCTGCTCAATGGGAGAAATTATGAAGACCAAAAAAAGCTGGCAATATCTGAAATGTGAACATGGGATCACCTCTGCCAGACTCCACCCTAAGCCACATACCCCCTTTTTGTCCTTTTTATGTTGTTCTCTGGGCCCCCAGTTCAGACTGAGGGTCTGGACTCATGGAACTATTGTCCCCATATCAATGCAAAATTTGTTCCAAACACAAATATTTGCAGGGCAGAGCAGGGTCCTGCTGTGCAGAGGGATGTTTATGATCTAGTGCTGAAATGGGTTGAGAGTTTGGTCATGTCTGTTCATATATGCTAAAAAACCAATGTATAAATCTGAAAAGTCAGTATGCAGAAGTAGCCCAGGCTATCATTCTTACTGGAGTGGCAAAACATGTCCAATGCCTCCTTTCTGGCATGGGGCTTTTACCTCAAATTTGAACCTTCCATATTTTCAGTGTGCCCTGTGTGGAGAAGGGCAAGGATGCCTTTGAACTGCTTTTGTGTTTCCCTCTTGGGGTTTTTTTGGTTGTGTTTTGTTTTTTTTGATTAGTGAAGCATTCCTTTAGGTGGGCTTTCTCTACTGCTTCTACTGAGAAAATATTAGCTTGGTCTGCAATCACAAGCAGCTTTTCCTGTGACAATGATTCCTCCAAGTCTTTCCCCTGGCTTCACTTTTGTAGGACTTGGGAGGGGGGGGGGGGGAATGTGTACAGGGATCTATATTTGAGGTTCCAATGCCTTTCATGTCAGAACAGCTGGATTTCAAAAGCTGTGCCAAAAGAGACTGTGTTCTGAGGTTTGAATGCTGCAATTCCTAGCAGAGTTCCTCACTCCTTCATAGATGCATATGCCAAGGGATTTGGAGATGGCTCTCAAAGTGATCTTTGAAACCAAGCTGGGACTTTGAGAAGTGGAGACAAGATCCAGTCTCTTCAGAAGTTTCAGGAATCCACAGATTCCATACCAATGTGGGGTGTTCTGCTTTCCTCAGCACTAGCAGGTCATTTATATAGGCATGTTAAAATCTATGTACATATCCTGCTTCGGGTAACCCAGGCTGAGCACTTCAGCTGATGCATTTCCTTCTAAAGTCTCAGATCATGAACAGAACTGGTTTTAAAGGTGGCATTTCAGAGATTTCTAGTGCCACAAGCAAGAAAGCTTCCTGTGCCACTGGATGTCACTCTAACAATGCTCAAAGTACTTTGGCAGAACAACTCTTCATACTTCCACTATAAAAGTGTTCTGCCTGTTACACTCAGCAGAAGGGGGGCAAAGTAATCTAGAAGTTGCCATATTAAATGTCTGTGATGAAGTCATTCTTCTCTAGAGGCTTATTTTGTTGCATGGGTTGTTCTGGGCTTAAAAGTAAGGCAAATGTCCACTCTGTTTAACTGTCCCATGTCCAGACATGTTTGAGAAGTTCAGTGGGCAGCATGGAAGCTGAGTGTGCAAGTCCAGTAGATGTCAGGAGGATCTAACCCTTTCCTCAACTTTATTGTCAAAGAGTGACAAGTTATATGTCAGGAATCTGCTAAGGGATAATTTAGCTCAGGGATCAAGGATGCTGCCACTGGGAGCTTCATCAGAAGCGTCTCAGTAGAGAAGAGACTTGCCTGAGGGTAAAGCAACCCCCCAGTAATGGGGTTAAGGTGCTGTACAGAGAATTTGAGCCACAAATCAGCAACAGCTACACGTGGAGGATGGGTGCCCTGAGGATGGTAGGGAGGGGAGAGAAGCCTGCAATACACCAGTAGAGAGCCTTCTTGCCAGAGGGCTTTGGGTAACTAAAATAATGTTTTCCATTACCTAGGCACAGCTGATCCTTGAGGCAAAGGACATCTCAGCTGAGCATGTTTGTTATGATTCTACCCCCCATCCTGGCTCACCTGCATCCACACTGACTCTGTGGATTTCCACACAGATGGGAATACCTTTCCCTATCTCTTTCAGCTTAGCAGGAGCAAAGCATCCATCTTCCACCACCCTTTCATTCTGGGAATAAAAAGAATCTTAAAATGTTTGCACAGAGGCAGCAAATGCTGCTTAAAATTTAAATAGACTTATTAATTTCTCCTAAAATATATCTAACAGCAAATAGAGACACCTAGAAAATCCAGCAAGTGCTACCAAAATATACACTTGCCATAGCAAGCTGGATAATTTGCATGTGTCATACAACAGAACAGAATGTCAGAGCACTTAAAAAAATTAATTACATAATTAGTTGACTGAGTCATACACCTCTTTCTCCTTTAACTTGAGCCCTACAATAGATGGTTTTGGCATGTAGCAAACTGTGGCCTGGTATATCTTTATCTGGGTTGTTGTTCCTCATGAATTCTGATCCCAGCAGAAATCTCAAAGGGGCCATCCTAGAAATTGTAGTTCAGGGCTCTTTTTGAAGAGGTGATACAAAGAATGAGGTCATGGTGAGATTTGCATCAGTAATGTAAGCTTGCTTCACACACACTGCCAAAGAGCAAGGGGATGATTAATTTGTGTCATTAATGACCTGCAGTTGACTTAGTGGCTACAACTGAAAAGCTCTGAATTCCATTACCCAGCTCATCTCTGTGAAATCAATGAATGTTTCCCTGATGGCACATAAATAGCTCAACCCTTTTAATAAGTGTCATGAAGGGGCCTTCATTTCTCCCATGTGCCTCTTTATCATTCATTTAAACAGGCAGAAAAATAGTCCTTTTAGCCATTTCCAGGTTTCCAAACCCTCATTAATAAAAATGCAAGACAGATCTCTCTCCCCAGGGAAAACCCCCCAACTCCTCTGTCCCCACTGCATGGGTGATGGCTGCCATGGAAGTGGGACCTGCATGCTAGTCTGGAAATACTCTCCCTGGGATTCAATCCTATTTCTCATTACTCAGATTCTGGCAGCTCATGGCCATGAGATACCCCTTAGAGAAGTTACCTGGATTGATGGGGTAGTCCCTGGATGGATGACTGGATGTGCTGGGCTCAGATTCAAATTCAGGTTTGTGAGTGAAAGTCAGAAAGAAATGCTGGGAACAGGGCAAGATCCACATGGCAGTCTCATGAGCCAGAGCAGAAGTGCACTTTGTGACTTCTGTGATAGCACCTCCCATCAACTCTTTAACCTGGAAAAAAAATGAAAGGTTGCTGGCAAACTCCTCTGAAAGGAGAGTTTCAGGATTCTGTGAAGCTCTTCCCAACATGTAAAAGCAGGCGTAATGGTACATACAAGTTCTTGTGAGGCAGCAGTGACACAGTGTGTGCCTTTTTTTTTTTTTTTTTTTTTTTTTTCAGTGTGTCCCTGATAATCTGAACACCACCCAGGTGTCCTGTTTTATTCAGTAAATCAAGTTGGCCTCAGTCACAAATGTATTAATAACTTGCTTCACTTTGGTAACTTTCTCCCCAGGGTGCTAGAAAGGTTCTCTCTTTTACTGCACCCCTCCAGTGTGATTAAAGCAGTAATTTTTAAAAAAGAATTCTTTAAAAGAGAAAGCTGTGGTCTGTTTCAAGGTATTTTGGGCACTTTCCTGATTGTATTGGTTGATTGTTTGGTGCATTTAGCTGCAAGTGTTACAAACTGCAGATGGCTCAAACTAATGGGCATGAACATTACTGAGTGCCCTGCTTGAAGCAGTAATGGAAGTCCTTCCTAGCAGTTGATCCCTTTCCTAAAAGGATTGCTTGCTTTTTCATTCTTTGACATTTTCAAGGGTATCTGCTGTTCTTAAGGGGATGTAGAACTCCTAATGATGCAAAGGGAAGATGCTTGTGTGAAGGTTGAGCTCCTGCTCTATGCACATGACATAATCTGAGACCCCCATGAAGTCAGAAAACTGCTCCACCTCTAGAGTAAACAGAAACCTTGGTTCTACAGCACAGCAAAGCAGCTCTATGCTCATCTCCAACCTGACCTGTTCCTTAAAGTGGTATTGAATGGTTTACAAGATTTGTTTTTTCATGTCTCTTCCTCTTCAGAGGGCCTTATAGGAAGGGCCTGGAGTTTGTCACTGATCCTCTCTCCAGGGAGGCAGCTCAGTTGTGACTCCTGGGGTGTTTATTGGACTAGCCAAGAATTTTTTTATCTAGCTTCTTTTATCAGGGTGGAAAGATCTTGGGTCTCTGCAAGTAGTTTTTAGCTACCTCAGCTCCATCTGAACAGGTTTCCAGTTTGTATAAACTGCTCCTGAACTGAGATTACAAAGAAGCCAGGAGGGAACGAAGGTACCACTTAAAATGAGGTTACTTGCTGCTTGAAGTGGTGGATTTGCTTGCTCTAGTAGGAATAGTTATTTTCATAACTCATAAATCTGGATGAACAAATTTCCTAACAAGGAATGTGTGGGGTGAGTAAGCTAGAAAGGCTTTCCATGAAAAGTTTGACTTAATAAAAATCTGCTTAAGAGATTTAATGGACATTTCCCTGATTAATGTAGGCAAGTTCTTAAAGCAAAATGGTGAGACTGCTTCTGGGCTAAGGTTAATTTTGTATCTGCAGTGGCTTGTGACATGTTCACAAGTGAGAGCCCTCCTGAGTCCAGATGAAGCTACAAACTCTCTTCTCAGCCCAAGGTAGTTAAAAGGTTATCCATTTTTGTGCATATTTAAGTTCATGCAGACCGAGGTTATTGTGCCCAATACCAGTTCAGCTTTCAGCTTTTTTTCTTTATTCCCAGTATCTATTCTGTGGGTTTGGGTAAAGATTTTCACACAGCTCTTCTCAGTGAGAGGCTGGCAAAGCACAGACAGCAGATTGGGTTTGGTAAAGCAGTTTGAATTGTTTGTATTGTAACACTTCAAAACAGAGCTGTTTCTCTTGATATCAGGAAATAGATTGTAGCTCTTTTTTCTTCTAAAACTTCTTTTGGTGAAAACTTAGAAAAGAAACTCTGCTGACTGCATCATGGTAAAATCTAGAGCTTTAGTTTACTTCTGCTTGCTGTCTGAAGCCCCTGTCCACCTGTAGCTTTGAATTTTACTGCTGGAGGCAATAGTTCCCTGAGGCTGCTCACACTGAGACTCAGACCTCCTAGTGTCCTCTTGGAAATGAAGAGATACCAGGAGCTGTTTTGCCAGTCTCCTTTGTAAGGTGACATGTGAGATGTAAATTTTGCTTAGGTAAAAGGCTACTTGATGACTGAAAGTTTACTTGTCTATCCACCCTGAGTGAGTTTGGGGGGGGGTTGTTTGTTTTTGGGGGTTTTTCTTGGTCTGAGCCAAGACATTGAGCACAGCACCATCAGTTCTCTAACACCTCATTGATGTTGGTGCATAGATTAGTGCTACTTACAGAAACCTTGGCTGGCAGCACAGCCTAATGCAGATCTCACTGTCAACACTTGAGGGTTTTTTTCCCCCCTCTTGTCCTCATCTTCCAGGAGTTTTCCATAAGAAGACAGTTTCAGCCATCAGCTGGCCTTTGCCTCCCACCAGCCAGATGTCTCATGCAATGACTGCTGTAGTAAGGCTAAAACCTGCAGGGCATGCTTCAGAAAGGTGGTGAGGCTGACTGGCAAGCCCCAGTGATAATGGGGTTATTTTGCTAAACTATTCTACAGCTGATCACTCCATTAGAATCTTAGTGTAACATAATATGGTTATGGCTACATCTTACAATTTAATTGTAAGTAGCACCCTTTATAGCTCTGCAAAGTCCTTCTCAAATCAGATTTCTTTGCTAGTTAAAGAATTAATACATATATATATATAGATTTATTTTTTTTTATCACTGAGGTTTTAAATTGCAATTGACTTCAGATTAAATGATCTGCTTCATGGCAGGCCTTACAGAAAATGAACACTGATCACTTTCCAGGAACAAAGACCTCCATTTCCTCCATATCCCAGCTCTGTTACAGGAACCATTTGGTACATACAAATGCAGCCACTGAGATGTTCAGGATACCTACCAACGAGCCAAATGTCTGTCAGCATGGAGAAGAAAAGCAAAAATCCTAATTTAATACTTGAAAAGATGCCAATAATTTAATTGCTACAGAAGCCATAATTAGAAATCATTAACTGCTAATAGTGTGTTGAGAAGACTCAAAGCCTTACTGATTGTGAAACCATCATCCACCCCACTCGTTCCCATGCTAGACAACTTTATGGATTGATGCAAGAGGGTTCAAGGTGACAGTGGAAAAACTAAGCAAACCATTCTCTAATTCTGCATTTCCTTCCATTTTACCCCAGTTGTTACCACCAGCATTTTAATCAGAAAGATTCCTTTTCTAAATTCCATGTGATTAATTTCTGAAGCCTGCAGTAACAAAGAAAGCCTTTGTAAAAACAAAACAAAACACTTGTCATGTCTTCAGTAATTGCACTTCTTTCTGCATAGCACATAATGTTACTGATCTATCTCCACTGTAACCTATGGGTTAAATCTTGAGTCTACAACAGGCCCAACTACCTATCAGTATTTAGGAGTTTGGGTGCTAAGAATTTTGAACAAGGTAAAGTTATTTTGGCAAACCATGACCCCTTAACTGCACCAGACTTTGCCAGACAGAGCTGGAAGCAGATGTGGTCATTCCCCTGAATACAGAGTTAGGTAGCAGCCCAGACTGCACATGGAGAACATCAAAGCATCATGCTGCAAGGGGCAGATTGATTTCTACACCTGAACTTAATGGAGATCAGACACTTTCTTCCCTTGCACAACATGCATGGAGTACAAACTTCCACTTCAGACATGGAAGGAGAAGTGCAGAGGTATGGTTTTGTCTTGGATGCCCTCTAAGCACCTGTAACCAGTCTGTTTGGGGGAAATACAGCTAGGACTGTACTTCTCAGCTGCAGCTGGGAAGCAGGTACAGGTCCCAGCCACAGCAACCATCCAGGCTGGAAAAACGCTGGGAGTAGCAGTCTTCAGGTGCCAGGGGCAAATATAGTCACTTACATCAAGCAAACAGGAAATAATTTTGTCATCTGGCTCCTTTCAAGCCAAAAGAGCACTAGACTCAGTAGCCCACCCATCTAACTCAAGTTTCAGTCAGAGGAACTTCATAGTGATCAAGCCTGAAGAATAATAAAAGCATTTAAATCACTGGGGCTGGCTGCATGATTCTGCAGTGGCTCTCTTGACAAGATGACAACCTATGCAGAAACTATCTCCTGTGTAACCCACTGCTCTCCTGGTGCTCTGGTGTCATGTGCTGAGATCTCAAGGCTGGAGATACATATTTTCAAAGCAGACTTGTCTGCTTGTATCTGCTGCTTGAAGAAGTGTTGCTAAATCTATTCTTAATATTCACAAAAGAGTTGAGCAGATGCTTTGGGTATTTTCCTACTCCTTCTGCCACTGCCTATTTCATGACACTTTTTTCTCCATCAGAAGGGAATATAAATATCTTTCTATCAAGTAGATTATGATAAAGCAGGAAGAAGGGATGGAGCATTGAAACCTGGCTGTCCTGCTTGGAAAAGAAAAGTTATGAATTGTGCTGCCTATCAAGTCAGCAATAAAATGTCTGAATGTGCCAAACTGTCAGTCACATAGGAAGCAGCTGTTAAGAGTTCTATGGATCTTCATACTAGAAGACATGTTCCTTATTGAGGACAAAGCTGTTTGATTTTAAAAAGCTGTTTACTTTTAAGAGCTTCATGTTCAGCAAGTTTAAGCCTCTTCTCACTGTGTATAAACATTCTGTTTATGTGAATCTTGGCAAAGTATCAAGAATGACACCCAAAAATAACACGAATTTTTTTGCTTTGGGGACAACAAATGTCATGAATACTAGAGTTAATGAAAGTATAAAAAGAATTTACAGGAGAGATGATCAAAAAAGCCAACCTGAATGACTTAACATCTCCAGGGCCTCTTCCCCAAACCCCCCAAAATGTGCTAAGTAAATATGCCATGCCCTTTTTGCAAGAGAACCAAACCAGTCAGTCAAACCTGATTTTGTTGGTAAGATCTTTAATTGCAGCTCTAAATCACTGCTTAGAAATAGTGAGTTGAGGACTAAGATGAACTGAAAACACATAAGGCCAAGGATGAAGGAAACTAACAAAAAAGCCCCACAAGTCCCTACATTAACACATGATCATCACAAGCTGCTGTAGGTGGATGTGGAAAGGCTGGTGCAGAGGGAGGTGATCTTTAAACTAAACCCATCAGCATCTGACATGGAGGTACTGTATCACCATGTGTGTATTGGGATGATTTAAGGCTTTTGAGATCACTGGCACTTTCCTGATCAGCACACAGATCTCATGCAGATGTGGTCTGCCTGGACTGCAAAAGCAAGCAGGCCTTGGAGATCAGTTCCTTGGTACTGAAATGTCTTGTCCAAATTGGGCCTCTGACTTAGAAGCAGCTTTTGACAGATCTGTTGTTGCATTAAGTATCTGCTGGTTGTGGAGAAAATGATGCACTAAACATTCCCTGGCTATAGTTCAGAGAAGTGTTGAAGAGAAGTTTTATTTCTGGAAATGTATAATCTTCTTACATTAGCCTTCTGCTTTTGTGAGGATTACTTCCACGGAGTAGCTGGATTTGTGACAGGGTTGCAAGAAGAGAGTGGTAAGGGTGCTGTGTGCTCCCAAATTGCCTCCCCAGTTGCTAAGTAACATGTTCAGCTTTTGAGTGACTGGAAGCAGCTTGATTGTCTGGCTGAAGAAAACTGCTGACTTCTGTGCAGTGTCCTTAGGGAGCCTTTCTGAAGGCTTTAATAGTGAGGCAAGCCAAACCCTACTGCTCTGAGATGTGCTGGATATCCATCCCCCTAACATGGGGGGCAGGTTGAACCTAAGCAGGAGCTGATGGTGTTGCCTTGCTGGGGAGGCAGCAGCTCCCCACAGTGATGGGTATTTAAACTGTTCACATTTCCTCAAGAATGTGTATTGGGTCCCAGTTAAAACTAATCATCATTTCTTCAGAAGACTCTCCTATGATGACACAATCTAGAAATCATATTCTTTGGATGTCATTGATGCTCTGGCTTAGCTTAGATTAACTATTTTGGAACATTTCCAGGCATATGAAAAAAACCAAACAGCATTTCTCTTGCCATGTCTCTAACCATAGCATCAGGTTATATGGCACTGTCCTGCAGCAGTGTGACTGAGCTGGGCTTCCATCTCTGTAGGACACTTCTGCCACTGCCACCAAAGTCCCCAGGTGTTGTCCAGTAGTTTTAGTGGCCATCAGGTCAGCTCTTTGAGGGACCTCATTTCTAAAAGGTAATGACAGTCTGTGGGTTTTAGCAGAAAACTTTTCAGCTGAGAACATTTCTTCAATTTGTTGTCTATGAAGGCAAGACTGACTTCTGAAGTTATTTCAGTGGGTAGCCACTTTACCTAAACCCAATAGAATTCAGATCCCAAGTAGAACTCCAAGTTCACTACCCAAGGTGATAAAAGCTCCTACTGTTGCACAGAGTTCACAGCAAAAGAGAATTCAAGACTGTAGAATTTTGTGAAAAGGAGGGAGATTCTCCTAAGCCTTTTATCTCAGGCTGAAATCTGATCCTGCATCCCTAGTCAGATGATTGCATAAGACACCTGAAAAAGGAATATAAAGAGCTTTAACTCTGAGCTGGATAAAAAGAAATTGAAGTTTTCAGAGACATGCCAGGAGTCCAGCCCTATGTGTAATTACACCAAATAACCACTCAGCCACCTACAACTTTAGAAGAAAACAGAACTCAGCTCTATAGACCTCTTATTTTGTTGCATATCCCATGAAAACAAATATTCAGTATAAATACCCTGGGCACATAACAGTACACACACTTTTTGCAGTGCTGAGTCAGCTGTTTATTCCAGTTTAGTGGAACATTTCAGCCAGCATCCCATCAGGTTTGTTGTGTGGGATAAAGACCAGAAGAAAAGCTAACAAATCTCCTACTGTAGTAAACTGAGCCATGTTTAGAAACTAATACCTGCTAGCCTAAGATGTTATGGATGTATCCTCCTTGCCTCACTTGCAAGTCACACTGGTTAAATCCCACTTTGATTCTCAGGGCTCCCTGTGAAGGACACAAAGATGAGTGTAAGGAGAGGGTTTGCTTTGAGCTGTAGTCATGCAAGTCTGGGAGCAAAGTGCTGTTAGCTACCTGAGAGAGAAGAGATGGAAACATTTTTTAAATGAATCCAGAAGAGAACACTGTGAAGGATGAATGTAACTAACAGCAGCAAGATGATGATTCTGTTTCCATGCTTCAGAAGAAATGTGGAGCACTCTTTAGCATGGCTCAAAGATCAAGTTCCAGTGAAGCTCTTTGATTCTGGCTTGCATTAGTTACAAAGGATATACATTTACCTGTGTAAATGGAGAGATGCTCCCCACTGTTTTCCCCTTGCCCTTCAGAAACCAGCACTGGCTGCTGCTCAGTTGCATCTCTTGTTTCATGGCTAAGAAGGAACCCCTGTCCCTATAGTGCTATCCCAAACCCTGATCTGCCCTCTCAGACACTGGGCAGGGAGTGTACCCAACCTGTAAGCTATGGGCTGATGCAGCTTTTGCTCCAAGGGTGTTGTGGTCTATTCTCCAGCATACTATTGCTGTTCTTCTCTTGACATCTACTGGGAAATTGCTTCCAGATCTGGAGTATGAAAAAGAAAGGAAGGGAATCTAAACAAAGACCAACATTATTTCCCAGGCAAAGTACCTCCAGCTGAGCAAAACACTGGGGTATGTTCTTAATTTTAAGCATACAAATAGATCCATAGCCCTTCAATTACTGTTCTTTATTAATATGTAAAATCCTGAGCTCCTTTCTCACAGCTCTTGCTTCTTATTTCTTCTAATCAGGCAAAACTCCCAATAATTCCATAACCCACTTGAGGCATTATGCAAGCTATTTATAGATACTTTCAACAGAAATAACTTGGACAAATCAATCGTGCAGAGACTTCCAAGCAGTAGCAGCAGGGTGCAAAATTCCTTTTGCATCGTTTCTGTGAATTCACACTAGAAACTGGAGGGGCAAGTCAGGCAACTTAAAGCCTCTTAAGTATCTCATGTGTGCAGCTGCCAGTAGTGTGCTGATGAATAGAGTCAGATTTTCTGGTCTCTGCCTGAATTGCAAAATGTAGCTTGCTTTGGAATGAAGAGAGATGGTTCACCCACATATAGTACACTCAGAAGATGATGGATGTATTTAGTTAGAGCAACCTACTATAAAAATCGATTTCTGGTTCTTTTATATTGGCACTGAAACAATGAGATGTGGGAAGAGGCTGAGAAACTCTGCATCAACTGTTCCCAGAGGCAATCTCCCAACTTCTCCAGTCAGAGGTTTATTTAAAACCATTGGAAAGCAGTTATTTATTTATTAGGAAATGGATTTGATGAGGTTTTGACACATTTTCTTATCATCCCCTCAGCAGTCTTTGTACTCAGAAAAGGTCAAGCAGGTACAAGAGGTGAAATTAGAAATTTCATTCCTATGAATTCCTTAAGAAATTTAATTGCTATGAGGTTCCTGAAAATAAGCAGCCAAGGAGAGAAGTGAAGAGCCAACCCCATTACTATTCTGTTTGTACATAATTTAATCTATTTCCTTACTGAGGGGAAAAGGAGCCCTGTAATGTTTTGGGATAAGGAAACCAATGTGGAAGAAAGGAATTAAAAGCTTCCAGACATGAAAAGCTCTTCAATCTTTTTTGTGGCATCAAAGCCAACCCTGAAACCATCTCTTTGGAAACCACATCCCCAGAATTGCTATCAACTTTGCAATGGATGTTTTGATGTTATTTTACCACCAAATTCAAACCATGCAATGGGATTAGTAGGAAAATGGGGATGTCTGTTCCACTGAGTGACCTTTCCTTCTTATTCTGTACATAAATCACTTCTAGGGAAAAATAAAGCTTTCCAGCATCTCTAGTTCAGTTCTAATACAGAAGGGATACATAAAAATATGGACTGGGCAACAAATAGTCCAGTTTGGTTCAATTTATTTCACATTGTCAAACTCCTTTGTTATTAATGCAGTCATATCCAGCAGCAAAATGTGTCTGGCCTTGAATTTTCAAGCATTTTCTTTTCCCTACCAGGTTCCTTGGGCAGTATCTGGCAGAGGCCTTAGCTTGGTTGCTAGATTTACAGTCTGAGAGTCAGTGTGAACAGCATGCTCAGTGTACAGTTAGCCAGCCAAGTAAGTCATAGCTCCCACGTGAAGTTCACACGTATCTAAAGCTGATGTAAAACACAACTCAAATTTGAATTAGAAGCCATTTCAATGTTGGAGTTCTTTTCATATTTCTGCCAGAACTTGAGGAAGGTGATGGGACACTTCTCTTCCACTGTTTGTAATCATAGAATCACAGAAGTGGCTGGGTTGGAAGGGACCTCAGAGATCATCAAGTCCAACCCTTGATCCACTCCTGCTGCAGTTCCCAGCCCATGGCACTCAGTGCCACATCCAGACTCTTTGGAAAGATCTCCAGACACGGAGAATCCACTACTTCCCTGGGCAGCCCATTCCAATGCCTGATCACCCTCTCCAGAAAGAAATTCTTTCTCATCTCCAACCTAAACCTCCCCTGGCACAACTTGAGACCCTGCCCTCTTGTCTTGCTGAGAGTTGCCTGGGAAAAGAGCCCAACCCCCACCCAGCTAAATGCTAGTGCTTTTCCCTTGGCTTGCAAAAGTAAGTCATGTTTTAGAATAAATAATATAGAAAATGGTTGAAAGCTATCACTAAAGCCCATTTCTCGTGCTAGGCTGGTTTCACTAAAAAACAAAAAAATAGAGGCAGAGAAGGCTCTAGGTTGCTAGCTTCAAAGCAAAACTGGAGCTCTTCCATGACAAAGGGGTCCCTGGCCCCTGGCTCTTTTTTCAGCTGCCTCGTTCCAGAGAAGACTGCTGTCCCAAGTGTCCCATTCTGCACTGATGGTCACCCAAAATGTATCACGTTTCTGATGCCACTCAGCTACTGGCTGTGCAAAGCTGTGTGCATCACCATAGGGTTGTCCACACTGGAGCAGAAAAGTAAGTTATCTGATTTAGTATCTTCCAGCTTGGGGCAAAGCAAAGTGTAGGGAATTCCACAATAGACACCTACTGATGTGGATAGTACAGAGCACTGGTTTTGAAATGAAAAGGATAATAACTAATTGTCTCCCATTATTAGTCTTTGTTTGTATGAATTAAGAATAATTACAAAAAAGGGTGGGAACAAGAAGATGGCTGTGCTATGTGAGAGTGCACTGACTTCAGCTTCTGCTCTATAAATGAGCTAAACACTCACTGCCTCTGCCTGCAGCTTTGCCACTAGACAAGGATCCTTCTCATCTTCCATCCTTACATATGGCCACACTTGGCAGTATGGGCTGAGCTTCAAGAATAAAGGAAAGCTCTGGTCCCTAGAGCTGCCTGTCAATATTTTGTGCTTTCTAGTTTCCTCCCGGGGTTCCATCTGCTATGAACTGAGTGCTGCTACTCAGAGGGAGACCCAGGCACAGATGAGAGATCTTTCCAGAAACAACCCCAGTAACCTGGACACAGCCTGTAGCCCTCTTGGAGTGCTTCATCTTAAATAAGCTGGCACCCAGAAGTCTTAAGGCCACTGCATGGCACCCATGTCCCACAGAATGCCTGCAGCACTGGGCTGTCAAACTGCATTTCAGCAGGCAGCAGCACAGCAGTCACCATTATTTCAGTCCCTCTGAGCTGAAAAGGAAAATTAAAGACTGATAGTCATCTTAGTTACTTTGCTGAGATACAGTGCCAGAGAACGTGACCCGAGTAAGTGTGAAACTGAAGCTTGTTGTGTGAAAAGGATGGTTTTGTTTCCTCAAGAAAGAATGAGATGTGAAGTACTATTCATGGAGCTGCCCAGCAAGTGCACAGGAGTGCTGGGCCCTGTGCCCACATCATCTGCTCTCTGATCCAAGTGGAGTTCCAGCAGCTGCACATCTAAGGAGCACCACGTTAGGGTAGATGCAGGCATAATCTTAGGACAGATAGAGAAGTCTGTGACATGGGAATTACCACAGCAGCAGGCTCACAGACCTGCTGTCTGATATGTAAGTAAGGCTGATGTGTTTGATTGGGCCAGATTTCTGCCTAAATGCAGTGCAGGTGCCTGCATCCGGGCTCTGCTGGACTTGTGTGTATGTCCTAAGCCCAGCACACTGTGCCTGCTGCTCTGCCCCATTGGGCTCACTGCTTTCTGCCCACCTGATTTGCACCTGTGGTGGCTGTCTGTTCCAGGACTAATGACATTACTAAGGAAAGAAAAGAAGAATCCTTAGGGAGAGGTCACCAATGCTTTCAAACCTAATCCAGGACTCAGAAAAGCCACACCTGTGCGTACACTTTGAGAAGTAAAGATCCTGCAAACTGAAGCAGCACTTGGTCTCGTGTTTGGAGAGGCTGAGGGAGCTGGGGGTGTTGAGGCTGGAGAAGAGGAGGCTCAGGGGAGACCTCATCACTCTCTCCAACTCCCTGAAAGGAGGTTGGAGCCAGGGGGGGGTTGGGCTCTTTTCCCAGGCAACTCTCAGCAAGACAAGAGGGCACGGTCTCAAGTTGTGCCAGGGGAGGTTTAGGTTGGAGATGAGAAAGAATTTCTTTCTGGAGAGGGTGATCAGGCATTGGAATGGGCTGCCCAGGGAAGTAGTGGATTCTCCGTGTCTGGAGAGATTTCCAAAGAGCCTGGATGTGGCACTGAGTGCCATGGGCTGGGAACCACAGGGGGAGTGGATCAAGGGTTGGACTTGGTGATCTCTGAGGTCCCTTCCAACCCAGCCCATTCTATGATTCTATGCAGAGCACTGACAAGGAAGGGGTTGAAACTGCTGCCTCCTCACTCAGCCCCTGCTCAGGCAAACTATGGATTTCTCGATTAGTTTCACTTTTATTTAGCTCCTCACCCCTGTGAGCAATATGCTAAACTGGAAATCCTAGTTAGAAAGTAAGAAAAGCTGCTAGAATCCATCCATTTCAGTAGCAAATGCTTGGTCCCTTTGCAGTCACAGTTCTGTGCTGGAGTGTGTTCCTTCAGAGCTGGGGCAGCCAGAATGAGCATCTGCTGCAGCACACACTGCTCTGACAGGAGCTGACCCTACAGTGCCCATCAGCAGCTCCTGCTAGCCAGGAGCAGAGCCTGGCAGGCTGGGGCACCCATCCTGCAAGCCCCACTGCTTCCCTGGGAAGGCAGAGCTGCTCCCACTGCTTTGCATTGCTCTGCCTTTTGAAAGCATTAAGGGGGAGATGGAATCTGAAAGCAGCTTTTCTCTCTCATCTCCCTGGGAAGACTTCTTTTGTGTGCTCTCTACCAATTCTGTGCATTTAAATAGGAAATGTAGTTGGTGAGTTAAAATTCTTTAGAAGCTGTAACCACATGCATGCGTGTGCAGAAGCACATGTCCATGCCCAATCACACACTAAGAGCCCATTTTACTTTCCAAATATTATTTTTTTTAACAGAAAATCAAGCACACATTCTAGCCTCCACTGTAATTACAATCAACGTCGACTTCTTGAAAGATAAAAAGAGAAAAGTGGGAATCAGGAAAAGGGAAATGTTACAAGGCTTTTCATTAGGGTTTTATGTATTTAAAGAATTTACATTTTTAACCAGCGGCAAGTTTAATTCGTCCTACATAAGCTCTGAGGATCCTTTGGGATAAACAGCACCAAAGCTGTCATTTTAGAACAATCATCTACTTTCTGTTTACTGAAAGTTTGCTGGTTTTGCCACGGTGTTTTGTGTGTGGCTGGAAATATTTGATCAAAGGGGTAATTGTCAAAGAGCTTGTTCTGCTTGGGACTGAGTTGTTAGGGAGCTGCCTCTGTTAGGAAGAGAGAGGGAATGGTGCCATTTGATCGCTTTGGGCTGGAAGTTGCAACCTGGGAGACTCCCTGAAGCTTAGGGGTCAGGTTCCTTAGGGAACTGGTGTGAGCACCAGGCAGAGGCAAGGCTGGAAAGGAAAACTGCCATCACTGTCAGAGCTTGAGGAGAGGGAGCCTGAAGTCAGGAGAACTGTTTGGAATCCAGGTCTGGAGTCATGAATGACCACTCTTTCCATGCCAACTAATTGATTCCCACATGGAATAAGTGGATGGCCTCATTCTGCTTCCCATCAAACAACACTTAGAGCACTGCAAAGCCAATCCAAACTGGAGCTGGAGGGGTTTTGGATTGGAATACTCTCAATTATCCAATCTGACATCAGCTTGTAGGGAGATGTGTTGGCAGGTTTTTTTATCCCCAGGCTTGGGTCAGGAATACGGCAGCCCCCCAGGAACCACGCTTGATGGGTTGCAAGAATCACCTTACTGCTGTGACTTTTCTGAGGCCCTATGTCTAGCTCTCAGGCCCTGGCTGTGCATGTATTTGGATACCTGCGGCCAGTTACCAGGCTTAAAAATCCTGCTTGCTGAGAGATGCACATCAGCAGCTTCTGAACTCCTGACCTGTGAAATGAGACTGCCTCTTGTATGAGGCAGAAGAAGATGCAGAAGCCTGGATGTCCTTAAACTTTACTCAAATTTACACAAATTAAGACACAGTGCTAGGATCTCCTTCACATCTTGCTGTTCATTTGCAGATTTACAGCCTGTAAAAGGCCTGAGTCTCACTGATCCTTAGTGTGTTGACTGGGAGACCTGAGAGCACCAGGATTTTTGTCCATGCTTTGCATTTTAATATTAACAGCAAAACTTTATCTCAACTATGACTTTCCAGTCCAGCAGAAACAGAGTAATAAAGTCTCCTCCTCACCTCTGGGATAGGTTTTTAATAGGGCACTATGACCTCTGAGATGGCACAGCATTAAGGCTGGGGGAGGATGAAATTTCAATTTGCTACTTTTTAGCCCAAGAATAATATTTCATTTTCTTAAAGACATTATTTCTATCCTTGCCTTCAGTTTAGATTTAAGATAAATCCATCTGCATGTCAATGCACAGTTCCTGGGTCTCAAGCTCATTCTGAGACTGTTGTTACTGTGCAACAGTATTGATAAAAAGCAGCATTGAGTTTAGGGGTCTTTGGAGAAATCCCCTTGGCCTGAAATGCTTACAAATGTATACTTTTGCCTCCTCCAAATAAGTGGAATTTTTTGCTATCCAATTAGTTAAACTTCTTGTTTGTAGGATTTTGGATCCTGTGAGCTGTGATAATCCTGGATCAGTTTTCTGTTTAACCAGTACAGTAGAACACCACTACTACCTGGAGTGGTAGCTGAGCTTTTCCCAAAGTTACCAGCAGAGACTGCACCTACTTGGGTTCTCTCCTCTGACCTCAGAAGTCCCACCCAGCTACAGTTTCATTGCAAATAGTGACTCTTAAGTAGATTTAAGAAGATCTGCAAGGTCCTCAAATGCTGTTTGAAACCTGTGGTTGCTTTGATGGACCTACAGCTATGCCCTGAGAGAGCTGACAAAACCATTTTTGGGAAATGGTGACTGTCACAACATTTAAAAAAACCAAACCTTAATTGAGGAGAGGTAAGAAAACAGGGTTAAGAGTGTCCTTCACTATAACAAAGCATCCTTGGGAACCAAAATATCAGTGCAAAAATCAGTAGCAGGATGATCCCAGCAGGCTGAGTGCTGTTGCTAGGCAACCCTTCACGTTTGCTTTAAGGGACTTGTACTGTGATATGATGGGCTAGAAATCAGAGTTACTGCTTTCTTTAGAAAAACTAATAATGGATGTGTTTGGTGTTTTGTGGGAAGAGGGGTAAGGAGACTTGACCTCAAGTCACTGCAGCAAAATGCAACACTTAAACCAAACATAAGTGCCTCTCTGTTCAGCCAGTAGCATTTTACAGCAGAGCTGGTGTGTAGCCCTTGGTGTATCCTCATCTGAACCACACTGAAACCAAAGGCCATTTTGCTGCTTCCAAAAGCTCTGTTTCTATTGCCATGCTTAGCCACCATGCTCCTCTTACCAACAGACTGATGCACAGACAAACTCTAGATGCTGTATATCTGTTCTTCACGGAGGAGATAATTCCAAAAAGTCATCACTAGGTGACAGCCAAACTGTACCAACTTGCACCAGTCCCATGCAGTGGGCACCACAGGCAATGTAGTGACTGCAGCCTCTGCCTTCCCCTCCCACAGGACTAACACACTGCTCTCAACATCTGTGGGAGAGATGGAAGGGTAGAGTTGAATATAAGCTCATTTGAAGAGCCCTTTCCCTTCACCTTTGTAATATCTTGTATTTTCTTACATTGCATCTCATCCATGGTGCACCCTTAACTCAGTCAGTTTTAGAGCTGGGGGTTAAAAAATTAACAGTTTACTGCAACTCTTAATCTTGTAAAAATGCCCTTTTCAGCTGGTTGGAAAAGCTCCCTGTGAGCTGTTGGCTTGGAACAGCAACAGAAGAGGTTTCCTGTTGCAGTCTATAGAATGAAATCTTGGATCCCTAGACAAGCCAGAAGGCTTGAGTCAGAGATAACAGCACAAGGGAATACTTCAGATATTTTCTTCATCATCCTTTTAAGCCTAAGTCTTTAAATGCAACCCCATTTGCTCCACAGACACCTTTTAATTGGAAATTGTGGAGGCTTTTGCAAATGAGAGAGAAAAATCATTGCTTCAATGAATTGGCCCAAACTACCTGTGCACCATTTAATCTGCAAAGACAGCACCATCCACACTGGCTTCTCCTGGTGCTGGAACCATGAATGTTTAGTTCCTTACCTTGCAATTCATGAATTAAAAATCATCAGAGGAAGCAGTTATAATATCAGATCTTCCCTGTCGAATGCAACAGGATCATACACATGACTAAGAAAGAAACTGGAAGCTATTCCTAGCTTAATTTTTTTACTTTTTAAGGAAAGCACGATCAAAGGAACAATTACACTGTTTTGCATTATGCATGGTGCTTGCAATTAGGCTGGTGAGGTTTTGGAGCTGCTTTGCCAAGAGGCTCTGATACTGGTCCATAGCCAGCTTGCTCCTAGGGGTCTTTGGTGGGATTGCCATCGTGCCACTTGCTGTAAGGATCTTTACACAAGACCAGTGGATTGCTCCTCACCAAAGCAGATCTCTCCATTGAATGCTGGAGCTCTTTTCTTGTAGAGAGCCCTCAGTTAGTAGAAACATGTTAGAATTTAAGGTCTAAGTTAGCTGCAGAAGCCTGCAGTCTTCCTATCTTCTGTGCTGTTATGGAAGACTTCATTTCCTTTAAAAAAAGAGGAAAGCTGAATCCTTCCAAAGGCCATAAAATGGTGGTTTGAACCACAGAAACCCACAAGTGGCAGAGTGCTAACAGAGATGTAGCTTTCTGCCAAGGTCATGAATCTGATTCTGCTCTTACACAGCTAAATTTCAGTGATGTCTGCTCCTGCTTTCCTACCAATAAAGAAAGAACCCATTTTTCAGTGGATTACTGTTAAGCTGATTTATGCTGCTCTTCCCAAGACACCACACTGTGGGATAGATGAAGCTGTATGGCTTCATAAGGACAGCTATGAAATATTTCTGTACATGATAGGAACATGGTTATGTAGCAAGACCTAATGTTAGACTTCATGTTCATTTCCTGACCTTCATCACTTTTCTTCCTGGCTTTAATTGCACTAGATAAAATTTCCTAGCAGCACCCAGAGGCCCAGCTATGCCCCTGGCACTGCCCATACGTGGCTCTGCTGCTAACCAAAGAGTGAGTGACACTGCTTTTGACAGCTTTGCCCTGTAGGATTTTTTCTGTGGACTATATTTGTACACTGTAGTCTGTAAGCCACGAGGACCAATTGCAACATGAAATTCTCCTTGACTTTCTCATCTCATGGAAAAAATACCAAAATCTCAGTTCAGGAATTTGAAATAAAGACCAAATGTCCCACACTGTGTTGGAAAGAGGCAGGCAGGCAGAGGCTGACACAGAAAGCTGTTTGTCTGCCTCAGACACACATACTGCCTTGGATGTTGCATTTTTCTACCCAGCACAGCACGCTGTCATGAGAGGTGAGTGGTGTTGGCTCAAGCAATCTTACAGACCAGGGTGATGGACTGTAAAAATGTCATGGGAAATGCTAAGGACACTCTTGTCAAAGGAAGAGGTTCAGTGACACTGCTTTCCAAATGGGACACGCTGCTCTGAGATCAGATTTGGAATGAGGTGAGAAAGGAAAGTGTGTGAATATGAAAACAAAGGCTCCCACACAGCTGAAGCTTCTAAGCTGGAAGCAGCTCTTTGAGCAGCCCAGCTGATGGAAAGGGATATTAGCAGGGATGGGTGTGCACTCCTGTCCTGCTGGCATTTAGGCAACATGAGAGAGCTGGAGCTGCTGAGATCACTGCTGGGCTGCCCAGGGACCTCCTCCCCTTCCCTCAGCATAGCCAAGCACAGTATCACAGCACAGTCTTCTCCTGTCCAGATGTTATGAGGCCTGGTTATAAAAATATTTTCATGTGTAGATCACTTGAGCCATGAAGCTGCTACACAGAATTTCAATCTTTGTACTTGAAACTGCTCTGGAACAGCAGCAGGATAATTGGTACTGCCTCTCACTGATTTTAGGCAAGGTTTTATCACAATATGAAGAGAGTGAAAATTGACTAAATAGGATTTAGTCTCAAATGTATGACTAGAGGCAGAAGAGTTTAATGGGACCGAGTTTATTTTTAAGCTACCTTCATACACATGGACAATTTTCCCTTCTCACCCCTATACAGTATTTCTAATTTGCTCCTACCAAGCTGTGGTACCTCTGTTTTGCACCTTCACCCAGGTCCTATGCTAAAGTCTGGGCAGAAGGGACCTGGGAGTCTGGATTGCCAGGAAGCTGAACAGGAGCCAGCAGTGTGCCCAGGTGGCCAAGAAGGCCAATGGCATCCTGGGCTGGCTCAGGAACAGCGTGGCCAGCAGGTCCAGGGAAGGGATTCTGCCCCTGTGCTCAGCCCTGGTGAGGCCACAGCTTGAGTCCTGTGTCCAGTTCTGGGCCCCTCAGCTCAGGAAGGAGATTGAGGTGCTGGAGCAGGTCCAGAGAAGAGCAAGGAGGCTGTGAAGGGATCCAGCAGAATTCCTGTGAGGAAGGGCTGAGGGAGCTGGGGGTGTTGAGGCTGGAGAAGAGGAGGCTCAGGGGAGACCTCATCACTCTCTCCAACTCCCTGAAAGGAGGTTGGAGCCAGGGGGGGTTGGGCTCTTTTCCCAGGCAACTCTCAGCAAGACAAGAGGGCAGGGTCTCAAGTTGTGCCAGGGGAGGTTTAGGTTGGAGATGAGAAAGAATTTCTTTCTGGAGAGGGTGATCAGGCATTGGAATGGGCTGCCCAGGGAAGTAGTGGATTCTCCGTGTCTGGAGATCTTTCCAAAGAGCCTGGATGTGGCACTGAGTGCCATGGGCTGGGAACCACGGGGGGAGTGGATCAAGGGTTGGACTTGATGATCTCTGAGGTCCCTTCCAACCCAGCCAATTCTATGATTCTATGATTCTGTAATTTGGACTGTGACAGTACAGAGCAGAGCCCCTTTCTCTTCTCTAAGCAGCTGAGCTGTAACCCCATCCTCCAAAAGAAGCCATTCCCACCAGTGTTCCTTATCACTTCAGAATTTCCCAGGGTCCCAAAAGAAGTAAAAGGAGAGGAAAATCTGACTTGTTTAAAATTGGATATAGGAGTCAATCAGCCTTATCTATTCTCCATGTAATGTATGGAATATACCAGGCCAGATCTTCAGGTCAGGTCAGGTCTGTAACTTTTCTCTGGCAAAGTGAGAGGGCCAGATGTCTTCATTAATTACAGAGCAAGATACCTGCAGCACCTAGGAAAAGAGAACTGTACAATTACCAGGCAGTCACTGAAAATACTGCTCAATCTCCAAGGATGTCCCTCAGATATTCAAAAGAAGAAAAATTAAATCAATGAATAATAAATCCTTTCCCTGTTTTGCATCTGTTACTGTCCAGGAGCAGCTTATATCAGTTCAGCTCTGCCCTGATATCTTCTCTGTGAAGTGCAAAAAAATAGACACATTGCCATCAACATTTGCCAGCCTCTATGCTTAGCTGACCAGCAAGTAAAAGATCAAGCCAAGCTTCCTCACACTGCAACAAAATCCACAGTGTGTTAGCATTCTGACTTCAAAATTTAAGAGAAAAGGTTAATATGGAGCTCACAGTTGAGATAGTAAAGAATATTAGAGGTGACATGTTGGCCATGAGCTCTGCTTTGGGCTCTGGGGAAAAAAATAGAACAAGGTTAGTTCTAACCTTGAAATTAACCTTTTTCTATTTTTTTCTTCAGCCAGAAGAGGACCTACAGGCCAAGATGTCACCTCTCATTTTTTATGTGGATTTCAAACATATACTTTGACCCCATTTTTATGGTTTAGTCTTTGGAGTTATCCACTATAGAGTGGCTGCTGTGCTGATTAGTCTGTTTTACAGGGACTAGAGGAAAGATTAAATGTTGTTTGTAGGCTACTTTTGAATTCTTCCTCTTTCAGCTGATTGTAACCTGGTTGTCTAGTGTTCACCCTGCTTTTTCCTCTGGTCCTACTGTTGTTTGGTTGTTTTTTTTTCCTGGCTAGTAGTTCCTTGTCATTTGCAGTAATCTGATTTCATTTGTTCAGCTCTTGGCATAGTATCCTAATATAGTCAGCTGCTGCAATTAATATGTGGAATTTCTGCAATCTGAGTAAATATCAATAGGCTATTGAACTTTTATATTATGCACACTTGTAATCAAGTCAACTGCTTGCAAATTTGCACATCTCTGCATTTAGATGTGGAAAAAATAGTCTGTGTTCATGTAATTGAAGTCTCTGTCACAATACTTGGGCACAAAAGGGCCAAATGAAGGTTTTGTGGACAAGTTTAGTTCTGGCACTTCCTTTTTGTTTAGTGCTTGACTTTGTAACCTAAAAGATTTGTAACGTTGTTTTTATTGTTTTGTTTTGTAATACCCAGATAAGACTGAGATTTGTCATGGTGAGGAATAAGTAATAATGCAGTACTAAAAATTCAGTAATAAGGCACACAAGTATTAAAGGTGGAGTAAGGGAAGGGAAGCAAAAGCTACTGAGCTTTCTCAGAACAAACTTTGTATCAGGTTAGAAACGTGAGAAAGGACTCTCAGATCCCTGAGGAGCACGTTGTCATTTGCTGCTAAGGCCAATCTGAGAGATACTTGAACATATTTTGACAAATTTATGATGTTTGAACCCTTCTACCCCAGCTGCTTACAAAAGCAAAAGGCAAGCAGTGAGTTGTTTGTGTTCTGGGGATGGAAGATCAGACAAAGAGAACTTAGTGACAAAAAGGGTAAAACTAGAGGTCTGTTCCTCCCTCTGACTGCTCTGGGATGTGAAGCAGCAGCTTGGGAGGTTGGTGTTTTACAGCATTTCATGAAATGCTGTGGCAGTCTTCTGGGGTTGTTTTTTGGGTTTTTTCTCTGATTGGATGGGTGTCTTTGTGCCATTCATCTGGAATGACCACAGTGTGGTGACATGCTCCACACCAAAATCTTCTTGGCTTAGCATACTACTTACTTTAAATTGACTATGGAATAAGTAAGAGTTAAATCAATGACATCTCTAACTCTTTATCTCCTCTTACATCCTGTTCTCTTTCTACACAGATGCAAGGCTCCATTTTTCCAGCATGTCATCTGAGACACCTGAATGTGTGTCACAAGTCTCTAGCCTACAGCATAAACTTGCTTAACTTCTCCTGCTATTCTTGTCCCCAAATACACTTGTTAATCCTGTCACTCTACTCAATTTCAGCAAAGGAGGTGGTCTTTTCATTTTGGCCTCTCCGTATTTCTGTGTGTGGAGTTTTCTCAAGCTTCTGCACCTAAGTAACAGCCAACTCTTCGTTTTCAAGTCTTCAGAAAGTTGTCCAGTGTTGGCAGTCTTATGCCTCTCTGATTACTATAATCTCTTCCTACTCCCTTAATAAATCTTTGCCTATGTTTGGAAAAGAAGACAGGAAAGTTTTAAAAGTGTGCTCAGTAAAATTACAATCCACAATGACTGCCCAGCACACAAGGCCATCTCCCATAAAATCTCTGTCCTCTTGACCTCAAAGTCTCCATCCTGGCCTAGACCTCTTGCCCACCAAAATGGAAGTGATGAAACAAAAGGGTTTGTGCCACTTCTACACTCTTGCTTCAGGCCTGCTTGTGCTCTTTGCAGGAAGGAGACACAAAGTAGCTCCTAATGTAGCTCCTGTGGTGGCCAAGAACTGCACAATCATACCCAAACCCTGGTCATACTCATAGCAAGGAAAAGAACACCTGGAAGATGAGGCACAGAACTGGGTACAATGTTTTGTCTCCACCTACAGGAACTTAGGAGTCCTGGGAATTCTTCTTGTTAAAGGTGCACTTCTCACTTCTTAATATTACCACTAGAAAATATGCTCTTAGCACCAAGAATGAAGTCTTGACACTCCAGATGGCTCAGCTTCCTGCTGTCTCTTGCTTCCCACTGAAATATCTGATTGTTGTCTCTATGGCAGCCCGGGCATTAACCTCACCAAACCAGGCATCTCTTTCTTTCCTTTTTGGGGCCAAGTCAAATACTGGGTGTGGGAAGAAGAACTGCATGTAGAAGTTGGTTGAGACACATGGATTTGGTGGAGAGCATGGGGCTCAAGAAGGACTTGGAAAGAAATGCTACACAGAAGTGGATGACACATACAGCCCTGTGCCTCACAGATTAGGTAGCCCCTGTTTCCATGCACCTCCTGTGCCTTCATGAAGCTCTAAATGAAAACACCATCAGCTAATAACATACACAGTACCCAAACTCTCAGCTGTCCTAGCTGGGCAGAATATGGAGGGATCCAATATGCCACTGGCCTGTGGTACTGCAGCTCCACAAGCACTTGATAGGTGTTTGTTTGAGGTTTTGTGTGTGTGTGTTCAACACCAGGGCAATTGATCAGAAATAAATCCTTCTTACCAGCTGCAGGATCACTTAACTTGATTAGCATTAGCATCCTATTAGTGGTTACTTGCAACATTTGTCCTACTGCTTCCTGCCTTTCAGTGTGATGGCCTCTACTTAAAATACTTGAGTCCAGGAAGGTGTGATCAGCTTCTCTCTGACACACTTGCTATCTTCCCTTTATTTCATGCTCTGGTTTGTTTGACAATTCAGTTCTGCCTTGAGAAGCCACTTCCTCCTGGTGATAAAAAAGCTGTAATGATAATTGTCTTTTGCAAAGCACTTTAAGGTAGCTAATCAGAATAATGATAGCAGCAGCTGCAACTTCTAATGAAGTTAGAAACTGTCAACCTCCTAGTAGTCACTGTCTTAAAGATTAAAACATCAGTTCAATAGATCAGCAGAATCAGTGAAGTCTTTGCCACTTGGAGGGAGATGCACTGCAGTTCTCTCACTTGGTGGCTGTCATACCTTTGGGCTGATATTTCATAGCTGATGGCTGAAGCTTTTGTACCACGAGACCACCCTCAAAGCAGCTGTGCCTGTGTCCTGCCCAATGGACCCTGAGAGATGGTTCCAGCAGCTCTGGCCCTTAGAGGCTCACAGAAATGCAGGCAATACTTTCAGCCTGGTTACTCCTAACACCATGAGGACCAAGCTCATTTAGGGCAAACATGAGAAGCTGACAAAGGATCAATTTCTTAACTAGTAGGTAAGGTAGGAATGGAAACAGGCAGACAAAACAATTACCAAGTTGGGCAAGTTTTCTGTCTGTGCATTCTGGCTTTAAAAGTGTCATGCTGTTGATAGCATCACCAAAGTCTGCAGACTTGTTAGGAGCCCTCTTTTGAGATCAGATCTTGGATTCTGTATTAACTTGAATACTTTCAGAGCTGTCCCCATGTGTTACCAACCAGCTCTCCTGTACCTCATGAAAGCCACAGGGGGCATTTGACACGTCAGCTACTTGCAGCTGAGAAATGTGAATGGTGGTTTCTGCTAGACACTGGAGAAGGCTCAAGGACCAGAGCAAGAGTCACAAAAATATTAGAGTTCACTGGCAAAACTGGACTGGAAATTTTCTCATGACCAGCAGACCTGCTGCTCTGGTGGGTGGGACCTGATTTGTCTCTACATCCTCTGCTCTTTGTTGTCACCTCCCTAGCTGTATGGAGTCTGTGGAAAACATGTGCCAGAAACATGGAACTTCTGTGTCTTCTCTGTGTATGCATTGCAAGCTATCTCTAACCTACTGCCTGGACTGCTTTAACAAGTGCTTCATCCCTGGGTTGTGCATTGCCCTTCTCCTACAAGAACACAAATAGAGATACTTGCCTGCTTACTGGAGCCTCAAGTGAGTTATTTTTTCTCCTTTGCCTTGTGATGCTGAATTTTCTCTGAGATTCTAAATGAGGCTGTTTGCAGTGTAAACAATCTGTCTCTAGCTGGAGGTACATAGAAAAATGCTTTGAGGAAGTTCCTACTGCTCTTGCAATATCATGCTGAGAATATTTTATGCTGTTCCCAGCAGATCTTACTATTAGTTCTGTAAATATTTGCTCTAAGAAGCAGCAATCAAAATTTTGGAAGACTGGTAAAGCATTATTCAAAATCATGATTAATATTCAAGGAATGTCCTCTTGAGTCACTACCTACTATCCTGCTGGCTTCTTTTTTTTCTTCCTGTCAAAATTATGTGTGAATCTGAAGTCTCTTTCTCTATCCAAAAATACAAGAGGTGCACAAATAGCCATACAGCCACACCTCAGTTATTTATATGACAGCTGTGTCTAAAGGACTGAGTGCTCTGTTAGGTGCCAACAGTGAAGAGAAGAAAGTCCTTTCCTCTGACAATGTACAGCACAAGAATTAAAGGTAAACAGTAATCAAGAGACAAAGTGTTCTCAGTTTTCAAGCTGAAGAATGAGAAGTAGTTAAAGCAGTTTAACAACCAGTTAGCTGGCAGACCTGTGAGCCACATACCTGTGTGAAGTTGGTCATACATGTTTGGGTCTGGACATTTCTTTCTGCAGCAGGCACATTGTATTTGTGAAAGAAATAATCTGATTCAGTCCAGTCACTCTAACACACTACTTAAGAGTTCACAATAACCTATGTACCTACAAAAGGTTCTTTGATTTTAAAGTTAGCTTTAGCCTTTAAAAAAACAAACCAAACCAACCAAACAAAAAAAACCCCAGTTATCCTGAACAGACTTATAAGCATGAAACTGTTTTCACATGAAAATGAAATTAAATTTAGACATAAGAAAAAAAATTAGATAATCTCAGAAGGGGTGATCCACACAAAGAGCAGCAGCACTTTAATTTCAAAATCCTGAACCAACATGCACATCTCCCCACATGCACATCTCAATTTAATTTATAATAATTTAAAATAAATAATAATAATATTAAAATAATTTTAAAATATATTATCTGACTTATGGGGGGGTGCAAAGTTTAAAGATGATGCTTTCAAACTTCTTAAATTGCAATTAATGTGGTTAGAAGTTCATTTAAAGTCTTTAATGAAAGTTGAGTTTCCCATGTAATCACTCAGCTCCAGGAGCTGGGCTCTGGGAATTACACCATAAATGCAAAGCCTAGGATGTGCCATGAAGCCTGGCAATTAATCAGAGAGATCACTGATAACCTGATTGCTGGGGCTTAGCAGTGTTAATCTTTTTGCTGGGAAGAACTCAGCCCATGGTGAGGGCAGAAGAAACTTCATTGTTATCTGAGGATATTGATGATTTAGATGAGGGGACTGAGTCCATCATCAGCAAATCTGCAGATGACACTAAGCTGGGGGGAGTGTGGATCAGCTGGAAGGCAGGAGGGCTCTGCAGAGGGACCTGGACAGACTGGAGAGTTGGGATGATCCCAAGGGGATGAGGTTCAACATTCCAAGTGCCGGGTCCTGCACTTTGGCCACAACAACCCCATGGGGAGCTCCAGGCTGGGCACAGAGTGGCAGAAAGGGACCTGGGAGTCTGGATTGCCAGGAAGCTGAACAGGAGCCAGCAGTGTGCCCAGGTGGCCAAGAAGGCCAATGGCATCCTGGGCTGGCTCAGGAACAGTGTGGCCAGCAGGTCCAGGGAAGGGATTCTGCCCCTGTGCTCAGCCCTGGTGAGGCCACAGCTTGAGTCCTGTGTCCAGTTCTGGGCCCCTCAGCTCAGGAAGGAGATTGAGGTGCTGGAGCAGGTCCAGAGAAGAGCAAGGAGGCTGTGAAGGGATCCAGCAGAATTGCTGTGAGGAAGGGCTGAGGGAGGCTGGAGAAGAGGAGGCTCAGGGGAGACCTCATCACTCTCTCCAACTCCCTGAAAGGAGGTTGGAGCCAGGGGGGGGTTGGGCTCTTTTCCCAGGCAACTCTCAGCAAGACAAGAGGGCAGGGTCTCAAGTTGTGCCAGGGGAGGTTTAGGTTGGAGATGAGAAAGAATTTCTTTCTGGAGAGGGTGATCAGGCATTGGAATGGGCTGCCCAGGGAAGTAGTGGATTCTCCGTGTCTGGAGATATTTCCAAAGAGCCTGGATGTGGCACTGAGTGCCATGGGCTGGGAACTGCAGCAGGAGTGGATCAAGGGTTGGACTTGATGAGCTCTGAGGTCCCTTCATACCCAGCCAATTCTGTGATTCTATGATAATTATTCTGCTTACAGGAAACCTAATGTAATGCTCTGCCTCCTGCTTACTTTTCCTTTCCAATAGACTGAGCACCACTAAGTTCTCTGAAGTACTTCTTTTCTGAGGTCTCTCTCCAAAGGCTTTCTGTCCATTCTGCAACTGCTCCCACCTTGGCAGCTGTGAATGCTGCTGGGGACCAGTGGGGAAAAGGATTTGGTAGCCCAAAGAGACCTGCTCAGCACCACCAGCTGTGATCCTCACTTTGTTGCCTTCTCTCTCCAGTTCTTACAGCAGCTCCCTAATTACAGCACTGATTAAGATTTTTTATTTTTTTTTAATATTCTGACATCTTCCCAAGGCTGGTGAATAGATTTAATAATTAGACAATGGGATTTTTCTCTTCCTGCCCACCCTCACCCCTCTCACTGACTCTTGCTTGTGATTCTATTATTATCTGGCATATTGCAACAATGTGCTTCCTTTCAAAGGATTCTGAAGAGTACAGCAAAATATCAGAGAAACAATTCAAATATGGGAGCTAAAGTCAGAGAGAAAGGACAATGGACCACATTATGTTCATTTCACCACATAAACAATCCCAAAGTGCTTTCTGTCTTTTCATGCCATTCTCTAGTAACATCATAATTTTACATGCCTCTATTCAGAGCTGGAATGAAGTCTTCTCTTTTTTTTTTTTGTTATTCCTACACAGATATTAAATTGGAACAAGTTCTGTAGATAAATAAGCACTGTGTTAGTGATTTCAAATGGGGTTTTTTAATATATGCTGTGTGGATTCCATTGATTTGATTTCTCATTTGCTGGGAGTGCTTATCTGAATGTACTCCAGCTCAGAACCAGCTGAAATTTTCCAGCCTAGTAAAAAGAACATCCTGGATATGCTAAATAAACATTAAGCATCAATTTGTGATGCACATTTGATGTGAGAAGGTAACAGTTTGTGAGAACTTCCAAATTACCAGAGGGGAAACAAGAATGTAAACTATTTTTTGATGTTGTTTCAGTTGTTAAAAGTTGTTTTACTTTATCAAATAGTTTATGCAGTGGAGAAGAGAGGGGTCTAGATATTGCTCTTGTCTTTAACACTCTCACCTCATCATCACCTGGATCATCTCTGGACATGCTGAACCCACACAGGGAATGTGCAATCCGACACGTGCCAAGCTTGGAATTCCTCCATACATCTCTGTAGGAGAGAAATTAAACTCCATAAGTAGAAATATTTCCTGTTTCAAGTGCTGCTATAGCTAGAAATGTTATGCAGTAGAAAAAAAAAAAAAAGGAAATAGAAAAATAAAATAGTAAAAAAAAATTGTATATGCACTACAGTGCATCAAAGCCAGCTGCATCCTCCCTTTCACTGCACAAACAGGCTGAGGTGGCTCAACTATTAAATGCAAGGATGAGAGTAAAGGCTTGAGACTTCCTAAGTCCTGGCTTATCCTTATTTCAAGCTACACAAGTCTGCTCTTATTCCAAGATTAGGTTTTTAGGATGGCAATTATAGGAAAGATCAGAAGTTAAAGGAAAAATTTACTTCCCTCCAAATCAAAACTTTGACTCATTTAGGAGTAATTTTTGTTTATTTTTCAGCAAGCTGACTAGAAGTTAAGAATTATATCAAGGGGGAGAGAGGGGGTGGGTGGAAATCCCAACATGTAAAAGCTTCTTTATATTCTTTATACAAAGCAAAGGAATTGTTTTGAACTGAAGTGAAAGAGACCTTCCCCCACACCAAAAGGAAACAACTGCAAAGTGATGCAATCACCAGTTTCTGGAAACTGGGCTGTCTCTAACTACAGCCCCTCTAGAGGACAGAGGGACAAAACCACTTTGTGCTTTTTTTCTGTTTTGTTTATGTGGGTAAATGCTTCTCCTCCTTTGAGTACAGAAGGAGGAGGACTTCCCTCCATTCTGACAGAACTTTGTGTCTAAAAGTGCTCTCTAAACTTAGGACCAGTGACTAGATGTGGGTGAACGATTGCTTTTACCCTTTGTACAGTGAGCTTTCACCTGGAGCTGAACAGCTCCTTGAGTCTGGATTTTCATAGCCTAGGTATCAGCAAGAGAGATTCTTCTTTGACAGGGCAAATGCCAGCAGACACCAAATGAGGTCAGTTTCCCCCAAAAGGGGCATAGTGCTGTATGGAATGATTGCTCAGTATAGATGAAGGCACTGATTAAACTCATTCAGTCCACTGGTGTGAGGGATTTTGAAAAGCTGAGAGGAGACTGGCACAGAAAAAATTCTTTCCAGTTTTTCTAGCTCACTTGCTCATCCCCAGATGTATATTCAATGTGCTAATTAATCATCATTCCAAAAGCTTTTTAACTGTGGCAAATGAAAGCTATACCTTTGTGTTCTAAATGGGATATGTCATGCATCAGAAGATGAGGAGAATTCACAAAACTGATCGTAGGGTGTTTAGGAGTTAATACACAGCAGGTCTAAATGTATGCTCTGTTAAATTATGCTCAAACCAGCCTGTGTGTGTAGGAAAAAAAAAGTAGGCCCTCTCCTAGCCTGGAGGTTAATTATCTATATGATGTTAGTAAGATTTGATATGGTACTACTGGCAATTCAACATCTGAAGCTGATATTAATGGATTTGCAAGGAGCTGTGGGTACACTCAGGCTTATTAAAAAAGGAATGTATTGCAGTATTTTGGAGTGGAGGAGCAATACAGAGCACTGTGGAGAAGACACTTGCTAATCAAAAGAAAAAGAATTTTTTTTTCTTTTTTTCGCCTTGAATCCAAGAGAAGCACCAGAAGCACCATCACTGAGTACCTCTGGGAATGGTTTTCTTCATTTTTCCAAGTCTATAATTTTCTGAAGCATTGACATAAATTCTTTTACATAGGCATAGGTAGAAACTGAGCCTAAGTTCTTGAAAGAGAAACCAGGACTTTTCTGGAGCCAGAGGCGTTTTTACTGGGCATCCCATTATCCGAGTCTGATCCAGCATTACCTATCTTACATTCCTTTTGGTTTTGCTGCTTTTGATATGTTATCTTTTGAAGATAATTTAGTATGCTGTTGCTTATTAGCATGAGAGCTGTGTTTGCAGAGATTTTAAAACGTTGTAGTTGTTCAGCAGCTCTCTAAGGAGTTACTCACTTAAAATGCTGCTTCTCCTCTTTGTCCTGTGACCCATATTCTTTCAGGGCTTTGTTAACTCCAGTTTAGACTGCAGCAAAAAAAGTGCTTTCCTCTCATTTTGATCATTTTGTTGAGGGTATGTACATCCTACCCCTTCTTTTCAGAGAACTCAGCAGAACTTGATTTCCATTCTTCTCTTCTGTGCTTTGCCTTCTTAATCAAAACCTTTTACAAGGCCATTCTCTTTTTATACTTGTTTAATTCTGAAATAGCCGTATCAAAAGAAATTACTAATGCACTTGGATTGGTATCTAATAATGAAATTAAAACCTTCCTGCTGTGGTGGCCTTCAGGTCTCTAATTTACAGTTTTATTAGGAGAAGAGCTGAGCTACACAAATGAGATATTGTTTCTCCTTAGATAACAACCCAGCATGACTGCAAATGAAACTAAACTCTCTTGGAGTTTTTCTGTAAGATGTCTCAATCCTACATTCCAAAAATAACTCTAGGAAATGACTAAGCTATCATCTTTGGCCACCTTTATGGACTATTTCTTCAGTGCTTTGGATTTGAGTAAGTCCAAGCTTTTTCTAAGCATTATCCAGCTGGTGTAGAATTAAGCCAGTTGCAGTTTTTCAGGGTTTTAAAGAGAAAAAGTGCACATATCCTGTCTTTTGCCAGCCCTCCCTTGAGCACGTGTACATCCACAGTATGTACTCTTGCCTCTAAAATGGCAATACACAAGGGAATAAAGATTCAGCCCTAAGAGTTTTCCAGTTTTCTCAGGTCATGCTTCCTAAGTTACTTTTCTTGCATTCCCTTTTTTTTTTTCTTTGTTTTGATTTCTTTTTTCTTACTTTCTCCATCACCTAGATTGCTCTGAACCAGGACTGATTTTCTTCAACACACACTGATGTGATTAAAAAGGAAAACAAACCACAAACCTCAGAGCTCTCTCTTACCAATGTTTCAACAAACATTATTATAGAGTCAGAGTTATACAGCACTACAGGTGTAAAACAAACTGCTGGCTGAATGTAAGCACACTGGCAGGTTGGTTTTTATCTTGGTGCACTGTCTTAAGCATGGACAAATGGGGAACCTTTATCTGAGTTCAGATAAACTTCTCACCTTGTATTTAATTATATTCTGTACATTTTATTGAGATATTTTAAGTCGTGGGGTATGATTTGAGTCACCAGTCTCCATGCTTTAAATTACCTCCCAGTTTACTGTGAAATCTTGAATTACAGAATGTGGATTACACAAACATCTGCTGTGCTTTGTTTATTACAGAATCCCCACCACGTCAGTACCATGTGCTTTGATTCCATGCTGCTGTAAATCCAAGAACTCTTCCAAAGTGAATGAAAAAAGCATCAGACTTACAATGCCAGCAGGAGAGCAGAGCCTTGCCCACCTGAACTATTTTAAAGAGATGATTTTGTAAAGAAACAGCTAGACAAAGCTTGGAAGTGTGGTCTTAAGAGATATGCAAAGTCCTTCAGTCAGGTCTGGCACACATTTGAGCACTGAAATGCCCCCTGGTTCATTCCAGCATTACCTTTTTGTTGCCCACGTTCCCTTAGGCCTCAATTTCCTTGACAATCACTTTGGTACCTGTCTAACTGTGTGGCATCTTGCGGTAGGTGAAGCTACTGAAGCATATATTGTCTTTGATTCTAGGTCAAAGAAGACTATTCCTGCATGAGCATCTTGGCTGATTCAGACTCTTAAGAGCTCTTCTAAGCTCGGTGTCTGTCTGCCCAAGCACTGGGGTCAGTCTGCTTCTGCCAGACAGATTTAGCATTGGTTTTGCCTGATGATGTTGTGGAGGGTGGAGCAAAATCTCCAGACTAGTTTGGAAAGGCACATGGTTCAGTACAGAGGGAGCTCCTGGCTATCCCTGTCCTTCAGCAATCAGCCTTCCAGAATTCCTTTCTGGGCTTTTTTTCTGCCAATCAGCCTTCCAAAATTCATTTCTGCTTTTTGTTTCTGCCTCTGGTTTATCTACCTGATCTGCTGGATGGGTTGGTGATTGGAGGGAAAGGGTTGCTTGCCAGTGTAATCAGCATGCCATTCCTTCCAGTAACTCCTTGAGAAATTGTGCCACTGTGTCTTTCTCAAAAAAAAAAAAAAAAGAATATCAAAGAAAATCAACACATGTTCCTTTGGCTCACAGCTCCAAATAAAGAATTTTTTGTTAATTATCCATTGCCACAAGCTATGATGACTGACTTCTTATCTCAGCAGCTTCAGCAGTAACTTCCCACAAATAAGGCTTTGTGGGTTTTTGGATGGGAGAGACTTATTTCATGTTCACTTAACCTTATTCATATTATTCACAGGTTACTGCATGGTATATGGTTAATACAATAATGGCCTGCCAACCTCTTTATAGGTTAAGATGGCCTTTGACAAAAAATTATTCTAAAAAAGGCTCTTCACCCTTGTGTAATCTGGAGAGGAAACACATGTCTCCTTGAGAGACAGAAACCCAGGATACAAACCAACATCACCAAATCAACAGAAAGTGTATTCAAAAACAAATAAATTCTAATATCAGATATCTGCAGTGCAATTTTAAAGAAATGAGCTTTCAAATGCATAAGCTTTCTGGTCACGTAGACTGCAAATACTGTCTATGAAGTATTTTTCCACTTATATTTACATGAATGCAAAATGCCACAATGCAAAAAGAAAGCTTGAGATTATCAACTAAAAAAAAAATCCAATTTGATTTCTCTTTTAAGGCCCTTGTGTAATTCTTTTTTTCCAAAAAGTACAATTATCATAAGACTGAGGCCTGCTGAGAATAACAAGGTTTGCTTTTGTATTCATTTTCATAATAGTTTGTGCTGAGGTTTTAAACAAATAAAAATAAAAAAAGGAAAGAAATGCTACTAGATATCTCAGAGAATGAAGATGCATAACGTGATGTGACATTGTTAAATGATTTTGTGGTGTTTTGTGAGGAAAATATTGGGCTATACTGAGATAAAAGAGGAAATACATTTATCTTCTCTTGCATCATGCATCAACCTGGCTGCTTCCTGTAGCTGCTCCTGCATCTGAACTCCAAACCAAAGGGACCACACAATGCTGGGGCATTCTGTGGACATTCTCCTCGGGGCAGAAGTACCCTGAAAGTGCTTTACCTTAGTGTAGGCTTGAGTATAATCTGGTTGAAATACACACTTTCTGTGTGAGTGTTCATGCAGAGCAGCTTTCAGCTGTCTTCTGGAGCTAGCAAGGACAACTCCTTGCTTATCTGGCCTTCCTTTCTGTCCAGTTCTGGCAACTACATCTGCATCTTACTGTGTCTCTGGAGTGACTCCCAAGAGGTAATCAAAAAAGCAAGAGAATTAGGTAGCTAGTGATAAGCTGAGAAAGATGCAAATGCCTCTGAGCACAGATATAATCCACCAAGACCTGGCTCAGAGTTCAGCAAGATTTGACTAGGAAAATGTCATTTTTGTTACTTTCAAAGTCATTCTGTGAAAGCCTTGAAAAGTGCCTCCTGTGGGAGCATGATGGACACAAGGTGGATGTGAGTGAGAAAGAAGATGAAGGTGAGGGAGATTTGGCCACTGCGCTTGGTTCTGGTCCCTTAATTTCTGAAAAACAATTAAAAGGGTAGTTAAGTCTTTTTTTTTCCTTTTTTTTTCTGAAGTCAGTGTTGCTGACAGTCCACTGGGCTAAACACTGACTGCATCTGTGCTCCTAACAGTTTGTCCTGGGAGAATACGCTCACTCAGCTGTCTGGAGCAGTACCATGTCCAGCTTCAGGAGCACAAATCCATTCTTCTTCCCAAACTACTGGACCAAACTCAGACTCCTGCTCTAGAGGACTGGGTGTCCCCTTGCCTGGGGTGATCATTTTCTCCTTCTTCTGATTGTGGCGTTTAATTATTGTTTGTGTGATGACAACCATACTGCTACACTGTATTGTGTCAGTTTCTTTAAAGCGATGGGCAGAGGTAGAGAGAAGGAGGACTGAGCCCTGATCAAAACTGGAGGCTCATTGAGGACTTTGTTCCACAAGTAACAGTTGCAACGTTACTGGGCTCTAGCAGTGAGAACTGAAGGCAAAAATCACATTTTGCCTCACTACAAGAACACTGAGGTGCTGGAGCAAGTCCAGAGAAGGTCAGTGAAGCTGGGTAAGGGTCTGGAGTACAAGTCTTGGGAGGGGCTGCTGAAGGAGGCTGAGGGGAGACTGCATTGCTCTCTACCACTACCTGAAAGCAGGTTGTAGTGAGGTTGGGGTTGGCCAAGTAACAGGTGATGAAACAGCCTCAAGTTGTGCCAGGGAAGGTTTAGGTTGGATATTAATAAAAAAAACCTTCACTGAAAGGGTTGCCAGGCTGGCAGGGAGGTGGTGGAGTTCCCATCCCTGGGAATATCTAAGAGGTGTAGATGTGGTGCTGAGGGATATGACTTAGTGGAGGACTTGGCAGGGCTGGGTTAGTGCTTGGGTGTGATGATCTTAAAGATCTTTTCCAACAAAAACAATTCTATGATTCAGATTAAACTTGCACAAGGAACCCAAAGCAGTGAGTGGAACAGGTCTCCCCTAAGCCACCTCAGAACAGTGACAACACAGCCACGTTTATATGGCCTTTGAGGCAGGTGTCACCATTCTCTGCTGTAATGGGAACTGGAGTTACTGCAGGGAATGGATCCAAGCCCATCAGCCTTGCCAAGATTTGGGCTTGTTGGTTCCAGCCCTTAATGCTCAACTTTGAGATTCAGGCTGCTCCTCACATCTGTGTGGAGGAAGAGTGGCTGGGTCAGGCAGGAGAGCTCAGCCTTGGGCAGTGCCACAGACTCACTGTGTGCTCTGGAGGGCACAGCTCAGCACCCAAACCCATGGTGGGACACAGAAGGCAAAGCTGGCTGATTTGTTTCATGAACCTGCCAACCTCAGTTAGATCTGTTCCTCACCTGAATCTTGATTTCTTTTTTTTTTTTCCCCCCCCCAACAATTTGCCCTCCACTATGTTTAGTGGCAAGTTATGGATATTTTGTTGTAGCTCTGAATTGAAACATATTATACAGCCTAAATTAAACTCTGAATTAAAATTCAGAGTTTTGTCTTCGACGCTAGGAAAGTATTAAATTGTCCTCAGCCTTGATGGAGCTTAATTTTTTTGTGTGTCTATCAGTGTGTGTCAGGCAAGCCAAGTGTCACATTGAGGCATGATTTACATATTCATGAAATGATTTGTATTCAGAAGCATTGTTTAATGTTTTCTGGACAGTTTTTCATACTAATAAGTGTTTAAGTCAGGAGAATATGCAGGTAACCCTCAAAATGAAAGCCTGCCATAATATTTGCAAAATATTACTTCTGAGTCCAAAATAAATAATCAAATGAGTCCTGAATTATTGCACTTCTTTTTTTGCAAGTAAACTGTTCAATCAAACAGCAATGAAATACAGTTTTTACAAGAAAATAATTAGGAATGCCCTTATTTCTCAGGGGGACATCTATTTTCCTTCTGCTTCTTGACTGTAGATCAAACAGATATTGGACAGTTGTTTTCAAGTAATAGAAGGGCTCACGTTTAAGTTTGATTTACACTAGCATTTCTCATGCATTGAAAACGTGTGCTTGTGCCCCTCTAAATTACACTTTGATTTTCAATCTATATATTTCTCAGTCAATAAAGATGTTTGATGGCAGCAAGCCAACTCGTTTCTTGGTAGTAAATCGACTTTCTTCTCTCGTGTTCTAAATCCCAAGATTCTGGGTGCTGTGAGGTGTCTGCATCTTTCAGAGCCCCACTGGATTTGCTGGGACTGCAGCTGAGCAGTGCTGGCTGTGGGGCCTCTGCTTTGAAACCTCTTCAGCTCCCAGCACGGAGCTGTGGCTCAGTCAAAACCCACAGCCTCAACACTGAAAATGAAGGAGTTGTTCAGCCATGTGTTCAGTCCATCCAGCCTTGTCCTTGAGCCATCCTGTTCACAGCATTACTTCCATGAGCAGCAGCAGAAAGTTTTATGAGGTCTCTCTCTAAGGTTTTCCACTGCATGGTTACAAAACTCCACACAGAAATGTGGACCCATCCGTGCGAAACTGCACGGATCATGTGGGCATGATGTGATCATCAGCCCAGGAATGGGCTCTCTGGCAAAGCCTCCAGCTAGAGGAAATGGCTCTACAAGTCCAGAAGGAGTTCTCACAGATCTCAGAGAAGCCCAATCAGTAGGCTCCCTATTTTAAGTTACAAGATGTTGCTGCAGGACCCTGTTCTTCTTCTTCAGAAGTGCTGTGATTTCAGCAGTGTCCACACCTCTTTGTTCATAACCACACAAGCAGCTTTTTAGGTTGTCTCTGACAACAAGGTGGTCTCCTCTGTTCAGTAAAAGCTGTTCAGGAATGTGTGAACCCAGCACTTCAAGATAAAACAACCTCTTTTGGCTTGGAGTATATGGACTCTGTAAACATTTTTGCAAAGTAGCAATAACCTCAGTTAGAATACTGGGACGAGCACAACCAGATGTCTTTGTTATATACCCTTGGTTCTTTTTTCTAAAGAACCCTTCAAAATCAGAAAAAGGCAAACAAAGCAATATCAGTGCTCTCTGTTAGGTTTGTGCCTGGCTTTCAGGCAAAAAGTAACCACAGACCCAAAGCTATAAAGTAATAGGTGTTTTTCCTTATGGCTTTTAAATGTTTTGTGGATTTACATTACCATTTCACAAGTAAATAGTTCTCAATTGCACCGTTCCCCTCCCTCACTCCCCTTGAAACTGAGAGAGGAAGAGGAGCAGAAAGGTGCAGCATTCCCTTTGGAAGGCCAGGAAAATGTATTAGGGAGGTTCAGGAAGTGCTGTTGAGCAACTGGTGCTATGTGAAGGATGTTCTCTCTCCTCTGAAATTCCCTCTTTGCCAACACATGTTTGAGGCCCATCCTGGCCCCAGTTCCTCTGGGTGGAGCAGTGCCAGAGGGACACCCCAGCATCTGCATCCCGGCGGGTGCTGCCTGTGATGGGCAGGGTGCAAGGACTGGGAGAAGGAAGCTCAGCTAAGCAGATGCCAGCACAGACAAGGCTGTCACTTTTACAAGACAATGTTTCTGACTTTGGGCTGGGACATCAGGAAGTCTTAGAGAAACAAGGAGAAGAGTAGGAGGACTGGAAAGCATCTTGCTGGTGAAGACAATGTGCTTGTGGCAGAGCAAAAAAGGCACTGTTCCTTCCACTCAAAGAAATTTTCTGAGCACAACCCGTTTTAAAGAGGAAAAAAGAAACTAAATCATGCAAATTAACTAACTTTTCTGTCTGATGCTGTCTGAAGGCATCCCCACTAGGCATTACTCTGTTTTATGGCTGGATCTCTCAGGTGATTTATCCCATGGAATCACATCCCATTGCTGGGAAGGTCTGTGGGTGATTGTAACTTTGCACAATGGGTTTGGAGAGCCAATTTAGTGACAGAAGAAACACTTCACAGTACTGAAATTGAGAAAGAGGTGTATGGGGATCCTTGGGAGAAAACAGTTTATTCCCATATTCCCAAACTCATTCTCCTGACTGGTGGAGAGCATGACAGATGTTTTCTCTGCTGGAGCATGAGTTTTTCTTACTTGGTTGTGTTTAGTGACTAATTCCTACTGAGGCTAATGGTGAATGTAAGAGTACAAAAAAGCTGCAGTACCCTGTTGTTTGTGGCTCTTCACTACAGAGGCATTTTTTTTTAATTTTGTCTCCCAGAGTCTTTCCTTACAAGACAGGAAGGGAAATTCCTTGTTTAAGAAGTTACCTTGCACTGGAGGGTTCATAGAGCAGTCCTTAGAACAAAACATTCACTTGGAATAGATAGGGTGGCTTTACTGGTGCTGTGATGTTGCTGAGCAAATGTCAGCAGACTGGAATGTGGTAAATGGGACAAAAAAGTGGCTCCTCTGCTAAGGGAACCCCAAGAACTCTTTTCTAAACATGTAACTCTGAGGTGGCACTGCCTGCCGTGGGGACTGAGCAAGTTGGGCCAGGACTCCTCCTGGAGCCACAACTGCCCAAGTTTATAGCCAAGAACAGCCTGGGTTCATACAACCTCCAGTTCAAGATACACCAAAGGAATTTTAGGTATCTCTCATACATACCCACTGGATTGGAGGGATCCTTGGTCTGACTCCGAGTAGCAAAGCACAGGAGGGTATTTAGGGTGTGTACCTGTATCCAGGTTTACCACGGGTTTCTGTTCCTACAGTGTTCCTACTCCTGACATCCCAGAGTCGGGAGCAGGGGTCTTTTGATCCAGCCAGAAGGTCAGATGAGGCACTGTATACATCTTGCTCAAACCACACATGTTTATGTATGTACATACACGATTAAATTCAGCTAGCTTCAGCAGCAGTGATTCAATTTGCATTTGCAATTATATTGATTTTGCATGTAAATTAGTTGCCTGCCTGGCACACACACTCACAGACCTACATTTTTCCTTGTGATTGACAGAAAGTGGGGGCCTCCTTTCAGAAGCAGGTTAGTGTTAGAGGAGGAAAATGCCAAAAGTAAAACCTCTTAAAAGCCTTTTAGTTGGTTGTCTTCCAAGGCACAACAGCTGCAGAGGGTGATTAGCTTCATGTGGTGTCAGTTGCATTTTTATCCAGCTTTATTCTGTGTAATGTTTTCTCTTTCACACATTTGTCCTTGCTGAGACTACAGCTGTGTGTGCCCCATGTGGACTCACCACTACAGACACTTCCCCTGGAGGGAAAGAAGTCAGCCACCCAGGAAGGGTGACCTCTCTCTGCCTTTCCATGCCTCATGGTGTCTGTCCCCTTCCCCACCAGGAAGAAAGAAAGCTCTGCAGCAATCCCAATTCAGTGATCATCTCCACATCACTCTCTTCCACTGGGACCTCTTTTGAAAATGTACTTGGTGACCCAGGGGAACTGAAGGCAAAGCAAGCACTGTGTCTGCTGGGGTAGGAGGGAGGAACATTGTGGCACTTGTGAGCTCACTGCAGTCAAAGGATTAAAAGGTAGAGGTGCCATTCAGCCCAGCCCCTGAGCTGCATCCCAGGTACTTGCACCAGGTGATAAAAAGTGATACTATCACCTTGAAGGGGATAGAGCAGCTCCATCTTTATTGCAAGCACTGACTCATTGTCTAGCCTGGGTTTCATATCCCTTATCCACTCCTTTCTCCAGGCCAGTACCCTTTCCTACAGCTGTTGCAGAACTATGATGTTTCATGGTTACAGCCCTAATCTCTCTTAAAAAAACAGCTTAAGAAAGGCTCCAGTAGGCTGCATGGGACTGGGCATCCAAAGATCTGGGCTGGGAAGAGCACTTAAGTTGTTAACAGCTTTCTACCTAGCACACAGAGATCCTTGTCCAGGCTGCTTCAAGCCCTTTTGAAGCTCTGAGAGTATTGGTGCCATGCTGTCAGATTGAAGCAGCACTGGTTCCAGGGTGCCATCAGGTCTCAAGAGTGTTAGTATCACCAGAGTCCCCCATATGTGCCTAACAGTTCTCCAAGATAAAACTATACCCAGCTTTTTGTACTTGGTCAGTGTTCCCTGTTGCAACTTCCACTATGAATTGGTAGGGATAGAGAGGTGTTAGTTAGTTAGAACTGTGTCAAAAGGACTGTATAAATGCACAGTTACCAAGTTTGCTCGTGGATTGATGGAGCTCACAAGGTTTGATGTCTGAACAGTACAGCAGTTGTATGGAAGCAAACTTGTCAATCACGTTCTGTATTTTTTTGCTATGGTACCTCTTTGATTCTGCATTAAATGAAGTGACAGGCTGCTGCTGCTTTAAAAGAAGTGTGATATCCTAATATATTCTCTTGCCCTAGTCTGTCTTTCATAGCCACATCATGACTTTGTTCCCTCAATCTTTTTTCTCCTTGACTATGAAAACCTGTTGCTGCAGAACAGAGCAGGATCCCATTCCCCACAGCAAGCATGTATTTGAAAACTTGGCTATTTAATGACACCTTCATCATCAAAACAAAGAATTTTATGTCAACCTTGGGTTCAGTTCAGAGAGCTCCATGTTTTTACAGTCCTTTTGTCAACTGAACTCCTCAGCACAGCTCCCACTGCACTTACACTTGGATTCACCCACTGCCCCATTAACAGTGGCTTTCTTCCCACTGCTGAAAGGACAGACATTGGGAGAATAACTTCTATTTGCATAACTGCACTCACACAGCCATCTTAGAGAAGAACTGCTCAGAACAAACAGTAACATCCACCCAATCCAGCTGAGGTGGCAGGAGAAAATGCCCTGGGCACAATTAAAGACAGAGGGATGGTCAGAGCCTGCTTCAGAACCTTAAGCTAATAATTACTCTACTGGAAAAAAAAACCCACCACTATAAAGTTTCTAAGGGCACCATGCTACACCTCTATTAACTCCTTTCTTGCTGCATTTCAATCGTCGTTTATTCTTACTTCACAAACTAAAAAATATTTGGAATATAAATATTATATTATAATATAATATTATATAAATATTATATATATTTATATAATATTATATAAATATTTATATTATAAATCATAGAATCATAGAACTGTCTGGGTTGGAAGGGACCTCAGAGATCATCAAGTCCAACCCTTGATCCACTCCTGCTGCAGTTCCCAGCCCATGGCACTCAGTGCCACATCCAGGCTCTTTGGAAATCTCTCCAGACACGGAGAATCCACTACTTCCCTGGGCAGCCCATTCCAATGCCTGATCACCCTCTCCAGAAAGAAATTCTTTCTCATCTCCAACCTAAACCTCCCCTGGCACAACTTGAGACCCTGCCCTCTTGTCTTGCTGAGAGTTGCCTGGGAAAAGAGCCCAAACCCCCCCTGGCTCCAACCTCCTTTCAGGGAGTTGGAGAGAGTGATGAGGTCTCCCCTGAGCCTCCTCTTCTCCAGCCTCAACACCCCCAGCTCCCTCAGCCCTTCCTCACAGGACTTGTGCTGGATCCCTTCACAACCTCCTTGCTCTTCTCTGGACCTGCTCCAGCACCTCAATCTCCTTCCTGAGCTGAGGGGCCCAGAACTGGACACAGGACTCAAGCTGTGGCCTCACCAGCTTTCTATAGCTCCTCAATTCTTCTACAGTAGACCAAACTGTTACAGCAGAGTACCTGCAAACCCAAGAACTGTAAAAGAGGTGAAGGCCATCAATAGCCTTACAGCTGAGGGCTGGGCTTGTTGTGCCACTGACAATACCAACCTGCATTTAACTTGGATTTCTCTGCCATGAATTAAGCACAGCTTTGTGAGGATGTGAAAAACACTTGTGTACTCAGTGGCATTTCAGTGCTTTCAGTTGTGCATGTCCTGCAAGAATGCTCTGCTAGGTCAGACCATGCAACCTGTTGAAGGAGACCGGTGCTGTTTGGCTGATCTCACACAAATGGTTACACAAAAAATGAAATGTCTTGTACAAAACTTCCAGTCTTTTTAATTTTGGGAGTTTCCTGTTGCTGAGTCAGTGGCTGCCTATTGGGCATTATAGTTTAAGGATATGCAGGGCATGAAGGCCTCATCAACTGGTCCTCAGAACACTAAATTCCTCTAACACAGGGAGGTTTCTGTAGAAATCATCTCCTAGGAAGCATTTTCTCTGCTGACTCCTATGTATAGGGCCACTGTTCTGCTGTAAAAGTTAACTGGATTTATTTTCAAAGCTTTCTCTTTGGCTGCCTGCCTTCTAAGCTGTTCTGGCTTTGCTTCCAGGTCTCTCTCCTTCTTGCATCTGTAATGCTTAAGCTTTCCTAATTCCTTGCCCTGTTATTCTGGGCTCCCCTACAGCACTCCCATCTGCATGGAAGTGAAGCTGCCTCAAAGCTTCAGGAGTCAGACGAAGCAGTCAGACCATTCAAAGAGCATGCATTACCAAGGAGCCAATTTCACTGCTACCAGCCCTGAGTGAAAGGCTGCCTTCCTCACTTGTTACCTCTGACATCACTGCAAACAAATGTGATCAAAAAAACCCAAAAGAACAGAAGAAAAAGGACTGGAACATTTTGAATGTATCTGTTAGTGGTCAGACCATAAGGGGTTACAGTGCCTCCAGAAGACAAGGTTTTCTGCTCTGGAGGGTGGGTGTAGCCTTCTTCAGCTTGACATGTTCTAATACAGATTTGTCACTTGCTCCTTTTCTTCAGTCACTTCCAGCTGCTGAGTGTAGGAAAAAAGCTACAAAACCAAGGATTTCCCATTCCATCTCACATGGTTTTCAAATGCTTCAAGTTTGATTCTTGCAGTAACAACGATTTATAATTATGGAGTTATTTCAGCCAAATATATTAGTGTGCATTAAATCCCCCAATCTCTTAGAGGCCTTTAGGGGATGTCACAGACAATGTGTGTCACAGATGGGTAAACTGGAGCTGTGGGGAAGGCAGGCAAGCTGCACAGTTGAGATTATAATGCCTGCATCTTAGCTTCCTGCTCCTTTCTGGGACTTTAATTCCATTTCAGAGCGTGAAGTAGATCAAGGGAAAAAGCTCTGCCTTTCACAGTTTCAGAGGTAGTTTGCACTACGAAAGATCACAAAAAAAAATAGGGCATTGGAGGGCAAAATGCAGCGAGAAGCAAAAGCTCAGGCTGTGGACTTAAAAAACCTACCTCAGCACCAGAAAGCAGAAGAGTATTTCGCTGCTGTTTCATTTTGACTTGATCTGACAACCTCATTTCACCCTAAGGTCAGAGGAAATCACAGTCCCATTTTTCTGTGGCCTACCGTGAGTTGTAAAGAGCCCTACTCCTGTTTTGCTTCAGAACAGAGCAGATGTAACATTTAGAGGCTGTGCCTAGCAGGGGCTGCCTAGAGCACCAAAACTGCCTCTTAAGTCCCCTCCCAATTTCAAGAAAAATGGCTAGGTTTTACCAGTCCTGTGTTCTCCTGCCTTTTCACTTGACTGAGCATTACTGGATGCTGTCTCTCTGTCAGTCACGTTTCATCTTCTCCTTTTGCCTTCAGCCCTTTTGGTCTAGAGTTGATTTTCTCACGTCTTGAAACAGAAAGTGTGAGGTCTGTGTATTGGCACATTTCTTAGAGCTTTCAGTGGCAGTGGGCTGCATCCTACATGCAGCTGCTGAATATCTTTATTCCCCTCTTGAAGGCAACGGAAGTTGCAGGCACTTGATGGTTTCAGCGGATGTTCATGATTTGGCATTTTCAAATCCATTTTTGCTGCTCCCAGCAAATGTATCCATGAATGTGTTCCCATATGTAGGTATAAAGGCAAATAAATGTGCTTGGGATACATCTGCATGTGTATTTGCACATGTTTTCCAACTGGAAAATTTTGCTTTATAACTAAGTTTGTCTCTCAGCCGTGGGAAAAATATTCCCGAGCTCTCTGTTCTTTAAACAAACCTTCATAACACTGCATTCCCATCACATCCTGGCAGTTCATTTTCTAAATAACAAAACCAGCCTCTGATTGAATTAGTGATGTGACTTGAATAACTCATTTTTACTCCACCCTTCATGTGAGCAGCTCGAAGCCCCTGTATTGCAGTTGCTAGGATGGTCAGATAAGTTCTGCTTAGACAAGGGACACTCAAGGTGCTCCACTTCTGCTGAAGCCCATTCCCTTCTCTAACCCCCCAACAAGAGGTCACAGTGGGGTTTGGCTTCCCTTTGATCCCCTGGAATCTGCTTTGTGTCCACTTCAGCAGCAGGGTGACTTACTCAGATATCTGAAGTAAAGGAGAAAACAGGTGTTTTGTCTCTGTTCTGTTTTCTACACTCTCACACTGGTATGTACAGGTCCTAACAGTGCAGAGTGCCACGTGTGACAGTGGTTCTGCAAGGAAACATGACTAAAATCAGACCTAAGGAGTCAGAGAACAGGCAGTAACTCTGGCTAAGACAGAGAGTCTCACTTGGGCATGTGTTTCAGCAGGGCATTCCAAGGGAATTTATGTGCAAAGTGTTCTAAGGATGGTGTCCAGAGCCTCTGGACTGGTAAATAAAGAGAAAAGAGGGAAAAAAACATACCCAAGCAATAAACAGACATTCCCAGCATTACAGCACAAACTGGAGTGTCAGACACAAGGAATACTGAGCAAACAAAAGGCAAGAGGAATCTTTCTTCTCCTCCCATAATTCACAGTGAGTTTTGCACTAACACTGTGTCTTGAACAAGAGTGGTGGTTGTGCCTTGAGCTTTCCAGATCTGTCTTGCCCTTGCTGCCAGGAGCAGTCACAGCCTGTTCTGGCTCTGATTGAGACTTCCCAGCTACAGCTACAGCAGCAGCAAGAGCCAATCCCTGTGTGCACTGGGCATGTGTGTAACACACAGCCTGCATGTGTGTGGGCATGTGGGCTCACAAGTCACTGATGTTTTTAAAAACCACCACATTTTGTGGAACTTGCAGGTAGGAGCAACAGAGCAGGAAGATACACTTGTTGGTATGGTGTGAAAAGCACAATGCAAGCATCACTCAGAAGCCACCTCCATGGTTTGAAGAATGGGTGATTGCTCTCCAACAAGAAATGTTTGCTGGTTTTGGCAGCTGATTTATTTCTATCCTGCTGTTTGTGGAATCACTTCCCCATTCATTTGTTCTAGATTCATCATTTTGACATGCAACAGCATCCTCTGGGTGGTATGTGGAGTTGTCTTTGGAGAATGAGGGTTTGTGTGGGCAGGGGAAAAGCCTGTGGGGGGAGGATCATTTCTGTTACTTCTCATTGTGCTGAGGCTTAGGGATGCCAGAGGAAAAGTATTGCAAGGAAGGTTTGTGGAGCAAATTGCCTCTCCCTCAACTTCATGTCCCTTGCTAGAGTTCTGCATGCAACTGTTGCCATTTTTGTTTATGGTTAATGGCACAAGGGGTTGGGCCTTCTAGTGCTACTACTCTGGGAACTTGATCATTCCAATGGCATCTTGAGGCTGTACATTAATTTCAAGCCTCTCTGGACACTGAGCAGAGCAAACTGTCCTCTTCCAGTGAAGGAACAACAGGGCTTGTCTAGAATCAAAAACGTTCACTGCAGGGAATATTCTTTTATAATTGTAATTTCCAGATACAAGTACTTTGCTTACAGTCATTTTATACAAATAACCTGAAGATAGAAGGGAAATATCTGAAAATAAAATCTTTGATAAACTATCATAAAATCCAAAGATTGCAACTGAGAAGTCCTGTATGCTTCTAGCGAGGGTTTCTGTGTGTTAATTTCATGCAATATGCATTTTCTGAAGAAAACTGTAAAATTTTATACATGTATTTTCCCTCTCAGTAGAGTAATTCCTACTCTAACAGCTTATTTTTGGCTGTAACACATGAGATGCCCATACAGATCATCATATGTCCTAAAGAATTTGTAAAATATCATTCTGCACTTCTTCCTATTTAAGCTTAAAGTCAGAATAGGTTTTCATTTCTGAGGGATGGCACTGTCTTATGCCTTAGAATAGACCAGGAGCTCTTGTTCTGCAGCACACTAAAGAAAGCCAAAACTTCTCATATCTTAGTAACCCAGAACTCAGTAACTCAGAGTCTAGGTGCAGCAAGTCTTGCATTTGCCTGTGACCATACAGCCATGACTTCACCCGCTTCAGGTGTAAGACAAACCCTCTCTTAGGTTTGTTTGTTTGTTTTCACCTGAAACTTCATCTGATGCAATTCATCTGACTTCCCTTTTTAGCAGCAAAAGATTTCTCTCTTTTGGTGCTTGTCTAACTTGATTCAGCAGCCTGTATCTACCATCAGCATAGCTCGACCTGGCACCTGCTGGACCATCAAGTTAATTCACAACTAACCTCTTTCACTCACCAAAGGAAATTAATACATTCAGCCAGACTGAGTAGGATTTGTCTAATTTTTACAATATAAATGTTTCTGTATCAGATAGCCAACAGATTGCTTTGCAAGGAATAAACAGTCTTTTTCAGGGCAGGTTTCTTTGGAACTAGTTTAGACATGAATCAGGATGACATGAACTGGTTCCTAGAGTCTTAGGCTACTTAGACTAGGTTTCCACTAACTATAAAGGAATCCTGGTGATTCTTCAATCAGATTCCTACGTTTCATCAGATCAATCCCCTCGTTTGGCTCAGAAGTAGCATCTGGAATTCTCTTTGCTGCATATGTGAATGAGAAATGCCTTTGGTCTAGACAAAGTGAAAACTCAGCTTCCCCGACTGACACACTGCCTTCTCCTAGGGCTAGTTGTTTCATATGTGGTTCTTCTGATCCCCAGACAGTGTGAAATTCAAACAAAAAACCCTACAAAACATACCAAAGCCCAACTGGGTCACACAGGCATGATAATAACCTAACACCTTTAGGATTTTTACTGATGAAACTTGGCTATGCAATTGCAGTGGCTGCTGCCTGTTAATGTACAGTGTGATCCCACAGACCATTGGTCACTTAATCCAAAATCCTGCCCTCTGCACTTCATGGGTTTGTTCACAATCTGCATTTCTTCATGAGAAGCTTTTATGGAAGAGGAGAAAACTGTACTCAAAAATAGGAACCATGAGAATGATTGTTTCATGTCATCAGACACAGCCTTTCCCCAGGCAGCATCCATTCTTTTATCTCTGACCCCATCCACAGTTCAGTGTATATCACAGTATCTCTAAAACTTAAAATACTCCAGACTCACCAGCAGTTCAGATCAAGTTCATCTTGTGACAACTTGAACAATATACTATAAAATAAAACAGCTCCTATCTTTTCACAGTGTACAGTCCTTTAGAGAAACGGGGCTTGAAGCACAAATCTGTTTCAGACACAAATTTTTAGAATACCCTTTTCCTTTAGCTGGTTCTCTGATGAAACATTCATTAGAATTGCTTCCTGTTTCCTCCTTCATCTTCCACAGAAAATACCATTTTTCAGTGCCAACCCCCCAAGTAATTATCATGCCAGCAAACACAATGTTCCCTGATTCAAAAGGTGGGGGTTGGTTTAGAATGCTATTGTACATTAAGGTAAAGTAGTATTTACATTTTCATCTGAATTAAGTAATATATTTACTGTAATTTTTTCCTAAGCCATGCAGAGAAAGAGGAGAGACACTGCTCTTTGTGCTGGGACACTTTAAACCTTAATGGTCCTGCCCACCTTCAGCTGATAGCTCTGCCCATGGGCCCTGGAGCACCATGGAACTTAGGGAAACTTTAGCAGTAGACTTGGTAGTGTTAGATTCACTGTTGGAGTCGATGATCTTAAGGGTCTTTTCCCACCTAAATGATTCTATGATTCTACTTAAGCTCAATTTAGGCTCTGGAGCTTGTAGGAGCATGAATTCCCAGCTCAGCCACAGCCATGCCTGTGCCTGGCCACAGACCTGTTGATCTTTACTTGTTAAGCTCACTTTCTAGCTCGATCTCAGACCCATCTCATCACCAGAAACCTACCTGATTCTCTGGCCTCTTGGTTGTCTGGCTGCCATCTCCAGCTCTGCCCTGCTTGTCTCCTCACCTGGCTGCTGAGGCCCCTTCCCTGCTGGCTCTGTTATCCCTAGGGGTTCTCAGATCCTTGGGACCAGCTGGGCCTTGCTGGGTGCTGATGCTCTGAATGTTGAGGGTTGTCTCTCTACAACAAGAGAAAGAGACAGATGAGGGCTATACATAAAACCTGCCAGCAAAAGCTCTACTAGGACATACAAGAAAAAGCTTCTTGGTAAAATGAGGTGCAGGCTAAGTTAATGCCCCTGGGACTGGAAGCACCTTAAACTGTTGGTTTGCAGTTCCATCTCTCTGAGATATTGGCATGTTCCACAACAGCTAGAAACTCCAGCAACTGTTCTAAATAATGTTGTGATTGCAAATACTTCAGGTGTATCCAGGCCAGCTCAGGACCACTGAGAAGAAGCCTCTGGTGACCATTCTCTCTGTGCCTTTGCTGCAGGCCAGCTCTAAACAGGAAACCTCAGTATGTGACTTGGTCTGATTACACATAAAAAATGGGCTTACAGAAAGAAAAGGTTTTTCTCAGTGGTAAAATGCATGGTGGATGTACTCACCTGCCTGCAGTTAGAGCTTGGGATCCCTGTGGCTGAAGGAAGGCAGCAGCTCTGGAGCCTTTCTGCAGCCCAGGGATGTGCAGGATGTTTGCTGAGCTCAGTGATATCTCAAAAGCATTGTGCCTAAGACTGTGGAGTGCATGGATGCTGAGTGGTACTGCTCAGGCTGGTGTGCTGCCTGGGAGATCACTTACTGGGAAGGGAGTTACTGGCAGGTAGGGAGTGAGAGTTTGGAGGAGGAAGAGGGAAACCTCTTGGGAAGGATGAAGTTCAGTGCCAATGAAAATCTGTTAATGACTCCTCAGATTCCTCTGTCCAGCTTGAAAACTGGTATCTCTCAGCTTACTGTAAATGTAATAGAACTTTCCAAACATATTACCCCCTCTGGTTTTCCACTTTCCCTCCCTTCTGTACATTGTCTATGTACTAACCTTGGTGGGATTTCTGTAGTGTGCCATACCTAACATCTTTCCAGTATTTGATTTCTCACAGCTTCTAAAAAAGAACAAACCCAAATCTATTTGAAGTGTTTGAGGGTGGGGGTTTGTTTCTTTCCACTGGGAAAGAAATTAAAATGAGAAAAGGGATGGAGTTAATAAGAGAGAGAGTGGAGAATAAAAGAAAGGCCACCTAAAAGAGTACTGTGTGGAATCTGAAGCTTTGCAAAGCAGTGTCAGAAATTTTCTATAAAGGAAGCTAGTTTGACAAGCAAGAATTATTTTGCTGTGCATGACAGGTGAGATGGTGTGTATCAGTACTTCACCTGTATCCACCTGTTCCTAGGACAAAGTTTAAAGGCACAATGACACCCAGTGCAGACAGCTCTCCAGATCCTCTCCCTGGAGCAGGCAGCCTTCCAATGCAGAGAGGGAGCTTTAAGTAGTGGTGATTAATTCATCAACCCAGCAAACTGGAAAGCTGGATCTCACTGAATGGCTCATTAACCTAAACCATATTAAGCTACAAACACTAGTTAAAAGTCACATGTAATAGTAACTGACACTAAAGGGAACACCAACTGGCACATTCACCCCTTATTCACTCTTCCAATACTTGTGCCTGAATACCCAGATGAAGCATGGAGGGGGCCATGGACTGGCTTGGAGAGGCCCCTTCAGGAATGTGTAGAAACTCAAGTTCAGGCTTTCACCTCAGCAAAGAAGAGCCAGAGCAGATCTGCTGTGAATAGTGGCATCAGATGCATATGTCATTCCCAGAGCAAAAAACCCCACGTGCCAATCAAGCACATCTCTACCCCGATACACAACTGTCACTGAATTAGGTTGGAATTAGAAACCTGTGGTGTTTTGGGTTTTCCCTGAACTGTGACCAGAAGAGCAAGAAGAGCTGATTAGTGGCATTAAACAGGGCTTGTCCCCTTGCTTTCCATGCCTGTGTTCTAGCAGTGAGAAGCCACTGCTCAGGGCAGAATGCCAGTTCTTCTGCAATTACTTCTTTACCACTTGTGCCTGCAGCTGAGTTGCTACAGGAGTTGACAAGTGGTATATACTTTTGGTACATAATTGAACTGAAATGCAGTTTAAAATAAATTCTTCTAGCATACTTCTTGGAACAGCTTCTAGAGTTGTTTTGTGTACTAGATTTTCCATAGCCCTAACTGGTTTGGATTACAGATTTGTTTTACTTAAACTGAGAATCTATCTACGTTTGTCTTCTGTCCCTTTGGATGAACATTACTTCTGTGTCACAAGGAGAGGTTAAAACATTGCCTTTCCCTTTTATGTAGGCAGATATTCTCTATCCTATTTTTTGTTTTATATTTTTTCTTTAATTCCTACTGGGAAAACCTAATTACAAATACTATTTCTTTCCTCAACTGTACTGGTTCAACGTGTGCAGAATTAGACAGGAGAGTCCCATTAATGCTAATGGAAACTTTACACTTTTATGTCCTTTCCTACCAAGCTGCAGTTTGTTCTGTCTTTTTGAGTCTTCCTCTCCAAAACCTCTTGGTTTTACTACTTAGCATTCCAGCTACCTGAAGCTTAGTAACTCTCTTGCCATAGTTAAACTGAATTTGCAGCTACGTGTGCTTGTAGTTAGCTGAACTGCAGGCTTGCACACAGAATTCTGCTATCTTCTTTTGACATGATATGCTGCTTACATGAGCAAAATCCCTGCTGTCACACCATCACTCATTCTTCCTAACACTGCTTACTGCCCCCCTGCTGGTTTTTATCTTCTCCTTTTTCTCCTGGATAAAGCAATGTTTGCCCACTAGCAGATTTGGCTTAAATGGGTAGGATATCAGGTGTGTTCACATTTGCAGCCACCATTTAAAATAAATACAATTATGTTATTACCTGACTGTAAATGATTGCAATTAGTTCTGCATTGTGTCCTGGTTATCAAGGCTTCTGCTGGCTGCCTTTTAGTCAAGTGAAGCAGTCTCTCCACCACCAGGCTCTTTGGATAACGACTTGTGAGCAGCATTTCCCTAAATCCAACTCTATTTCTCTTATTTAGCAGCCAGTGCTGGAACTGGCTTGAAGATACCCTTCTGTTTTCCAGATTAGGCACCTGCTGACTTACACACACTGTGTGGTTTTCTTTTCTTGACAGCAATTTCAGGTCAGTATAGATTTCCAGTAATACGGATGCTCAAGATCTGTGGAGGTTCTCAATGTTGTTTTCTAACTAGAGTTATATGGCCTGTGAACAAGTGAAAGGAAACAAAGGGGCTTTCTGTACATTAAACCTCATGTTAGGCATTGTGGAGAAAGAAATGACAGGTTCACTTGGTCTGACAACTGTTGAATTCCCTTTTGTCACCAAAAGACATTAAGCAAGAAGAGAAGGCAAATGGATAAACAAGCCCAACATCTGTGACTAATTACACTATGAAAGCAAGGAGAGCTAAAAAACCAAAACCCAAACTGCACAAGAAGATTGGATCTGCTGGCAGGATGGATGATGCTTTTCTGTCCCTATTTGCCCTGCAAAGAGATGGTTTCCTGAGTCACTGTGGGGTTGATTCTGCTTGTCAACATTGCATGGAAAATGCAAGCAGCACTTTTAGTCAAACTGTGCCTTGTGTTTCCCTGTAACACTGCCCACCTCATCATGAAGGATTTAGGGGCACTTTTGGCAGGTTGTCCTACAACAGAGTTTAGTTCTCTGCACCTCAGATGTTTCTGTAAACCTGGTATGTGGTGGTATCACCACAGAGAAGCAAAGTGTGTGATTCAGTAGGATTAATTTTTCCCCTCTTGCTCTCCACCTGCTGTCTGGCTTTCAGTACAGAGAGTAATGCAGGACTCCATTCCTCATCACAGAACTCCCACATCCCAAGTGTATTCCCAGGGGAATAAAATTTACCAATAATCTCCTATGCAAGTAGGCTCTGAGACAGCCCTGATAAAGCAACTTGAGGCCACAATGGTCTGATGGTTGGAATAAAAGCTGCAAATGGCCTGTATGTACCTTGTAGCAAGGAATGCTCAGGTTTTAAGAAGGGTAGATGATCACTGTGCAAAGATTTTGGGAAGGAAATGTCATCAAGCAACATTCACAGGCAAAACACAAAGTAAAATAAAAAAAAAAAAAAAGAAAAAAAAGTACTGAGCATTGCTGATAGCAGATGCTGGTTGAGCAGGATGCAAATTGCAATCAGCCCCTTACAAAAATAACTGGAACAGACTTTGTCTTCTATTTGGAGAATTATCCTTTTGCATTTGATGCTATCTCTTCTTTTTTTTCTCCTGCTTCCTAGAATTTATTTTTTTTAATATTTTCTTGTCAGTATTTCAGAATGATCAATGCTTTCACAGGTCAATCAACAGGCAAATGTGTGAAAAAATCTTCTATAAATTTCTGGGGAGAAGTGCAAGCAGAGTGACTTTGGTTTTTTACTCTTTATACTCACTACAGAGCAAGAATATTAAATCCACTTTCTTGCAGCACCGAATAGCACCCAGTAAGTTTAGAAGCACTGGACAAGAGTCAACAAATGCTATGCAGGAGACCATGAAAAGTATAATGCTTCCAACAGAAAATGTGAAATTTGAAGCTAACGTCTCATTAATCATAAATTTAAAAAGAAAAAGGAATTCTTGACTCTAGTTGTTTTAAACTCATGTTTTGATACAGAGAAAAAAAGCCTGCAGCTTGCTGAGTTGCTAATTGCAGCTTGTTTCTTTCTTCCAAAGTATTAATTCAGAGCATTAACAGGCTAGTTGGACTTCTGATTTCAAATATTTAAAAGATAATGATCCAGTGCTAGAGCATCCTCCAGAGTCACATTGACAGTAAGCCTTCTACAGGAGCCAGGCTGGAGTTTACTTGCAGGGAAATTGCAGCTACTCCAGCACCCTATGAACAAGAATGCAAACAAGGTCTTTCAGTCACAAGCCCTGGCAGTATTCATCGGGTCTCAGCCAGCTGCCAATCAAGTAGCATCATTTAATTTGTAACCATAAATGTTCTAGACAAGGAAGAGAACCTTCTTTACAGGCTCAAGTACAAAATAAGTCATGTGGCAGTCGAGAAAGGGGCCAGGCTCAGGTCAGCACTCAGGACAGCAGAGCAGGGGAGGAACTGAACCTGCTTTAGCTGTGATCTTACAACATCTGGCACAGTAGAGGAGCTATTGAGATGCAAGCCATTTTAAATAGATTATCTGCTTGGAAGTGTTTTGCTCATTCTAAAGCTGCTCACAAACTTTGCGTAAAATTTGGCAAGTGGATTATTTTTTCCAACAGGTTGGAGAAACTGAATTCTGACAAAGCTATAATGGTTGATTTTGACCTTCTCTTTTCAATTGGAAGCTTCAGTTAGATTTGTAGAGGGTGCTAAAAATGCAAACAAAATGACTTTGCCTGGATCTAAAAAAACAAAAATAAATGAGTTTGACTCAAAGCAGAAGTTCTTTGCTGAGTGGTGCAGGGTATGCAGCTCAGAAAAGACCTGCAGACTCTGTAAGCAGGTAAGACCTCTTCACATTCATGATGCTTTATTTAGCACCTTTATTCTGGCACCATTTGGGAAGACACTAAATCCTCTTTACTAAAAGCATTGGTGTTGTAACTTAGTAGCAACCAATAGCAAATTATGCTGAATGGAAGCAACTGTCTTGGGCAGGGCCAGAGGTGGACAACAAAGCAAAGGGAAACTGAAAATCAAATTCCCTCCCCAGCTTCTGTCACACTGAGTCTTCCTGTCAGCTCCTGGACTCTCCCTACTACTATAAACTGTACTTTTTTTGTATTCCATTTCTTTCTTCTCTCTTGAATACCATTGCTTTAGAAAATGGTTCTTCATTGAGAACATTTCATGGTTTTGTAGGTATCCATGATGTTAATAGCACAGATTGCATTAACTTTAGAGAGGAACCATAAACCTGTTGGGCTTCCTAAGAAAACTTCCTAAAATATAGTTTCTAATTTGGCATGAAACTGTTTTATATTACCTGCTAATGAATTGTGCAGTCAGTTTGGAACTTGGGTATGAGAGCTGGTTATAAACACACCAAAAGTGATGACAGGCTTGTGTTTACATAAAGCTTTCTACCTGATTTTGGTGTCTTCTGCAGTATCTCTGTCTCTCAGACCTTCATGTTCTATACAGCCAAACTAGCCAAAAGCTGAGAGACCTGACAAGCAATTTGTGACAACTGTAAATAGGATAAGAGACTTGAAAGATTAAATCCTGCAGACTTCATTTAAGTGAGTACCTGTAACTGGTCTGGATCCTCATTTCATGCCTTACTGCCTTAATCAGAAAATGAGCCTTTCTCTGGGCAGCAAAGCAGCTCCAGAGAGAAAAGAGAAACATAAAGCCCAGCTCACAGAAGCCATATCTTGCAGGCTGACAGCCCTCTAGGGGAGAGGGCTTTTAGCTTTACCCTCCTCAGCAGCCATTTTGGGACCACAGTTGGTATTCACACAAGACAGCTGCTTCAGTCTTCCAGCAGGGAATGTTTTTATCTTCTGGCTGTTGGTTTTGCTGTGACTGTGCAGAGTTTGTTTTCAAATGAAGTTCACAATGTGGAATTAAAATACAGCGTATTCAGAATGTAGGACAGAATGGTAATTTAAAGGCAAGAAAAGGTCTGGAAAGCCTGCAAGGGATATCAGAGAGGAGAAATGGTTTCCATGACAACAAATCCACCAAAATCTTTGCATTCATATTGATTCTAGTGATGGATGAGCCAATTTGGGGGCAGGGAAGAAAAAGAGGAGAAAAATATTTAACTCTGATGAAGAATGCATTTTCCATGAAAAAAAAATATTTAAATCATTTCTGCCTGAAGTCCTTAACTCAGACCCCAGCTACAAGAGACTCATTGCAAAGCGTGGCAAGCTTGGCTCATCTCCCTGTACCCTGCCTGCTATTTGTAAGGTGTTTTGTTAATTGTGCCCCCCTGCTGAGCTAGGCAGGGGAGAACCATCCTGCACAAAAAGGGACTGGAACTGCCTGAATAAAATCATAGGGAACGAGGGGGCTGGATCTCCTCTGAGCCTGACGGAACTCAAGGCTGTGTGGGGAGCGCTGGTTCCGGCTCAGAACCGGGCAGGAATGGGCTGCGGGAGCTGCAGTGGAGCAGCCTGAGGGCTGGGCTCTGTTTCCTGCTTTTCGAACTCCACCTGAGCTGGTTTGCAGCTCATGTCAGGCAGCGAGTGACACGCTGCCCTCTGTACCAGTGTCAGCCTTGGTCTGGTGCTCATGGTGCTCTGAGCCCAGGTAGGCAGAAGGGCTTTAGGAGCACAGACTCAGCTGCTTTGACAGCTTTTCTTGAGTCATCGTGTCACTGGAAATTGCCCCCTCCCAGGCCCCCACGTACTTCAGTGCTGTTTAAAATCACACTTTTTAAAATGTGTGCTGCTGTGGGTCTGAGTTGTGTATGTGAGGAGAGTGAAACAAAGGAAAATGGATTGATGGTTCCCAAGCCTTCACTAAGAAACTTACTGAGGGACAGAAAAAAAGTATTTTGTGCTATGTGACCTCAGGTGGATGCCATACACGCTTCAGACAACACGTGCTCCTTGCAGTCCCTGACACAAAGCAACCCCGGTTTCATCAACCTGAATAACTGTAACTTAGTTTTAGCAGTAAATCTTTAAGCAGTTTCTAAAAGAATCTCTCCATTATCGTAATTGACTCTTCAGCATTTTACATTCTCAGAATGCCTCAGATACCCTTGCTCTTTTACATGGCCACATTACCTTTTGAACATATTAATTATTTTTGCAACAGGACAGAACCCTTGCAGTCAGTGGAGCTGGGAAGGCTGCATGGCCCACCAGTTCCACCCCAGGTGGAAAGGGCAGGAAAAGGTTTATGCCACTACAGTTCTGAAAGCAAAAGCAGGAAAGCAGAAAACAGTCCTCTTGTTGCTCAAGGCCTCCAGCAAAAGCCCAGTGTAGACTGTGTAGCAGTTCAGTGCTGACATCTCTGACATCTCCTAGAGCAACAGAAATCAATGCCCAGGTTCTGATCTTACTCTGCACGCTAACACCGATTTCTAATAAAGGCCCTGAAACAAGGTGATGTATTTACAGATTAAGGGAATTAACTTCTGGCTGTGGGTTGCTGCATCAGCAAGAAGAGGAAAATGCACACAAAATGCAGATGCCCAAAGCTACTACTCTGTGAAGCACTGGGTCACAAGGAAGCAGGTTTTCTGGAAGGACTTTAGGGTTTAAAACAGTCATCAGATTTCTGGAGGGAAAGAGTAAGTGAGACACAAAAGAACTTCTGCCAACAAGAGGTTTGCTGAAGGCTGGATTATCAGGGACTGAGCAACCAGCAATTGCAGGGACACTGGAGAGGCTTTGTTGTCAGGGGGACACAGGGTCTGAACGATCTGGTGACCCAGTCCATTTTGCTTGCAGGATGGTTAATTCATTAATCCTGCTGTTTGAGGTTTTTAATTCCAGTCCTTAATTAATTTCAGTCCTTACACAGATAATGAGCTGAGATGCCAACTTATTTTAAAGTTATTCCTTCTAGATACTGTTGCAAAAATATGGGGATGTGCAAGGCCTCTACTGAAGCATTTGTCATTTCTGTTGCCATAAAATGTTGTCATGTTTTTTATCAAGACTGAAACTGTAGAACAAACCTCTTCAGTCCACTCATCACTGTGGAAGTACATGGTGGAGCTGCCCACAGCTCTTTGCTAGCAGCAGCACCAATGATGCCTCACATGAGGCTGCTTCCTCATGCAATATTCTGGCTCACTTAAACTCAGGCTAGAATAATCTTGGCTGGTGTCTAAAGTAAACATGAGGGACACTGTTAGCTGACAGCTCCCTAAGTTCTTACATCCTTGTTCTCACTCTTCAAGATCTATTTAGGTTCTGTGGCTTAATCTGATTCTTACCATGTGCATATCTCTAGCTTGAGCTAAGAAGTGACTTAAAAATTAAGCTAGTTTGCTCATGGGAGTCATGATGAAACTCATGCTATTGGTGTAGACAACAACAGGTAACAAGAAGCATGGTAATAATGATGAAAAACATGGACTGGCATCCATGCAAGGAACAAGCCATGGACTAGTGGGCTTTTCCCAAGTCTGATGCCCATGTAGGCCACAGGAGGCACCACTTCTCTTGCTTGGCTGTCCACCTCTTGCTTCCAGTTAGGAAGTAGTATCTTGGTCTTTTTTTAAGGGAGTTGGTAGACCTGTCCTGTTCCCTTTGGCCTCCATCCCTTTTCAGGCACAGCTTTTAGGGGTAGAAAAAGCCTTGTACCCTGCTGAGAATCCATGGGTGAAAACATTGCTATTTGTGTAAGCATTAACTTTCCATTTTCATTTCCATATTTTGGAGCTCACATTGGCTTGCAGTCTTACCACTTACACATTAAACAAATCTCCACTTGCATCTGTAAAGAAACCAACTATCAAGCCTCTGATTTTAAATCCATAAAAGCTTTATTCCTGTGGAGGACTTAGATAAACTTGCGATTTAAATGAAAATGCATCTTATTTAACTTTTAGGTTCTTCTGAAACCCATTGAAAGAGCTGACCAGAGTGTCACATAAACAGCTAATGTTACATCTATCTCCATAGTAAACAACAGTTCATTTAGATTTTAGCACAGAATGTGGTTTAAGTAGCTGTTGCAATATTCTTCCAGTCTTCCTACAATATTCTGCCAAATCTCTAGACAGTCTTTGTACGTGAAATAGAGTTTCACATCATCTCCTATTATAATACTGGAAAGAAAACAAAACAGGTGGATTAGGGGACCTGTTCAATGCTCCAGTCCCATGTCAATGCCAGTGCCCTGCTTCCATCACTTGGTTCATTTTTAGGAGGAAAAGTTTTCCTCGTTGGACAGCGAGAGAGAGATGGACAAGCAATTCAAGTCCTAGGTACAGGAGAGGAATTCAATGTTTGGGCATCCAGTGTTTAAGTAAAGCTGTGGATAGGCTTTTTACTGCCTCTAAACATACAGAGATGTTCATCTTTAATGACTTCTCAGAAAGTTTCTGATTAAACAGAGAAGAGAGCTCAGCTGCTGTAGCTTGACACAGTTTCCTTCAAGTCAGTGGATTTAACTAGGGGAGCATCTAAATCACAGTAGTTAGCACTGTTTTGATATTCCCAAATTATGCCCTTGAAATGGATATAAAAATCACAGTTATCCCTCATGAGACTAAACAAGGGCTCTCAAAACTCAGCAGGCATTATGCAGTGTGTTGGAGTGGTTTCAAGCACTGTTGAACTAGCAGTGCATGGACTCTCACTCATTCTTCACAGAACTCTAGAAAAAAAAATACAGTAGAGGTTTGTCCCAGAGATAACTGGGGCAGGCTGGTTTGCTTTGCACCAGCACAGCAACCTGGTGGTGGAGGTGACTCTAGAAAGTGATCACTGTACTAACTCCCACCTAAAATTATATTTCTGTCTGCAGAAGAATGTTTTAGGCAAGAATACATGACTTAAAGAAACATACCTTCTATTCATTCATTTATCTGCAAATTAGACACAGAAAGCCTAAAGATAAGACTTTGCCTTAGTGTGGGAACCATTTGGCCCTAGGGGATTTTCTGTCCTCATAAGACAATACAGCTGTGTGGGAAACAGCATCTGAGGGAGGGGAGCTGCAGGGGAAGGTAAAATAAGGAAAAAAATATAAAGAGAATATTTGAGACAGCATTAAAGTAGTGAAAACCAGTCATCAGAATCAGGGGCTGGAAGTTTGACACCCTTCACTATTTCTGGAATTAAGCAAGGGATTCAGGTAAATTGTTGTCTCTTCTTAAGGGCAAACCCCCATGAGACAGGAGGCCCTGTCTCAGGCTCTCAGATGTCTGCTCTTTTCTCTCCTTGGCAAACCACTGACCCCACTGAAAACATTCTCATCAGTAACTCTTGCAGGAACACTAAGGAGAGCCTTCCAAAATTTCCAAGTAGGATAAAAACGTGTATGCAAAATACCTAAGTGAAGGTACAGCTGTGTCAAAAACATGCCGTTAAGAGTATCATTCTTATATCTATAGCTATACTGCTGACTGACCCTATGATGCTAAAGGTAAAATCTTAGCTATTAAGACAATTACTACAAATATTTCAAAAGCTAAAAGAACTGACCCTGAAGAACTTGATTGGTTTAAAATACAATGTAGATATAATATTCCTAACAGATCTGTTTGAACTGCTACTTAGTACTTTTCACTTTTCTGTACAAATATGCCAACATAAAAAAGCAACCCCTTGGGCATTGTGCAAGGACTGCCCCCACTCAATCCAAAACGTGAACACAATGCAAAGTCCAAGATCATTGAAGCAAATCAGGAATTAAACCACTTTTTAAATAAACTAAGTGCCAGGTTAATTTGGGAGTTTTCTTAACAGAAAATGCTGAATGGATTTTAGTCCACTACACTTACTGTTTGGTATTGCAATATGGAAACATAAGGAAAGTAATGCACATATGAAATAAATTTTTGATGTATAAAACAGCATTTAAAAGGTTGTAATCTATGGAAACCAAGGCCTGGGTATTAGTAGTGATAATGAGATACTGTGAGATGATAATATTTTGAATCACTGTACTTATAAATACTTTGCATGTCCTTTAAAAAGTGTGGGGTTTCATAGGTTTGGTGTTTGGGTTTTTTGTTGGGGTTTTTTGGTGTGTTGTTTTTTGTTTGTTTTTGTGGGTTTTGTTTGTTTGTTTGTTTGGGTGTTTGTTTGTTTGGTTGTTTTTTTTTCTTTTGGTTTGGTTTGGTTTTTTGGGGTTTTTTTTTTTGGCATGTTCCCATTGGTTGGTTCCAGAATCACTCAGCAGTTGATGTGCAGGCTATTTATTTATGCTTTCCATGAAGCCATTTGGAGCCAAGTGCATATGTCAATATAGATGTTGATTGGATTAGCATAGAGGATAATGGATTTATGAGATGAGTACACGGGATTTGTGTGATTTCAAAGTGTATCTAAATTACTTACAGTAAAGGAAGAGGGAATAGTAAGTCATGAAATTTCAGGGAGGGCTGAAATCAGAGTGTGATAACAATATCAAGGCTGATAGCTCTCAGGAAGCAGCTGTTAAGCAGTGTGCTTTGCAGCTCCCTGCAATACTAATGTCTAAAACCCCCAAGCAATGAGCACCCTGTGAGGGTATGTAATTGCTACCTTCTGTGGTCCCTGAGGTTTTGATATCAGTTGAGCAGCCATGTGTGTGCCTCAGGCTATTGCCAGGGACTGAAATTACATTACAGACCCAGAAATGTGCAGCACGTCGAGTGAATCCACACCCAAACCCCAGAAGACTATTTGAGTGTAAAGGCATTCCAGATGGGAATTTAAATGCTAGATTTCATGTGGTATTATTTAGCAGGTTAGTTTATCCCCCATTTGTTTGCCATCTGTCATTCTTTCAGAAAAAAATGTTTGTAACTCATCAGCCTACAAAACCAGAAAAGATTGCTACCTCAAACCACTACAGGTACAATTTTAGAATAATTATAAATTATAATGACACTATTAGGGAAAATTTTGCTTCGTGGTTGTTTTAGTCAGCAAAGTCAGGACCACTACCCCAGCCTTGACATTTTTTTCTTTTGGTAGTTTTTGTTTGTTTGTTTCTGCATGCACAACTGGTTAGATGTGAGACTGGATACATCTGCCTAGCCAGTCTGTGGTGTTAATAGATCATAACCAATAGGCATAAAAATGGATCAAGACTACAGTATTGGCAATGAGTGTTCTGAACTCCATTTATGGTTTCATTTCTGTCACTACCAATTTGGGAGTGAAATTCAACACATGAAACCTTAAGAGATTAGAAAAGAGGGCAGCTATTTTTCTGCCAAAAATAATGAACTGCTCTGCACTCACCTGAACTTCATTGTGAAGGAAAATATGGCTTTTCCAAACAGAAAAAGAATGGCAAAAGTCCAAAAACATAACGGTCCAACATAAAAGAAACGTAATGAAACACAATATAATTTGCAAGTGTTCCTCTACTAACAAAACCAAAACACAGTAGAACTTCATAGTTATTACATATTTTGGAAATTTAGTTGAAGAAAATAACTTTCCTTTACTCTCCCTCTTTTCCTACAGAACAAGCACAGAGGAGTGTAGTTTCTTAGCTAGTGAGGCCCCTATGTCTTTTTTGCACCTTTCCTTCCACAAACCAAAAATGAGAATCCTTCTACACTGCATCATGTTCTGGTCATTGGTCAGAAAATTCTATTGAATTCATAGGACCAGCAGGACTGCTGTCAGAATCTCATATGTGACTTCAGATTTCATGAGCTGAGTCTTGTTATTTCCTGGTCTGCCAGATTAAAAACAAATTTCTTCTTAAACAGGCCATGGTCAGACTGTCAGCTACACTGTTGTGTTCTAACAGTAACACTTGTGCTTCCCACAAAGCACGTGAAAATATTCTGGCATAATTCTGGGTTGTTTTTGGGTTTTTTTTGCATTCACTTGTGGCTGTTCACAGTGAATAAATATTAAAGGTATTAGGAGTAATATTTAATAGCAGTAGAGGAAAGGATGAGTTTACCATAAAATAAAGCTGCCTCGAGAAAGCTGTGAGAGATTTCAGGGATCATCCCCCTGTACTCAGTACTGGTGAAGCCATGCTGTGAATCCCAGGGTCAGTTTTGGACCTCTCACTCCCAGAAGGACATTATGGGGCTGTAGTGAGTCCAGAAATGAGGAACCAACCTGGTGAAGGGTCTGGAGAACGAAGTCTTAGGAGGAGCTGCTGATGGAACTTGGAGTGTTGAGCCTGGAGAAAAGGAGGCCAAGGTCAGTCTTGTCTCCCTAGGAACCAGTGATGGGATGAGAGGAAACAGCCTCAAGTTGCACCAGGGGAGTTTTACATCGGATATTAGGAACAACACTGAAAGGGCTGCCAAGCACTGGACCAGGCTGCCCGGGGAAATGGGGAAGTCACCGTAGCTGGCAGTATTCAATGGACATGGTTTAGTGGTGGCCTTGGCAGTGCTGGGTTAATGGTTGGATTCAAGGATCTTAGGAGACTCTCCCAGACTAAATGATGCTATGATTCTAATGGGAAGAACATTCTGCAAGTGGCAAAAATTAATTCAGAACTATTTACAAAATGCAGCTGTAAGGGAAAACAAGAAGCAGAAAAAGAAAGTAACAGTGACATTTTCTTAGGTGTATTTGTGGAGGAACCTACATAGTGATTATTCTTGGAAGAGATCTTTAACTTCAGTGCTACTACTTGGATATGAGCTACATGCTGAGCAAGTTACTTTGAGGTATATTTGATCTTTGCTCTTGTCTGCCCTAGTTCACTCTGTCTGACTGTGTCCAGTTCCAATCTGGGGGAATTTTATTGTTCAACCTCTGCTCTTCTGACCTGTATTTACAGCAGATGTAAATTACCTTGGGTTGTAGAGCCTGTGTGTGTTCACTAGCCCCACAAAGCTCCTGCTGTTAAAATTGAGGGAAGTCAAAATGCTGGATTTGTTAATCAAATCCGATTCTAATGCTGCCAGGGATGAAGATGTCAGGCATCAGCCTATACCACTGTCAAAGCTACAAAGACTTATTGCTTCCACAGGAATTTATGGGTAGGACTAATTCAGGCCCTTCATACCAATAGCCACATTCCTATCTGTATCACACCATTTCAGGGCAGAGGAGAACATAACCCCAGGCATCAGAATTTCACATCTTCTCATTTAACAGAACCGCTTTACTCACTTTCCTCTTTTTTTAGTCATTCATTTTGACACTCTGAAGGTTTAAAAGGAAATGCAGGCAGACAACTGTTTCACACATGAAAAGCAGGCTTCTCATGGACCTTTGGATCTCAGGTCCACAGACAGGCAGGGGGCTATGTGTTAGAGCACAGCACATGTACACCCACGGAATCTGGCCCTCCTGGGTAAGGAGCCCTCCAGCCCAAACCCAGAGTAACAGTAACCTCTGCCCTGTGCCCACATCCTGGCAGCCACTGCCTGCTGCCCTGGCCCTCCCAGTCTGGCAGCCAGCACTGCAGGGCCTGCAGGTCAGTGTAGGGCTGACCCTGTAGAGAATATGCCATACAAGAGGGCCTGATGCTTGTGATAGACAGCTCCTTCTGCTGCCTTCCCAGCTGTGCCCACAACACAGCTTCACCCCATCCAGATGCTGAGACTTCTGCAAGTCCAGCTCCTCCTCAGAAAGTTTCTTTGCAGGCCCCTGGTGTTCAGGTTTTCAATGACTTAAGTAGTTTGGCCTGTGCAAATTCAGCGGTTGCTGACTCCTTAAGCCTAATATTAGTGCTACTTAAAAATACTAAAATATGTATCTAAGCTGAAGAGGTTATTTGAAAACAGTAGAAGTTCTTTATGTTTCACATTATTTAGAAATAGTTAAAAACATAACATGAAAGAGTTACTATTGCATTTGCTGGAGAACTCCTGTAAGGGTATGCTGATTCTGCCATTCCTATCAAAGCAGAACTCAAATGTGACCTCATAGCCCTGGGGAAGGAAAAATAGCTGTAAGGATCAAAGTCTGAACGGGAATAAAGAGACAGGGACTCCACTGTAGACTTTGCCATGTCTCAATTTTCTCAGTTTCCCAGTTTGTAAAACAGGTTTACAAAACTTAGCTGGCTCAAGCCTAAGGAATGGGATGCAACTGTACCAAAATAGGGAAAATAGAAATCTCTTCCTTGGGGATTTCATTTACCCAGTCAGATGCATTACAGTAATTTCTAAATTAGGTTCTTGAAAAGACAAACTAGTTGCTGAGAGTAAGGCACCCTCAATCCATTATGCAAATGGCAACAAAGTAAATGAAAGAACTGGAGGACTGGGTAGAACACAAAGTGATTGTGGTTTCATCAGACTAAGCTATTGCACAGAGGGATGCAGAAGTAGGGTGTTGTACTGTTGTGCAAATAAAAGGCAAAGAGGGGGGTCTAAGTTGTAATGGAAAGAGTGCTTCAGGGCCAAGGACTGCTGTGCCTCCAGATGTCAGTAGTTTGTTAAACATAGTACAAAACAACATAAAATGTAAAAAATGCAACTGGAACAAAAGGTTAGGCTGCCTCTCTCCATGCCTCAGTGAAAAGAATGAGAAGAAAAACAAAGTCACTGGGCAGCTGTGGTTTCTCAAATCCTGTCGGTGCTTCTCAAACCTTGCTGGTGCTCTGCCATCTCCTCCATTGTCACCAGGGTTGTGTCACTACACAAGCAGCACCCTACCATTAAGCAAACAGGCTTTCTCTCATCCCACCAGAACATAAACAGTCCCCTATCACGGCAAAAGCATCCTCTCATTACCATGCAGCACCTCACTATTCCCAACACAGCATCCCACTCCTGCATGACAATTCCATTACACAAGGACGTGTCAGCAACCTCTCTCTTGAAGTGACAAGTTTAGGAAAGCATTACTGAACTAAACAAAAAGGCCTGCTCGGGTCCCTTCTGTAAAAACTTCTCCAGTTTTCCTTCATCTTCATACTTTCCATCAAAGGGTCAGCTCTGCTAACAGAGCTGAAGCTGCTAGCTATAGCCTGGACCTCATTTCCAGTAAAGATACATCAAAGGCATTCTTAGAGATTGTCCCACTAAGAAATCAGGTAATGAGGTGCAAGGAGCACGACTTAAGATTTTCTGCTCTGAAGGGCACTATCATTTCAGAACTTCAGCTGTATATATAGCAGCCTTCCAGTATCTGAAGGGGCTACAAAAACCTGGGGAGGGAGTTTTTGCAAGGGCATGGAGCAACAGGATGAGGGGGGGATGGTTTCAAACAGAAGGAAGGGCAATTTGTATGAGATATTAAGAAGAAATTCTTTAGTGCGAGGGTGGTGAGACACTGGCACAGGTTTCCCAGGGAAGCTGTGGCTGCCCCATCCCTGGCAGTGTCTCAGCCCAGGTTGGATGGGGCTTGGAGCAACCTGGGCTGTGGGAGGTGTCCCTGACCGTGCAAGGGTGGGTGGAACTGGATGATTTTTAAGATCCCTTCCAACCCAAACCAGTCTGGGATTCTATGATTCTGTATTTTCTAAAGGAAACAAAGTCCTCAGATTGTGAAAAATCATACTCTGAATTTGGGTTTTAGGGAAAAGAAAATGTGTGCTCTTCTAATTCAAGTATAAAATAGTAAAAGTTCAAAGCAGCAATTGCAAACTGTCAAAAATCCAGGCAAGCTTTGGAGGAAACAGCAATAAATCATATTATACTAGCTGCTATGATTGCTAAACAAGTCAGGGTTTGGTGCAAGCAGCTCCTGCTTCAGGTCTGAAAGAGTTTGACTCCTTTCCAGATGCCTCATCTGGTCTAATAAAAGATATTAAGTCTCCCAGCATGCCTTGCCTTATTCATATGTTTAGACCTCTTCTGCTACAATAAATAGTAATAATAGGATATTTCTGTAAGAAAAATTACATTTCAACAATGTTAGTACTTCTTTCATCAAAACCTCATTCAAGAAAAGTGGGCTGGTTTTGTCAAACTGTCTTTTTCAGCAGGCACAGACTTCCATATTCTGTATAACAATCCAACTTAGCAAGAATTATCAGTGTTCCAAAATAATACATAAGCAGTGGTAAAATGTGATGATAGCTTTCATTTGGGAAAAGCTTAAACAGGGTGGAATTGGATCAGAAAGAAGAATAAAAAGAGATACAGCAGGGGCGTTTCTCACAGAGCCAAAGGTCCTCTGGCAGGATCTCAGCCACAGGATATGAGAGGCAAACAGCATCACAAGAGTCAACTGGCCATTTTTAATTCAACAACAGAACCATCTACAGCTGAATTAGGGAGTCACAAATCTCTGAGCACACTTGAGTCACCAGCTGTGACTGGAGAACAATTGTGCTGCAGTATATATCACAGGAAAATCAGTTTTCTTTAGAAGCATCCTGCACAAGTGACTGGGTACTTCTAGCACGAGGCTGTGCTGTTGGGATGTGTTGTACCAGACACTGTCTTTCCTTAGCTGCCATTTGCATGCTCCAAAGATCTAGGTTCATTTTTCCTGGGCTGCTACACAGACACTGCAGGGGATCTCTGTTCAGATCTGGTTTGCACTCTTGCACTAGAAGCAGTAACCTCTCATCTCCAGACATCAAACCTTTCCATGCTGCTTTCCAGGGACAAGCTTCTTGGGTGAAATCGAGTCTCCTACAGGAAATGTTGCAGGACTGGATCAAAGCTACACTCTGTTAACTTTTAATGCTACCTACATCCAAGTTCCTAGAAGGTGCTCTGTTTAATCATCCTGGTAGCAAGAGCCTGTTGTGAGAGGCAGGCCTGCCCAGCAACAGTGGTAGAGGCTCCAAGCTAAGAGCAGATCCGTTTCACAGAAGAAATCATCACATCCCTTCCTAGATTATTAGCCTCTTCTCCCCAAACCAGCTGCTCTGCATGAACAGGGAGAGCTATAACTCAGATGCCTTCTTACTATTATCCCACTCAACACTCCATAACAACATGAAGTGGAAGGAGAAGCCAGGGCTGACAGCAGCTGTAACACACCCAAGCAGACAGCCAGAGGTTATGTGCAAATAATAAATGCAAAGCTGCCTTGACTGCTGCAAGAAGGGACCTTGCAGCCAAGCCTATGCTCTCACTGAAGGGTTTGGATGTAAGTTCTGGTCTCTTTCCCTCTAGGACCCCAGAGCAAGGGTGTCTTAGACATTCCTAAACACTTAAGAGAAGTCATCAGAAACAAAAAATAACAGATCAGTAACTCTAATTCAATCACCTCCTCCTACTCATTCTATACAGCATCAAATCATTCTAATATTAACCTTATAGGCAGCAAATTTGTAATTATCTAAGGATATTCCAAATAATAGTGGTTTATTGTCATAAATAAACCCATAGTTCTTCAGAACAAGACCACCAAGAGGTTTAATTTGGCAAGGAAAAAGAACTCTGAATAGGGTCAATGGTTCTGTTGAAAAAGCATTACCAAGCTATTATGAATAAGAGAATTTTCTCTCATATAAAGACCAGAAGAAAATTAAGATCTTTTACACAAGATAGGAGATATCAAAACCATGTCTATGTCCCTAAACATTTCATTGTAAAACTGTATCTTCTGTGAGTGTAGTTGGCTGATTTGATGTTGGAAAACCAAGCAGGGGGGGAATTTTGTCTATGATTAATTTCTTTGGGAAAATTTGTTCCACCTCTAATGGAAATTCTGCCAAATTTCCGCACCCATTTCTGCTGAAAGAGAACCTTGGTTCTCCTTCTGCAGACTGTAACCAATCATATGAAGTGATCTAGAAGAATAACTTTAAAGTAGCCTTCTCTCTGGCAAACATCCCCTGCCCTGTGCCTGATAAACTGGGAGGAACTCCACCTACTTCTCATTTCAGTGGTTAGTTTAGCTCCCAAATTTGTTCCTGATTGTTCCAGTTGCCAGTGAACTTGGAGATGGGTTTACCACTGCAGTGTCCTTAGTGACTTTGTACCAGTTGTCTGTTTAATGGTTCCCTGGGATTTCTGTTCAGTGTTTAACCACAGGACTTCTAACAGGATTTATAAACTCTCACTCCCTGGAGCTTGCTAATTCATTTCTATCCCTTGTAATGGATCGACACCCAATCCTCTTATTCTCTTATATGAAAGGACTCCAGACCTTTCCCAGAGTGAAAGATACCCTTTGTCAATAACAACCTTCAGAGACATTATTGAATAATATCAAAAAAGATGGTGCAGATCCAGTTGGAGCAGATAGGATTTGACTAGTTCTATATTATACTTCCTGCTGCTACTTCCTCTATCTCACAGCTGGGCCTAAGGCCTGGAGAGAATCACACTGTCCCCTCAATGCCCACGAAAAGCATTGACTCCTGAGAGGCTGGGCTGTTTAAAATTCACAGTCTGTTTGCATGGACCACTTGAGACTGGAGAGAAACAGAGTCATTTACACTGACAGCTCAAAAACTGTGTGCTTGGGAATGCATCCTTTTGAAAGCAAAATATTCCCAAAATTGCCTTGCTTGAAATAAAGCATAGATTTATTTTTTTAAAATTTTTATTCTTTTTTTTAAAAGAGAGTCAGCCCACATTCTTGAGCAGCAGTTTACTATGTAGGTTCAAAATGGGATTTTTAATGGATTTGAAAGGACAGACTGACTATTAGACACTTCAAAGTACATTCAAAGGGGTGTGTGAAGCATTGCTAACTTTCTTATTTGTGTGATCTGCTCCAATGAAAACTTCCAAGAGAGAAGCTACAGAAGCTGCTTTAAATAGTTTCATTCATTTGAATAGTAGATGGCTATCAGGTTGTCTAAAGCAGCTCTGAAACTGTGCAATTTTGATTGCAGAAGTTAGAATTTATCTTACTGGAACATTATTTCATGTACCTCACCAAATCTAAATCAGAATGTCTTCAGCTCTGCAAGATGCCACCCTTAGAAACTATTTCTCCACTATTTCTCCAGCCTGTTGGGGATATCTAGTTGCATTGCTCTACATATTCCCAGGAGATGCTAACTAGGGGAATGGGCTCTCCAGTGAAGCCATGTGATGTTAAAGCACCTGAACAAGAAGCATCTTTTCCAAGTGCTGGCATGATCTTGAGCACTTCTCCTTTGCTTCAGGAATTCTGTCAGAATGCCATCGACAGGACAGCCTTTGAGGCATCTTTAAAGTGTGATACACAGTGCACTACAAATACTGACATGACCTTTACATTACTAAAACATCTTCAGTTGCAAAGCTGATGGTTGTCTCAAGTGGCAGTGCCTGCCAGGACTGTGTAATTGCTCTTTATTATTATGTCTTGTGATTCTGCATTTCCTCCTCCACACGGTATGTTTTTACTGCGTGTTATTTTATGTTCCTGAGCTTTTGCATACAGCCCTCAGACAAGCATTTCTTACTTGTTTTTTTAATGGTACTGTTCTTGGAAACTGCTGTTCCAGCTGTTTAATTTATTTAAATAATCTCTTACCTGCCAGCTTATTTATATCAGGCCTCCAGGTGCCAAGACACCTTGAGAAGAATTCACAAACTTCTGACATCCAGTAAAAACACTATCAACCTTGACAATGCTTTTTTTAAAAAAAACTACCACCTTCTCACATCTGTTTTTCCAGCATACATACACATACGAGTGCATTTGTGTGTGCAGCTGCTGAGATCAGAGAAGGGAAAGTGTTTTAAATTACTTAATCTATATATGGCAAAATGAAGGATGATAAAGCAGAGTCTCAACACTGCAGCAACTGACTGGGGGCTGCCATTTCTTACCACAGACTGAGGTCCTAGATGGATCCAGCCTTAGGACAGTTTTCCCTAGGAGAGCCATTCAGGAGCCTTTATTAACAGTTTATTTAATGAACCTTGGGGTTCCGACCATGCAAAATGACTCCTCAATCTGGGGTGAACTTGGGCTATTTTCTACAAAAAAAAATCCCAAACACAAATAACAGATAATAAATTAAAATAGGACTTTGATTTTCCTACCATGAATTGCATTTGACACCTGAAAGAGTCACAAGAAAAAGTCTAAACCATGAGCAGAAATACTGACTGCTGATAGTTGCAGAGGTTTGCAGGACACCTACATCTCCCACCCCCCCTTCACCTTCAGGCTCAGAGCTCACAGTTAGCAATATATAACCCACTGAGAATTGGAGAGCTCCATCACTGACACCTCTCACAAATGAGTTGGTGGATCTGGCTACATGTGTTTAAGAAACTGTCATCACCTTAGTCTTTCCATACATTTTCTACAGAATAATGCTGGCAGTTAGGAAGGTTTGCCCTCCTGTACAAAAGCTGCTACTTATCTTAAATGACATCTTAGTAAGCCTAAACCCAGGAGTAAAATGAAGACAGCTGCTAGAGCAGTTCCTAAGAGGGGCAAACACAGTTCAGGACTGCTGTGACTTGTGTCTGTCTGTGGAACACACATTCCCACAGAGCTGCAGGGCAGGAATACTGCAGCCACTGGTGCACCCTCAACAGTGTTCTTCATCTAATGCTGCCACTTCTGAAGCCAATGATCACTAAAGACTCATGAACACTAAAGTGGAAATCGGTGTAATACTTGTGCTCTGTGTCCAAAGCATAAAAGAGAAGTACAGTGCTTCTTTAGTGTCTTTCTGATCCTACTCCCAAAGGAAAGCAAAATTAGGGTCCCAGGCCTGCCTCAGAAAAGGGGAGGATGGTTCATTTATTTGATTTTAGAGGAGGGTGAATATTGTTATTCAGTATTATGACATGAAACTAAAATTCTTAACAGGTGGCATTAGACATCATCCATCAGAAACACACTGAAAAGTCTTTTAAGAAAGTAGTAATAAACTCCTGCAGGCAATATCCAAGAGGAGCAGGTGCTTAATATTATTTAATCTCAACAGAGAGCACATGCATTTGCCAAGTCTTGCTTTTACGATTGACAAAGGCAGAAACAAGCAGGAGAATGGAAGAAAGTCACTAGAAAATTAAGATATCATCAAAACAAGAAGCTTTAAAAATCCTCTAAATTATTGTGAACTCCAAACATCACTGGAAAGCAGCAGCAAGACACTTCAGATGTAATATCATTAATGTTCACTTTGCATCTATTGTATGCTGCCACACAGAACAAGAAGGCACCAGAGGAAACAGCTGTGCTGCCTTCATTCCCTTCACTCCTTCTTCCAAGGACTGAATTGCTGCTACAGTCTTTGGGAGATAGAAGTTTGATTTCACAACTTTTGCATATTCCTGCCCCCTGGTGAGGGTACAAACAATCACAGTATACAACAGATCATGTCTATATATCTGAGGGATAGGATCAATCCCAAACTATCTGACTTTCAAAACCAGACATATCATTTATTTTTATCTTGGTTATCAGTCTTCAAACAAGCTGCTCTCATGAGAATTCCATGCCATCCCATTAAAACTTGAAAACAGTTTGGAATCTCAAGCATAGTTTTATGCTCAAGTATATGTTCTTTTTTTACACATGGATAGCTAATTAATGTTACCAGCTTAGGTTTCAACTTATCTCTTACCTACAGGACATTTATTTTAGATGTTCTTATTAGAGCAAACCAGAAATGATCTTTACATTGGCAATCTCTACACCATGGTGAAAACAGTTCTATTTTCCTACTATAAATACTTTCTAACAAGTTGTGCTCTGACTTGCTCAAATAATTCCTAACAACTACCTTGAATCTGAACTTTTGAAAGTCATTAGACAGATGTTTTTCTTCAATAAAGACATCAATTGACACTCTGCAGCCACATGTCAAGCACACTGCAACACTTTCTTGATCTTTCTAACACAACAGGGGAAAACTTTTCAAAATATAACAGTAATTTTGTGTGCTCAACTTGACAGACTAAATAGGTTTTCAGAGCACTGTTCCTGAGCATTTCCTAGAAAAGCAATCCTTTTGATTTGTTGAGGATGGAAACTTGAAATCACAAATCTCTTTTAACAATCTTAGCTTGTTCAGTAAACCCAATTTGTATTACAGCCTGAGCACCACTGATGCTTCTCTGGCAAGAATCAGAATAAATGCCCATTAGCAATGGAAATTGTTTAGTGATTTAATTGGAGGAGTAAGTACAGAGTTTTAAGGTGAAATTACATTCAGTGCAATGTTACTACATGGCCAAGATGCCAAGCCAGACTGAGCAGCTCCAGTGTGTCCCATGCCACAGGGGCTTCCTGGATGATCTGGCTAACAAGGTATTAACTCAATTGTGTTGAGACACAGAGTCAGGTGGTAATAGCTGAGACTTCTGGAAACCAATGTCACCCCTCCCCTGTGACAGTCTGCTGGAGGCTCCTTCCACATGGCTCCCAGGAGCAGGAAAGCTGTCCAACCTCCACAGAGCTAATAAACATTCAGGCATTTTCCTTGGTATTGTAGGAGCATAGTTTGGAGAGTGTAAAATTAGCTTAACATTGTTAGTCAACAAGCACTGCCTCAGTAAACGAAAGATGAAATGGGTCTGGGAAGAGCTGGCTCTTCTTATGTTGCTTATGGTCATAAGGAAGTGTTTTAACCTGCCCCAGCTATTTTCATAGCATGAAACTTAAGACAGTTGGTTTCCCCATGCATTTGATTGCTGTGAAACCTGCACAAAATCTATAACATCAGTGTCAGACCTCTCCAGTGCAAGTGGCTTGGCAGCTGTAGAGAAGGCTCATGTAGTTACACCACAGGCACATAATGCAGGTTGGAGGACACATTCCTAATGCTTCTAGATGGGTTTGGAAGCATTTTAAGACCAGTTAAACAAGGTGGGGTTTATACCTTTAATCCTGTATGAAGCCTACTTGGTTAAGAGAATGTGGCTGCTCAGTGGCACTGACTGCCCTGGCAAGGGCAGGAAAACCTAGGAGTTGGTACACCTGCCTCCAGAGAAGCCACTGGTTGGCTGTGAGAAAACAGGTCAGTGTTTGGCTGTGAGGAAACAGGTTAGAGGCCCTTCTCCAGACTGTGAGACTACACCTCTCCCCTAGGCAGTCTGCAGAAGAAACAAAGACTGCCCTAAAGAGGTGCTTTTAGTCATTGAAGGAAGGGCAAGAAAAAATATATTAAGCACTCCCTGCATCATTTTTCTCAGAGGCTGGCAAAGCCAGCAATGAGCACTGTACCAAAACAGACTGACAAACACTGGGGCCCCCTGGGTACAGGTGTCAGTTCTGCTCAAGCAAGCTGCCTTGGCTGGGATTTGAAACTCTCGCTGTTGAATGAGATTTCGGAGATTTCTGGAGAAAGTTCAGAGAGTTCCCCTCACCCTGAGCTCCTCACACACCTGGAGGGGATGCAAAGATCAGTGTGGGCATGGTCTGTTTTCCTGGCACTAGCTGTGTGTGTCAGAACTGCACCACACTGCTGATTTGTGGCCCTGCAAACCCCCGAGGCTTTCCAGAAGCACTGGACAGAATTCCTGTGCATGTGTAAGGCAGCTGCAGAGCTGTCAGACAGACAGACAGACAGACAGACAGACAGTTCATGTTCCACAAAGTCTGCACAAACACCCACATTTCTGTCTGCATTCATCCAAAAGCACTCCTGCCCTAGAATACTGGTGCCACCTGGTAGAATTACAGGACTGTTCTGCAGCCTTGCTTGTTCTGTTTATAACACCACCTTGAGATTTCCTTTTCCAAACTGCTGCTGCTATTCCAGCCATTGCCATAGGACTGGCAACCAGGAAATTACAGGGTAAGGACTGAGGAGACTTAAAAACTGACTTTCTTAGCACACATAGAAAACCAGTACTGCCTTCCACAAGTGCTTTTAAAATTAACTTTTCCTGGGATCTGAATGTCTGGATGTGTGCACATATGGTGTTTGCTTTGGTTTGGGTTTTTCTGACATGTGAAATTCTTTTTAATAGCTTCATACAGACAGATTAGCAAAAGTGAGGCACTGTGCTACCAGGAACATGCAATCAACATCACCAGCAGAACCAAGTCAAAATATAAATACATAGTATCTGCTTATTCTCCAAAGTGAAAATCAGTTCTCTTGTAGATACTTAATTACTTTTCCCCTCTCCCTTTTTTGTCAGCTTAAACTGATTTTAGAACTGCTTTTCCAAGGAGGCTCCCATTTATCAGGCACTCATGGTCAACTGAAAAGCACATCAGTGGAACAGCCAGGCTGTTCATAAAATGTTTTGTTGTTGGGCTACAAATATCACAGTTGGGGTTAGAGCTAGGTCTCAAAATAAAGCACAACTGGGAATCTATTATGTAGCACTTCAATGTCTTTGCAAGGATACAGCTTTAAACCTCCAGAAAAGGCAAAAAAATACTTTAGTGTATTTTTGCAAAATGATAGTGTCTCACCCTCCCTCCAGGAAATTAATCAGAGTGTAATCAAAATGTATTTCCAGCTGCTGAAGTTCACTTCCTCCCTTGCAGATTTTTCTCACATAAATCGAACCTCAAATTCAAAGTCATATTAACTGGACAGCTCTTCTCACAAGCTGCATGAAGTGGCAGTACCTGCTCTAGTTTTATTGTGCTTTTGGTAGCCCTGCTTGATGGGGACTTTCTTACAAAGATCACACCAGGGGAGAGAGCTAAAAAAAAACAACCCACGACCCCCACCCTCCCAGTAGCTAACATTTACTGCAAATCAAGCAGAAACTTTGTAAATGGCAGTGGAACATACACTCACTCAGAATCCCACCCTGCAAACTAGGATCAATGGAGCTTACCTATCTAAAGTCAGAAAATTCATGGGTTGAGATAGGCAATTTCATAGGTAAAGTGACAGCTGTGGGCACAAGCAAAGCAAAATAAAACCTTGAGTCACTGTTTCCCATTGGTAGGCAGGTGTTCAGCCATTTCCAGGAAAGCAGAGCTTCATCATGCATAAAAATTACTTGGAAAGAGAAATGCCATAACTCCAAATGTCTTCTGCTCCTCCTTTCCCAATGTCACATGGGGTGCAACATCTCTTTGGGCAGATGGGGTTGGCTGTTCAGCTCTGTCCCCTCCCCACTTCTCTGTCCCCAGCCTCCTTGCTGCTATGAGAAACAGCAAGATCATTGATGCTGTAAGTGCTCTTCAGCAATGACTAAACCATCCCTACCTTATCAAAATTGGCTTGGTCACAAATTCAGAAACTAGCACCATACCAGCTGCTATGAAGAAAATTATCTCAGTCAAAATCTGTGACAAACATAATGATGAACAATTACAGCTGCAAGGAAAAGGCAGGGCAGGCACAATGTAATTAGCCAGGTGGGAATAAGGCCAGAACACTGGGGCTTCAGTCCTTACTCTTGTGAAAAGAACAACAAAAAAATACTTGCACCACAGCAGGCAGGGTCTACAGTTTTGCTTTAGCCACAAGCTGGTATTGGAACTCATCCCTGCTGATTTTGTTGTTGATTGTCTTAGGTGTGAAGACTGAGGAGAGAGACAGATCCATTCTGAGATAAAAGCAAATTCATCTCAGTAATTTAAAGGGACATGCTATCAAACTGCAAAGCACAGCCCTATTGAAACAGGTGGCTGATGGGAATGCCAGATTCTCCAGGTAACTTTTAAAGTTATTTGAACATCCTACTGGAGGAAAGCACACTAGAGCAATAAAAATAACCCTCCAAACATTGAAAATTCTGCACTATCGATTTAGAAATAATTAATTTGCCTAACTATCCTGAACAGGTGTCAACAAACAAACCACTAGATATGGTCATGATGCTAGGAGAAAGTGTAAAATGCTGGTAGGCTCCTAAGATGGCATTAAGTCCAGTAAACAGCTCTGCACACTAAAATCACAGTTAAAATTTTAATATTTTTATGTTTTGAATTGATGTTAATGCCTAACATATGGATGAGGGTATCTCAGAAATAATGTATAGTTACTGGAAGAAGATGGAAGAACTTCCACTGTGGAAGACTTTGTCCTGATAATTCAAAGTTAAAGCCTGAATAACACCACAGTTTTAAAGTTCTTTAAAACACATCCTAGCTTGAGCCATATAATTGTATGTTGATTTTGTAACTGTGAATGTTTTTATCAGTCATATGAATGTCTAGTACTGCTCTGTTACTCAGTCCTTCATCTCTATAAATCCAGCACAGCATGTTTCCTTGGTGTAAAAGACTGGCCTTTCACAGATTTGTGGACCTCCTTTTCAAAGTTCCTTCTAAAATTTTCTGCTATAAGTGATTAGGTTAAGTTGGCAGCTTGCTAGGGGATAAGTGGAGGATGACATTACCTTGAAGCAGTTTTCTTTGCCGAAAAGACTGAAGACTGACTGAAGTTTTGTTTTAATGAATAACAACTCAACAAAGAATCCATTCCTTGTTCTGCTTTGAGCAATCTTGCACTGTCTAGTATGTCCCCTCTGAGCTGGGAACAGAAATGTTCCTTCTCACTTCTCTTATTCACACAGCTCTACTAAACAATGCCATAGGCTCTTGGATTTAGTCCTGGAAAATCCTCTTGGCTTGGAAAATGAGGTCCTGTGCATAGGCATGTACTTGGTGATGCTTAAGCAAACTAGTTTGAAACAGAAACTCTTACATTTAGCCTCAAAGAAGTACATCACCTGCACTACTGCATCTTAAAAAAACAAACAAACAACAAAGAAAACCAAAACAATGACACAGAGAGAGAAGAACTTTTGTTTCTTCTCTATACTGATGTCTAACTGCTTGAAGGGGTGAAATCAGATTACTCAGGTAATAGTCATGCATTGGACAAAATTTGCCTTCCAGGTACACTGGAAACTGAGGCTTGATAAACACGAAGTGTAACAAGAATGAGGAGGTTTGGCCTTTTGTCTCAATATTGAAGAAATACTTCTGGGAAGAGGAAAGGTAAAATGTTGCTACTTACACTTTAAATCTTTCAGGAGCATGTGGAAGGATGGATCTTGTGATTATATGTCAACCTTCCAGAGTAGTTAATTCTTACTCTGTATGGCAAGAACCAAGCCATTCATATATAATACACACACACACACGTACAGAATTCAAGTTCTAGTCAGCAATTCATACTGTCTCAACACAGCAAGGTATCAGTTGCACAAACAGGAGAAACATGCTGATGAGATAATTAAGTGGTATATAAAGAACTCACTCAATTGACTTTGTGCATTTCTAATCACATTTTGCACAGACAAGATCCAGTACCCCCAAGAGTACAATGATCAGCGAACTGAATACCAAGTTCTTTAGATTTCTTAAGTTCCAAAGGCTGTAATGATCAGTTCTGAAAATGTTTTGAGAAAGGGGGGAAAAAACATATTAGCTGTAGACTATAACAGTCTGAAAAAAATGTAGGGACTGCTCTCTTCTTGCCAGGATATCCAGGAGCAAGTTCACTCTGTGCCTCTATCCAGCCTGGACCATCTCTTCCCAGGATTTGTGCTGTTGCAGCACAGAGGTAGAACCATTTGAACTATCCTGATGTAGCAATGTGACATTAGTATCTTTCTCTGTGAGATGTCTTCCTAGACAGCAAGGTGCTTGTTCTTTCCAGAAAAACACCCAACACACTGTGGGGGTAGGAGGAAAAACATAGCTAGTCCAGATGAATTTGACATGGTTTGCAATATGAAAATAACATTAATTGCATTTTTAAAAATAAACTCTCTCCAGCTAATACCAATTAATGGTAAAGATCAGTTTTAACGGCCAGGATCCCTGCTGGCTTGAGGCACAGTGTGTTGAAGAAGGAAATTTTGAAAACTTTTCTGGATGACAGGAAATGCTGGCATGGTGACCACCTTCACAGCTATTGTCCCTGATGAAATGGCTTTTTGCTACTTCCTCAGCCATACAAGGTCCTCTATGGTGTCTTTTCTCTTTACTTGATGCTGTGATGAAAGGTTCAAATCTTTTTCCTTGCTATACTTAGTATCTGTCCTTGTATGCAATAGTTTTCTTTCCCTTCCAGATGTTATCAAAGTCCAATAAGTATTCTTGAGAGCCAAGACAGATGTAAGCTATTTTTTAAAACACAATTCAAGCCAACTTTCTTTCTTTGAGATGTAAAAATTAATGAGACATTATGAATGCTTTTTAATGCTATAGAAATGCAAAAATAAGTGCTATCATAGTCATTAGGTTATTTATCATCCTCTGTCAAGGCTAAATCCTAGCTCTAATAGCAATCACCATGGCTGGGCTCCAATGCAATTATTATCAGGACCTGCTCCAAAGACCATCGTCAAAGTCAATGAAAACTTTTTGCCACTGAGCTCCAGATACTTTGGATCAAGCTCCAAGCTGGTCCAAGCTCACAGAAGCTGTCTTTGGTCCTCACAAAGCCAATGCTCACAACACAGAGGCTGCTGTTCATGGAGCTAATTCTAGACAGCAACCTCCACAGCTCTGTGTGGGGAAGTTTAGCCAACCAGCTTTAAAAAAACAGCTAAGTCCTTTCCTTTGTTACCTACAGTTGCTCTAACCCTGACTTTCACCTTAACAGTAGTGCTGATCAGTCTCAGTAACTGTCACTCCTGCCTGAGGATCATCAGATGGACAATGACTGTTAATTGTCCTACATTGACTTGGCAGGTCAGAAACACACTGCAGCTCAGACAGCAAATGGCAGCAAGACCTTTTAATGGTTCCCAGCTTTCTCCAACTTCCTGCTTAAATCAGGCATAAGGACAAAGGTAAACTGTTTAACAGCTAAATACTTCCAAAGCAAACACAAGTTTGCTGAAGGAATATAAAGTTTTCATTGCTGTTGTGGATAGCTTTAGTAGTGACACACATTCCTGCTGGTTTTAAATCAACAGTTAATTAATAGCAAATTACAACCATAATATCATGTTTCATCCCAAAGGCTCCAAGGGCTCTTGATAAAAGTTGGCCAAATGCTGAGCTTAATTATACCCATGCAATCAAGTTCAAATGAGAGTGGACTTTCTTAACCTCTGCAGTGCAGCCACTTCCAAGAAGGACCAGAGCACCTGGTCATCAGAAAGACACTGCAACAAGAAAGGTGGAGAAGTAAGAACTCCTGAAAAAAGTCAACTGACACTGGGGAATGCTTAGCAAATTATTGGTCAGATAGCGACTGGGTGAGGGAAGTGTTTAGCCTTACCTTAGCTAGTACAGACATAACGCCTACAGGATCCTGCATCAAAAATGCAAACTGGGACCCTTAAGATTCAGCTGCTGCATTTCCAAGGCACCAGACAACACCCCTCTGTCCAGGCAGTACTGTCCGCTGTGGCAGCACCTGGCCGTGGCTGCAGTTTTTATCCAAGTCCTGTTGGCTAGCCTAACCTTGCTAAGCTTTGGAGATTGGATGACTTTAAAACCCAAAGGGTAATGACCACAAACCTTGACAATTTAGGCAATTATTGGCACAAAGAACTAACTGCTCCTGCAGGAACAGTGCTTGAATTTGGGAACCTAACTCAACCAGGGGATCTCTGTTTGCTGTAAGTTTACTTCCTACCCTAATAATAACCATCAAAGCTGCAATAGGAAAAGAACAAACAACCAAAACAACCAACACTGACCATAGGTACGTTTTGGGTTTCCTTTTGGCAAAAATCCAGCAGTTTATGTTACCTTTTGGAAAGATTACATTCTGGAATTGTTTAAGCAGCCAACAAATAGAATAATCAGAGCAACAGTCTGTTTAATGTGTCATCTAGAATAGCATTAAAATACATCTTGTAAGATTTAGTACTGCAAACACAGCAGCAGCAGTAAAGGAGTGACAAGAAGTACTGAGTTGCTTTGTATTTAACAATGTAACTGCCTTCCTAGCAGCCTGCAGACAACAGCTTCAAGGTGATGCTCACTTGAAGTTTATTCTAATGAACAATCCCGTTTAGGATTTCAGCCCTCAAACTCCCAGTACTGCCAAGTTACCTTGGACACATCTGCATGCCCTGTAGGTCAGTATAACTGCAGCTCCTCAAATCTCCAAGTTATGACGGAACAGTAGGAAATCTTTTTCAAGTCAATGAACTGTAGCATGACATCCATTTTAAGCAGATTTTCCACTGGATACCAGGTCACAGCTCCCTAGCGGCTAAAGCTACCACAGAAACAGAGCAGAGAGTTCTTCCTTTCAAGGGATGCAGTCAGGATAAAAACTGGTCAGGTAAGAAGGCCTGCCAATGAAGGAAGGAGGCGTGGGGTAGCATTTTGGGCTCTGTGAAACTCAAAACCAATTCCTAAGCATTTATAGAACTTAGATTCATAGAATCATTTAGGTTGGAAGCCACCCCCCCCCCATGAGCTCAGTTGAGTCTCAACCATAGACCTAATGACTACAAGTACACCACTTAAGAACCTCATTTGTTCCATAAGACCCACATGTCGATACATGTTTTTTTTAAGAGTGCCCAGGATGGTGTCTCCACACTGCCTGAGGCAGGCCTGTTTCCGTGCCGGACAAACCTGTGCAATGAGAAGAAGATATTTACTAGTATCGGTCAATCTAAACCTTCTTTGGGTCCTTGGACTCATTTCCTCTTTGTCCTAGTGCTTGTACTTTGGCTGGGAGAAGAAAAACCAACCCCAACTCCCTATAACCTTTCAGGAGCTTGTGAGAATGGTGAGGTCTCCCCTCAGACTCCTCTCTAGACTCAACACCCTCAGTTCCCTCAGCTGCTTTTTAAGACTTTGCTCTAATATTGGCCAGTGGGGCCATTTAATATTCCAAATTTATGGACTGTAATCAGGCAAACTGAATTGAGGTAATCTTGAACTCTGCTGTCTCAATACAGGTGCACTGGTGAGATGCAATCACAGGTGACCAGCCAGAGGATCATAACAGCAATTTAGAACCACTGTGAAACCCGTTTGCTCTGCAACTTATTGGCTATTATGGAACTTTCCAGAATATATTCCCTTAACATCAAGTTATTCGCAAAATTGGAGCTTCAAGTAAAAGAAAGACACCTACACTAAAGCACCTCATTCAAAACCCTGAGAAGTGGTACAAAATCTTCTTCCTGCAGCTGCAGATGGGGAGTTTATGCAGCTGCTTTCAGGTGGGAGGTTTTAACCTTACCAAAGCAAATTGTACGGAGGGAAAGAGAGCCAAGCCCAAGCCTGTAACAGTGCTGAGGAAACCTAGATGTCACATGCCACACCATGGCAGGTAACCCACAGACAATGTCAAATAGTGGGAAGGCTGTAGCCTCTTCTCTACTCGTGGCACACCAGGCCCAGAGAAATGTAATTCTGAAACAGATCCAGCTCCAGGAGAGCTAAACAGTCAGTACCACTCTGGGAGCAGGTTCAGCAACTGAATGTCCCTGTATTTATAGAAAGCAAGTCAATCAGAAACAGGACTTACCTTAAACACAAGGACAATGGGAACTATGATGAACAACAAGGGCTAATCAAATGCTAATCAGCAGCACAATCTATAACCCTGAAATAATAGTAGAGATGCCAGAGGAGTAGTTATGCATTGCTACTGTATAAATTAGACAGCTAGAATATCATTAGCTGTTACCTTTTCAAACTACATGGGCAAAGAAAATTCCTGATTATTATGGTGTATTACAGGACAATCCAATTATTAGTCTCAGCATAAATACTCCTTGTAATTAATGGGCAACAGTGCTGAATTCAGCTAATATATTTTCTACATTAAAGCTCACAAGCAAGTCATTGAAGATTCTGAGCAATCTGTCAACCTGTGCCCAATTAGATGGGTTTCAAAATAGCAATAAGCCAATTTTATAAGATGTGTTGGGGACAAACTTTTTAGCAGGGCTTGTAGTGATAGGACAAGGGCTAGTGGTTTTAAACTAAGAGGGGACAGGAGATTCTGACTCATTATAAGGAAGAATTTTTTTACAGTGAGGCTAGTGAGACACTGGCCCAGGTTGCCCAGAGAGGCAACCAGGGTGCCCCATCCCTGGAAATATTCAAGGTCAGTTGAATGATTCACTCGAACAGTTCCCTGTTCACTGAAGAGGGGTGGCCTGGATGGCTTTTAGAGATCCCTTCCATCCCAAACCATCCCATGGTTGTATGATCCTATGATCGTCTCTGTGCTTCCTACTAATAAACATCAATGTTTATTTTTCTGTTGCTGTATGATTAACATGTGTTAAACATTAGTTCACACATCATCCTTAAATTCACACAGATCAATGCCAGCACTGGGAATATAAACACACATATGGGGTGGGTTCAGAATCCACTGATGGGTGAAATGATAAACAGAAAATCCTCTCCAGACCTTCCTGAGAGGAAAAGGAAGGTAGGTCCTCCTGACTTGACACGTGCGTGGCACCTAAATGCACGTAGCTGTCTTCGTGACAACTTTGTGTGTAGACAATGGATGCTAGCAGGGATTCCGAATGTTACTTCACCTAAACAACAGAGGCTGTGTTTTAATGCAGTAAAACACACAGGAGAAGCCATGGGACCGACTTCTCTACTGTGACAAATGCTCCTCTAAACCTGCTGCAAGAGTCACCAGCTTACCTTGCAAAACTCTCTAGAAGCTGTTCTTTGGTTCAGTCCTCTGGCCACTCATCACTGCCACTCACTCAGTTCAGAGGGACACCTGGGAAGTCCAAGGTGCCCGTTTTTTCCCTCAGAGCCATTCCCGGGCCGTGCCTCTCCTCGGGGCACTCCCCACACCAGGGCACAGCACTTCAGGGATGCCCCAAGATGGCGGCGCGGCCTGAGGCGGCAGGGCTGGGGTGAGCTGCCCCGTCCCGACGGGAGCCACTGCCACTGACTCCTCCTGACTGGAAATCTTACAGGGAAAAGGCACCAGACCCAAAACGATCCCAGGAAAGGGTGAATCTGACCATTTCTCTTCTCTTCTCTTGACATTTTGGAAGAAGTTTGGAAACGTATCTACATTTTGGCACTTTGAAACAGAGTTCTAATGTTTAGTAACTTGGCTACTCGCCCACCAAACTCAGTCAGAAAACCTTCAGTCTTTCGGGGAGCCCCCCTGACTTGCCGCTCACAACTTTTGGTAACTCAGGCCGAGGGGACAACCAGCAATGGGAGTCTCTATAAACTGATCTGCAACGCGGGTCATCTGAGGGCCTCCCGCCCGGTCGAGGGGGAAAGGCGTTCGCGAATAGCTGGGCTCTGGCTCTCGGCGGAAACCGCCCAGGCCTGACGGGTCTCGCCGAGTGCGGTCCGGGGCAGCCGTCCCTCTCCTCAGGGGCGCGGGGGGCGGGGCGGGGCTGCTCCGCTTGCTGCGCGGGCGCTGCTGGGTGGGGAGGGCGCGGCGGAGCGGCGGGCGCCGAGCTTTAAATGAACATTAATATCGCTGGGAGGGCAGCGCTGGTGGTTCGGGCCGCTCGGAGGCAGCAGCAAAGGCAGCTCTTCTTCTTCTTCTTCCTCTGCCGCGGCAGCAGGTAGGGTGCGCGTTTGAACCTAAACTTCAGTCCTTTCCCGCCGTCCGCGGTGCCCTGGGGGAGGGCGGGCGGGCGGGAGGCGACCTCCGGCCCCGCAGGTGTTGGAACCGCCGTGCCCTTGCCCGGGTGGGCTGCTGCCGGGCTCGGCGGGAGACGCGGTTGCCCTCAGGGAAAGGGCTGAGGCGGCCTCGGCGGTGTCTCTTGGGGTAGCGGGGAGGTGGGGGCGGGCGCGGGAGGCGCTGAGGTAAATCGGGCGGGAAGCGGCTGCGGACGGTCGCCTGTTGCCGCCGCGCTGCCTCAGGGTGGCCCCGGGGAGGTCCGCGGTGGCACTTGGTGCCTTTCTGTCAGGCACGGACGGTGCCTGCCGAGACCTGCGGAGCCTTCGTCGGTCGCTGTGCGGGTTGTTGGAGGCACATCCATCGCTGTAAGTGAGGACAGGGAGAGCAGGGACCGTCGGGGCTCCCGTAGCAATGGGGACCTTAAAGAGCCTCGTCCTAATGGAAGTTATTTCCAGAATGTGGAGCGGTTTGTTTTCTTTCGTTTAATATTAAATGTCTTCCCATGCTGGGTTAGTCTCGAGTGGAGCGTGGGTTTGAAAACGAAGTGTCGGTCTTATGCTGTTTCTTGCTTGTTGGTGATGGGTTTGAAGACTTAGTTATCATTTCAGCTCACGTACTATCTTTGCTCAGTTGGTTTAGAACTCGTTTAAACTGTATTTTCAAGAGAGATGAATGAACTTCAAAGAAAATCAGGTCAGGCATAGATTCCGGGCATCCAACCTTTTTCAGGTCCCAGAAATAGCCACCGAAGTAGCGTGACCAATTCTCCATGCACAGAGCTTTTATTCTTTTTTCTTATTATTACTATTGTTGCAGTTTCTGATAGACACTGGAGCTCATCCACTGGATGATTTCAGCTTAGTTTATAGAAATGAGCATGCTTTCTGAGCTTGTATTCTTATGCAATTATAATGGTAGTCTCCCTCGACTGTATGAGGTTTGGGTAGATTGTTAGTTTCTGAGAGATTCTTAAAATACTGGTCTGGGTAGGACAAGCCTTTTCTTCGTTTTTAGGTTTCGGATCTATGAGGAGGTAGTGGGCTTATTAGCTGTTGTGGGGTAAAGAAACTGTACTTGCTTATTTAACAATAAAAACGTTTCCGAGGGAGTGCTCTAGTTCTATTATTTTGCGCTTGAAACAACGGGGTTAGTGCCTGTCTTACGAAGTGCTGAAACAAGAATTGACAGATATTTATCTTGCAGTATATGGGTCACATGATAACATCTTTCACTGGATCTCTGACTTCTGTATTGGACAGATTTGGTTGCTAAGTAGCTATGAATTTCTAATCCCAAAGTAAATGATGTCATAATGACATCATCATGTCCTTTCACTTGATTGATTCTCACAAGAGAACAGTAATGAGATTTGATATACATGTCCCATCTCTTTAATATTCTTCCTTTGCTTCAGGGGATTTCCTGACCTGCCTGGCAAATTCCAGTGAATCACACTGAGCTCTAGTAAAAAGACCTTACTTTTGGAGATGAGGTGGAACATTAAAGGGACAGTGGCTGATCCTGGTCTCTTCAAAATCCAAGGAACTTGGCAGCTTATATTTTAAATGTGGCGATCCAGATATGAAGGGAAGTGATTTAAAACTTGGAGTTACTAAATCTGTGTGCAGGTGCAAAAGTAACTTGAATTTCAAAGACATTCATCCTGAGCTGTTCAAATTTACTTTAATTAGGTATGTGGAAGTTCAGAATTGTTGAGGACCAAATCACTCAATGTATATGAATCTGAATGTTTTAGGTTGGTCAGGGTGAACAGAGAAAACATGCTGATGTTTTCCTTTATTTGCCAAAATACATTTCAGCCCTAATGGCAAATGGGTGAGACCTGTCAGAAATTGCCATGATAACGTTGTATTAAGAATTGACAGCTCAGTTCTATTATGTGTGTTTTTTGTTTTTCCTGGCTTGGTAGCCTAACTTAACCGTTGACAAGTATAAAGTATTTTAATATCAATATTGGCATTGGAACTCCTTGTAACAGAGTTCTAAATCTTTACAGATCATAGAATGTCTAACAAATTGATGGGGTTTGTTTGTTCTGAGGCTAAAGGTACAAAGTATGTCACTTGGTGCTGATCAACATGGACTGCTAATTTTTAGTTTTATTTTCACCATGTGTGAGCATGGGTCTGCATAAATTTAGGGCAGTGGCTTTCATGATAATTATGTGTTTTGTCATGATGAATTTCTCCTTCCCAGGGGAATGTGAAATATTCCAGGCAGGGCTGTATGTATTTTCTGTCCTTAAATATTGCCATTTTATACGCATGTGAAAAAGGGAGAAATGAAGCAATTTTCATGCCTGCTCTATTGAATGTGTAGTTTCCTTTGGTAAAGTTAAAAGCTGTGTCTTTTCCTTAAAGCATGCAGGGGCTGCCTACACTGATCTCTGTGGATTTATGAATATTACGGGTTGCTAAAATGCATTTCTAAAGTAAACAATGATTTGTTAGTGTGGATGAGTCAGTGGTTAGTGTATTTACTGAAGGTATTGCTGATGTGATGCTTCTGTTATTGCTAAAGGACTGTAGCATTGATGGCACTATCAAGTGTAACAGAGTAGTAATTAAGTATACCAGAGTAGTAAAACATGAGGACTGGGAATAAGAAGGTGTTTTTTGACTACATTTTTGACTACATTTGAATGTATTCACTGTGTAAGTGTAATCTAAGCTACAGAGGCAAAAAGGCAATTTCTACCTAATCTGTAGGAATTCTGCACTTATCATCCTGTATGCAGTGACAAATTTCCACAAGCTTTAGATGCTTTCTGGGATGATTCAACTACGAACAAGTGATTTGGAAAAAAATACTATCTCTGAAGAGAATCCTTGGTGACAATTTCTTTTCAAGTTATCTTAGGATTTTCTGCTTACCATGATTTCTTCTAACTCAGGCTTGCCTTGAACGTTGGAAACGAAAAATGAATTTGGACTTGGGGACATATCTATGCCTTTCAACTGCGTGTTAAGTGGTCGTCTGTGACATTTGCATGGTTGTGCTTTTAATAGGGTGACACATTTGGTTACATAAAGTGCAGGACATGGTGCACCTCAAAGCCTTTCTGAATGCTTCTGAGAGAAGGTTGATGCTGCAGCCCCGACCTCTTTGAACAGCAATGACGCTCAGATGTGTCCAGATGAAGACAGTGAACACTTCTCAGTCCCTGACCATTTTTTGTTAAAAGGCAAGGTCAGTTTGTTCGGTGGCTCAGTAAAACAGTCTTTGTCTGTACAATAGAGCAGTAAGAATTCATTATTTAGACTTGGTTTCTGGCTGCCAATGCATTCAGGTTAGGGGTGAATTATCTGCTATCTGGCTTAAAAAAAACAACCAACCCAAAAAACCCAACTGATATCTTCATAACTTCTGGGCCACGGAGGATGTTCTGTCCCCCTGCTTTCAGAAGCATGTTCTTGGCTGTCCAGTGTGAGGGTGGTAGATACAGCCCCAACTTCTGCTTTTGTCATAAGCCTCTGTGTCAGAATGGAGTACCAAGTGGAATTATTGATTTATTTTTTATTATATTATTATTAGGATTTTAAGGGGAAAATGATGTCTATAAAATCTTGAAATTTCTCAGGGCCCCTGGCATGAATTCAGTCAGGTTGGAAGGTAACCTGGTAAGTAAATTCACCAACACCTGGATCTCGTTTACTGATGGGGAACAAAATCTGCCAGCAGCACAAGGAGTGCTTTTTACAGAATGCAGACAGCATTTGATCCCTCCTATACCAGGAAGTAAAATAATTTAAAAATATATCTTGGTATACATGAGGGAATTTGAAGAAGGAATATCACACACTGTAACACGAACAACCATTACTTTCCAAGAGGCCCTTTGTGGTGTGTTGTTTTATTTTGCAGTAATTTTAATTGTTCTTGAGCTGGCCAACATGCAAGCTTGTGTCCACAGAAGATGCTGACCATGTCCACAATAGAGCTGATGTAATCTGCAGACTGCTGCTGTCAGCTGCACTGGTGGAGCTGGAACATTAGCATGAGAGGTCAAGCTTTGGCTTTGCCCCAAGGAAACAGACCCAGACCATTTGCATTAACATTCTGATATTTCTGTGTTGCTGCTTTGATCTTAAATGTGCTGCTTAAATGTGCAGGCACTGCCACTTTCAACAATTTGGCTTTGTGCTGGGGTAATGAATGCTTTTTGTTACAGGGGAACCCACAAGGCATAACAGGTACAAGTCCTTTGACTTCATCTGGAATTGATGCAGTGCTTTGAGGAATCACCTGAGTGTCTCAGGAGCCCGATTTGTCTTGCTCTGTTGGAGCTGCCCTGTGTTTGTCTGTTTAAAAAAAAAAAAAACCACAACAAAAAAATTCACCAAAAAACCCCAAACCAACAACCAAACATCAAAACACTAACACATCATCATCATCCTCACCATGGCTTGGCTGGCTTAAAGAAAGAAAAGCAGATCCAGATGTGGGACTTACACTTTAGCAGCTAGCTTGATTTATTAGATATGAGAAGGGTTTTTATTTAAAGCTTCAGTTAAGCATAGGTAGGTATCAAGTGTTCCAAGATTACTTTTCTGCTCAAAATAATTTCTGAAATAATTCATCATCCAAAAATACAACTATTATAAGAGATGATTAATGGGTGTGATTTGTTTAAGCTGGATACTTTTGGGTTTATTCCCCAGTTTTGATCTTTATAGGATAGTAGCAAGGTTAAGACTGATTTTATACAGAATCCACTGTCTTAAAATCCATTTTTGTAAAATTGAACTTTTTCTTTCTCAAACTACAATTTATTTTAAACGTTATATTAGAATGGATATTATAATGAAAAGCATGCAGTAAAAATCCAGTAATTGTTATACCAAATTGTATTCATAGGTTTATCAAGCATATTTATCAAACCACTATAGTTAACCTGTAGCGTGCAAATCATGTGATAAGACTTAAAATCTGGGGCAGAGGAAAAAAAAGTTATGTTGGGTGTTGAATAAATACATCATAAAATAGTGAAAAATCCAATTCGATTCAATCCAGGTCATCAATGCAAACCAAAATGTCATTGGCTGACCTCTCCCAGGTCTGAGCTGATGATTCTGCTTGGCACAGGTGTTTGTGGCCAGAGTGGCAACATATGCATCCCCCCCCAGCCTTTCTGAATTCCAAGAGATGAAACTAAGCCAGCATGCAGACTGTTTCTCCTGAGAAGCCTGCTTGGGGTTTTCTTCCCTTCTGACAGTGGGTGTTGGAGGAGAGGGGAGTTTGCTCAGTCTGTGCAATCACCTAGGTTCTGAAGTGTGACGTTCAGTGTCCCTTCCAGGTGACAGGGCAACACCACCACTCTGCAGCAGTCAGAACCCTGGAACTGGTGTTTTTTGTGTTCTGTGATCTAGCTCGAGGCAAACGGGTCTGCTCTTGTTGCGTTTTATTCGTGGCTTCTTTTGGTTTTGTTTTTTTTTTTGGCTGAAATGTAGCAAAGACCCAGTCTGATAATGGATGCAGTGCTGGAAGAAAATATGTTTCTCCATCTTGGCGATATTGCTGTTTAACATAGCTCTTATTCCAGGCTCTGACAACTGTTCCACCCACTGCACGACTGTTTTCTCAGTGAAGCGAGATGAAATGAGGCAGCTGTTTAAAAACAAGTGTCCCAGGAATAAAACACGGGCTCCAGTTGTGGCTACAACAAGGGGGCACTGTTTAGTATTCTTCTCTTCCTCAGTTGTTGTTAAAGGCTAAGGAGACACTCAAGACAGTCACACTAGCACAAATCACTATTATTACTCTGATGAGCCTTGCTTCTGGAAATTTTGCATGCTGCATCCTTGTTGCCTTCTGTAAATGCTACAAATAGCAGGAAGGGGTAGATAAAATGACACAGATGCTTTAATTATGATTTGATTACAGAGCAAGCAGAGGAGTCTATTCTGAGGAATATGCAATTAGAGAAAATTCTGAGGACTATCTAACCTTCCGAAATGAAAATGAACCGGGATTATTTCGGCAGGGCTTTAATATTTCTGAAAGAATATAATTCCTCAAGGATCTTGCTGCTCTTGTGTGATAGATCCTCTTCAGCTCAGCAGATGGGCTTCAGGGTAACCCAATGTCATCTTCCTCAGCTGCATCTCCTGGCTTGCTTCACCGAGCAGTCCCATTTTAGTGTCCCCTGCTGGTCACCTACAGGAGGGTCATGCAGAACCTGCATTTGAACTGGAAGTAAGCAAGCCCCTCCCTGCGGCTGAAGCACAACACGAAGGAAGAGCAGTTTAAGCATGTCCGGATCATCTCTCCATATTTCTCTGTGAACAAAGAGTCCTTCAGCCTTGTGAGCAAGAAAATTAGAGTTTGTGCAGACTTGTTATGCAGGTTCCAAAGGGAAGGCAAGGATGGAAAATTCCATGCCTTTTTCTCTTGCAAATTATTTAATAGCAGAAAACTGTATGATTAAGTATGTTAAGCTTCTTTGTGGGCTTAAGTGGCACAAATGACTTTAATTTAATTCCATTGATTTCACTAGTTGTCAAAGATGAGCAGGATTCACAATCTGCCCTAGAGTTGAATAGCAACATGCCTTCAGCTTCAGATTTAAAGACACTTAAACCTCATGGGGAGCTACATTCTCCAGTAGTAGTATTGTGCTTTCTTCACTTCCCTGAAATGAGTTCACCTGTTTGCACAGGCAGCATCAGCCTGGAGGCTGAGCTGGGGCACTGAGCTGATCAAACAGAGGGTTGTATGGGCAGGTCAGGAGGCTTTCAGGTTGCAGACAGCACCATCGGGGTATCATGGTGACAGTAGCTGTTGACAGTAATGTTTGATTTACTTTTCCTCATTATTTAGAATGTTCCTTTACCAGGAGGAGAACTTTATTTCCTGTAGATCTGAATACATGAATATTTCTCACTAATGGTTCAAAATATTCTTTCCAGTGTGGTGTAAGGTACTGTCCCTAAACTACTGCTTTCCAGCCCTGAAGGGAAACAGAACTTGCCAGGATCCTGCTGGACTCAAGTTTGGGACACCAGGGTTTGCTTGGAGCTTGGAGTGTGACAGCAGAGGAAGGGAGAAAGGCTCCTGCTTCAGGTGCTCCATGGGACCTGTTGTTCCAGCCAATTCATGGGGACTGGTGAACTGGGATGCGTTGATCTTGGCTGCCAGGATGCTTATGGGAAGGGGTGGGGGATGTGAGAGTGGCACTAGATGGTTTCCTACATCTCCCTGAGGGGTCTGTACTGCAGACTGACTTTGCCTACCTTCAAGCAGAAAGGTCAGGGTACACCTGACCTGACACTGAATATGATTAGCTTGAAGAACCACGGTGTTCAAGACAGCTAAAGAATTACTGTTGTTTCTAAACAGATGCTGAGCCACAATTAAGCTTAAGTGTAGCTAAAGATCAGCTGAGTTCAGCAGCCTGTCCAGTCTCCTTTGCCAGTTGTAAAGGCATTTTCTAGTGTAGTGCCTTCTTTCTTTATTTTAACATTTCTTTTATAAGAGCCATGGAACCCTCTAAACATCAAAGCAGCTCTGTTCATACTACCCCAGTGTGTATTTCACAGGAATAAAACCTCGAGCTAGCAACTTAGGGATGATTTGTCAAGGGTCGTTTTAATAAATTAGGTTATTTTATCTTCTGCCTGGAAATTCCCTGGCTGGTGACTAAGAGAAACTTTTTATTAAGCTGTGTGAAGCATAATGAGGTTTCTGTAATGCTTTGATGTGTAAATACTTTAAGTTTCTCCCATCCCCCCCCCCCAAAAAAAAGTGTTATTGATAAGAAAGCTTAAAATATCTAGGGACAATTTATATAAGCCAAATATAGATTCTACTATAAAGATTATAGATTTTTATAATAGCCTCTTAAAACTTTAATATTGGACATCATAAAAAGGTCAAAATCAAATTACATTCTGTAACTGTTCTGCAGATAGTTACAAGCTCAGTCCTTTTAAAGAAGAAATTATATATATAAACATAAAAGAAATACATAATATATATAATATAATATATATTTTGTATCCTCATACCTTTTAACAAAGGCCTTCTTCTTCAACAAATTTACTGAGCTGTCTGTTAATTTTTTTGGAATTAGAAGGCTACAGTGAGTTTGCTGTCTGCTCATCTCACTTAATGAAGACAGTTATATAAGAGTTGCTTCCCCTTACTGATCAAATTGTATTTCCCCATGCCACTTCTTGCTTTCCATGTTGCTTTCAGATTAGCAAAACAGAGTTTACTGTATTTTCTCTTTTCTCTGTGTCTGTTCTCTGAGGCTTATTATCACCAAAGTAGCTCGAGCCATGGCTTGGACACCAGAGATTCTGAAAGCCTCAAATAGCCATAATAAATGGAGTTGGATGAAGGATGCTGGTTGCCATGGGGAACGGTGCATGTGCACAACAAGATAAGTGGACTGGCTGTATGCAGAGATCCGTGCTGCATTATTGATTGCAAGATTTCTTTGAATTCCTGTAAATTCTGTGCTTTGTCGCTCTGTGTTCCACCTAGCAAGGGGTGAGAAGGCTTATCAGCTGGGCTAAACCCAGAGGCGATTTGCTCATTTGCAGAAGCTGACTTTTGCATAGGCAGTGGAGAAGGAGGTGGTCAAAACTGGTTGGCAGTATTGTTTGGTTCACAGCCTTTCCTTATGGAGTTGACAGCATCCTACTGCTGTGTTAAATCAAAGTTAATGCAGTATTAGAACCAGTGAGCAGGACCACGCTTGGCTCTGATTTTCAGTGGGATGGGGCTTTTTTTCTTTAAATGTTATGAAAATCACACCTTGTCTGCCCAAATTAACAAACAGGGCTGGTTTACTGTAACTCTGCAGCAGTTCTGGGTTTCTAACCCAGGCCTTCTAACTCTAACTTTTCTGGGCCCTGGAATAACAACAAGGAACTCTTAATTATGTCCCAATAGCCCAGGTCCTCACCAGCATAAACCAGCTAAGCTCTAGCAGTGGTCCTACTAGATAGCAGTAGCACTTCCCAGCTCCTTGCTCTTATCTTGCTTGACTGCAGTATGCTGTGGCATGTGGTCTCAACAGAGGTTCATGTTCTGCTTCAGGATCCTAATCCTTGACCAGATGAGATCTGTAAGCCATGGTGACTGCTGAAAGGCACGTTTGGGAGCACTATTGCTCAGATGATTGGGCAGGTGAGAGAGTGCAAATTAAAGTTAGTTCTTAATGTTATCATCCCCTGGGAATATCTTTTGATTTTTGATTTAGTTCTGCTTTTTCCCAGATTTCCACTGTCAGGTGATTGTGACAGGTTTCTGGCCACTATTAAAAAAAAAACAACTAACAAACCCCCACACTGTGGACCACTGAGACTTGTGGAAGGTTTCTGCTTTTTTGCTTTCAAACGTTTTGTTTTGTTTTTTTTTTAATCCCTGGAGAACACCTTGTTAGAGAAGATGCTGTGTAATTATTGCTCTTGCAAGTTTCTGGAGATGGTTATCTGTTTCATACCAACGTCATGCTTCCTCTCTGGGTGTTGCCTGAATCTACCTGAAAAATATCAGAGGCTTTAGGGAACTGTGAGTGAGGTTTGTTGTTTTTTTTTTAGGTCTGCTCTTATAAACACTCATCTGGAGGGGAGAGATGCAGTAACCTTAATATATGTGATGTATTATTTGTCAGAAATGTATTCGAGAGGACATATTTAGAAATGATAGGCTGTTGTGCCCTCTGGCCATTATTTGCAGGGTTGTGTGACTTTGTTCATCAGTATGGGGCATCTCCAGTGTGCTGCTCAAATACCCATTCAGGTTTTTTCTTGACTACTACTCCTGGTTTTATATCTTGCCACCATATCCCGTTTGGGTTTTTTGGACAGCCAATGCAAACTGAGAGTCATCTAAGATGCCTGCTTACAGCCAAGACACCTGCTTTGTCATGTAAAGACACTTAAACATAAGAGGCTGCTGGCACTGCACTCTGATATCAGTTTCATTAAAGCCCTTGTTTTGTCCCTTCTTTTGTGACTCTTCAACGTTTTCACAGAATCATTCTAGCTGGAAAAGACCTCTAAGATCACCAAGCACCATCTGGGCACAGTATTTCAGTGAAGAAGTTTCTTCTAACCTCTAGTCCAGACTTCCCCCTGGCAAGAATTGAGGCTGTGTCCTCTTTTGTCCTGTTGCTTGTTAGTAGAGATTTTTGCTCCTAAACTTTAAGGTGCCTGCAAGTGTTCTGATGAGGATAAAAGTGAAAAGGTTGGAACTGAATGGCAGTTTTAACTTTTGTTCTGGCCTGTGCTGTGCATCCAGATGGAAGTGGCTTGTCCCCATCACCTGGTAGTAAAATGGCTCTGGGTATTATTGGTTCTCACTTGTTTGTCCTGGTGCTGATCTGGTACTATTACAATGTTAAAGAAATTCTCAGCTTTTAACTATGGGCACTGTATGAATGTCTGTAAATACTTAGAGCAGCTTGGGCTTGAAGTGCTCATGAGGAACACCAGTGAATGTCCTTCCTCTCTGTGGTGTTGTGTGGCACTGGTGTCTCCAAGTCCATTGCATTGCCCCAGGAATTTTCTAAGCTGCTACTTTTGATAAAGGCAGGGGCTGAGTTTATAGTACAATATGTTTTCAACTTCCATTTTTTCTGAACAAAGCAGAGTGTGAGGAGATAGGTAACAAACCCATGTGAAAGAAAATCTGCTGCCATTATTCTCTGGAAAACCACTTAATGTACCAAATACAGCAACTTTCATGGTACACCTTCAGTGGCTTTTTTTCTCTGTTTGTTTGAATCCCACTGAGTATGAAAGCTGCAGCTGATTGCCAAGGTCTTGTGTAACCTCCAGTGTACAACATTCTGTGGCTCTACCTTGTTTACTAAAGCTGAAGCAATTGAGTAACTGTAAAGTACCAATTAACACCCTGCAGCTGAACAGATTTTAGGAGTGTAGGTCTGATAAGAAATGCAGCTGCCTCCCCTCCCAAATCTTGCCAAAACCCACTGAAACTCTGGCAAGTAAGATAGTGACTGGATTGAATACCATAATGTTCCAACAATCAGCATGTGGACTTGAGAAGGGAATAAGAATGAATATTTCTGAAGAAAACAGCAGGAAAGTGAGCCCAGTGCTTACCTCGGAAAGGTCAGTGACTTGAATGGATCAACAATAATTTTTACTAGCTGTGAATCTGGTCCTGGCACATAGGTCACCTACAGAGTAGAGGAAGAGATGCTGTGTATTTGGGAAAATCAGCCAGAACAGGGTTGTCTGTGGCTTTAATTGCAGAGCTTCCCTGTTCAGTGCTCACAACAGCCTCTAAGCCTTCAAAAGGCAGCAAGCAACACCTCGACAGTTCATGGATACATGTGGGCAGGAATTTCATCTTCATGGCTGGCTCAAAAAGGAGATAGATGGTTCTACTTTGCAGCTGACATTTGGAGGGACTGTGGCGGAAGATTGTTTTCCCCCATTTGCATTCAGCTACTCCAAGTACACCATCCCACTGAGCAGAAGGATGATTTTGATTTTACACAACGAGAGTTTCCAAGGAGGTGCTGGATTACAAAAGCAGTTTCGCCAAGGGTATCCAAAGCGGCTTGACAGATTTACAGACTGATGACATGCTACTCGTGTAGTCTCACTGGAAACTGGGTTTGATAGAATAATAAAAAATTGGAGGGTGCTCATAGACAGTGCTCGAAAGCATTTAGAGAGCCATGGGATATTTTGGTTTGTCTTGGTATACTATCTTCCACAAAAGGGAGTTGAAGTGTGGTGAAATTTATTTTTTTATATATTTTTTTATTTATATTATTTTTTATATTTTTTTTTATTTATATTTATATTTTTTTTACCTTCAAAATAGGTCTTCAGCATTACACTCCACTTCTGTCTTTGCAGATTGCATAAAAATAAATGTGCAGTTTATGAAGGTAAAATCTTCAGGGAAAGATTAGATTAAAATTATCAGAGAGTGGTCTTTTGTTTTTAAAAGAGTATGTTGGCCAAAAGTCATTTAGCATGGAGAAATGCAAGCTTGGAGATGCTCAGATGAACCTCTGAAAAACTCCACAAATTTCCTAGGTTATTTTTAAAAATCTGTTTTAAAACCCCCACATAGAGATTTGCAGCTCACATCTGTACCAGCTGACAGTTTTAGAAAGGCACCCTATTTGGTTTTTTTTTTTCCTTATAATAAGAACTTGCTGCCTTGTCTTATAAGTAAGACAAAAAGCGATTTTATTTCTGAGGAGCAAATGCTTCCTGAGTGCATCCTGTAAGACACTGCTTTTATTTTATGAGGCCCCTTGTTTTCTTTTTATTTATGAGGCCCTTGTTTTCTTTTGCTGCTATTTTTGAAGTTGTAAAGAGCTGCAATAGAATTGCAGTGTAGGAGCAGAGCTGCTTTATGAGTGATTTGTTCCAGGTGGTTAAAGAAAAGAATCTCTGACAGGTCATAAAATATGGCAGCTAAATATGTGATGGCCATGTACCTGGTAGCTCATAAGCCATATGTATGATGCTTCAGATCTGTTATTTGCATTTATATATTTCCTGATGTTAGAGGTGAGATGGAGGGCAGAGAATAATCTTGCTTCTTGAAAGGTTACCTAGGTGGTTGTCTTGAAATAAATTGTATCAGGGCTCCCTCTAAAGCTATTGCAGCTTATTTTTTACCACAACATATTGTGGGCATTAATCACATTTGTGCATTTACAGTCAATTGGCTGCTTCCTCAGTCCATGTAGACCATCTAAAAATCCCACTGATGATGTGTAATAAGCATATATAAAGCCAAACAACAAAATGTGTGGATTTTCTGTCAGTTTTCTTCCTAGGGGTGACAGAGATGTGCAGACTGAACACAGCTAAGCTGTTAGAAAATACACTTCTGTTGTTGAGACAGAGATTGAGGGAAAATAGCTGTAACTGCACAAAGATTTCAGTTATACCTCTCTTGTGGATAGGAAGATGTGAATAATTAAGACTACAAAGGGATGACCACAATGACAAGAGCTTATCCTCTTTGGAAAGCAGATGAAAATTGTTAAGGCCCAGCTCCCTGCCAGCCTTGCTGCACAGAGGAGACTTCTAGCAACAGTGGCAAGTGCTGAAAGGCTTCCTACATGGCACTGCAAGAGTGGCTGCTCCTGCTTGGACTCTTTGGGATTAAAGAATGACCAAGAACTATAACTGTGGGCATTTTTTGTCCTTTCCCCAGCAGGTGTGGGATGTGGCAGAATTTAGGTCTGGAAGGAGAAGTTGCAGCTGAAGAAGAGCTTTGAATAGCAGGAGGTAACCCACCTCAGTTGCATGGACCTTGGACTTGTTGTTTCTTGCTTGCTTCTGGATTGACCCATAAGCAAGAAAGAAAAATCTGGGCTTGTGAAACACTGAAGCCTTAAAAAAATGCAGCAAAAACACACAAACAGCAACAAACAACAACTGAGTCAGACTGAGGAACACAAGTGATTATTGCACTTAGGCTGACACACACCTTCCAGATGCCTATCTTGTTTCTGGAAAGCAAAATACATGGCTGCCTCCACATAGTTTTATTTCATCAATGCTGTATTCATGCACTTTAATAGGGAAGACAGTGGCTAGTGAGAGAAGACTTGTATGGGCACTACACATTCTCCTGTAATTGTTATTAATGACTAAGCTGAGTGGATTTGGTGTGAAACACATTGTGAACCTCTTTGTTAAGCTACTTAAGATCACATTCCTTCGTGTGTGTGTGTGTGTGTGTGTGTGTGTAATTTTTTCTACTGCATTTGCTGTGTTTCTAATGCACTATAGTTGTGTATCTTTGGTGATTGTAGTAGTATTTGTTATGTGGTCCTTGCTATGGATTTTACTTGTACAGGAGTTTTTTCTCTATGATGTTCCTACCTTCAAAATGGAGGATTTATGCACAAGTGCTAGAAACGAGTGTTTTTCCAGAAGGAGGTTCTTGTAGTGGAAATCAGGGAGCTGGAAGTGTAAATGAGAAAGCCAGGGGATCCCTGCAGAAACCCAGAGCTCCACTGACCTTGACACATTGACAGCAGTGGACAGTGCAGGGCTCTGCATTTAGACACAGTTATGGGGAGCATGAAATTCTGAATAGATGACAGCTGGGGAGTGGCCCTCATTTTCATCAGGGAGGCTGAATTGGTTATTGTCTGGAGGATAGATATCACAAAAGAATGCTGCTTCTATTTATTTTTCATAGGATTAATTCAGTCCCAGCTACCAAATGTTACTGTTGGTTCCACAGCATATTTCCATTCCTAGAACAGCAAGCTCAGACAATCTGCATTCAGATTAGAGCAAGGCTCCATATTTTGTTTGAATTATGACAGCTTCCTTAAAACTAGAGGTGAAATCCCATCCCTAATTGGATGGAAGAGGAATCTGAAATGCATGCATCATGGAATGTCTTGTGCTTGAAGATGTCTTGCAAATAATTTTTTCCAGCTTCATGGTTTAATGCTAGGGAGCTTCATTTAGCAGGAGCATGTTATGTCTGCCATGTAGCAGTCAAGATTCACAGTTTTCACAAAAGATCTCCTGCTACAGGAATAAAGTCTTCCTTTGTTTAGAGGAGAGGGGGGGTAAACACTCTTCAGGCTGTTGTTTATGGCTACTGACATGTGATAGAACAGGAATATGCCTGTGCTTGTGCAATCTCAGATTGGCATCTTTACAGGAAGGGGGAAATCTTCAAGAGTAGCTTCAAGCTGACACTTTGTCATCTTGCAGTGATAAGCCCTAAAAAGAGCTGTTGTATGCACTGGAGTATGTTATGAATAACAAGAATTGAATACTGAAGTGTCAGAAATGGTAGTTTGTATTCAGTAGCTGAATTATGCAAGGTATGGAGTCCTGTCTTCTGTGGAGCATTCTCAGTTAATGGGAATTTCTTTGCTATTAAAAGGCTTCAAGATTTGGTCCAATGGATCTTAAAAATGGTCGTGCTATTTGTAGGTGTGATTGGCAGATGTAATCCCTTTCCTGCTCTCATCTACATCTTTCCTTTCCTGGTCTGTGCCAGCCATTAGAGCAAAACATAATTAAATCTACTCTTTCAGAACCAAAGTAGACATTAATCATTCTTTTTTCTTAGAAGCCTAAGACAGACAACTTAAGCCCACTGCAATGTACACTTAGGTATTTTTGGCTCCTTTGAAAAATTCAGACACATTATTTAACGTAGCCCAATGGTGATCTTTTATCAACACCCTGTTAAAGACATAAATCTTTGATAATCCCTTTGCTGATAATGTGAATGAACTGGAAACATCATGTTTTTTTAAAAATAATGCTACCATAGTTGTTGTTTCTTATAGTTTAGTTGTAAGAAATGGCAAGTTTTCTTTTTTCTCTCTTTTAATTATACCACTTGATATCCACAAATGCTTCCTTAGCATAAGAGAAACCAACTTTTCCTCAGTTTTCCTGTCTCTTTGAATCAAGTAAGTGGTGCTTTGGTGATAGCCATTGCACAACCTTACTTTTAATTGAACAGACCTGAAAAAAAGCAACAGAACAAACTACAGAAATGTACAAAGTAGCACTGGTCCTGCTAACGTCTGGCAAGCAACTAAAAATTTGCCTTAGTGTAACAGCCTCATCCTGAATGTATTTGCCCTAGAAGGTTATTACAGGTGCTTGATACACAAGCTGGTATGACCTTTTGGACATGTAAAGGTCATACAATTTGAAGATGGGAATGCTGGAAGACTAAAACTGGTCATGAAGTGTAGACAGCATCTGTGTTGGTATAAACAACTAAGAAACAGAAGCTTCAGTCCAGGGGCTGGACACTTCTTCTCCCTGGAACTCCAACCAGTGTGACACCTTTAGAGATGTGGTGGGCCTTGTGAACAGTCATAGAATCCCAGACTGGTTTGGGTTGGAAGGAACCTTAAAGATCATCCAGTTCCACTCCTCTTGCATGGTCAGGGACACCTCCCACAGCCCAGGGTGCTCCAAGCCCCATCCAACCTGGCCTGGAACACTTCCAGGGATGGGGCAACCTTGGGCAACCTGGGCCAGGGGCTCAGCACCTTACACAAAATAATTTCTTCCCGATGTCTAACCTAAAACTCCTCTCCAAGTTTTAAAGCATTGCCCCTTGTCCTCTCACTACACACTTGTATAAAAAGCCTTACCCCAGCTTTCTTGTAGCCCCTTCAGGTATTGGAAGGTTGCTATAAGTCAGAGTAAACAGTCATAGAAAATTTAGATTGGGAAGAAGCCCTAGAGGCCATCAGGCTTGTGCATCTGATTGTGTGAGTTGATATATATTTTTAACTGGCTACTTTTGAACAGATCGTAGGAAAGCTTTAACAGAAGGAGAAATTCTGTGCAGGTCACTCAGGTTGCTCACTTTGTGTCTTCCAACCTGGTATTTGGAAGGCAATTTTTGTAGCTATAGGAAGATGAATATTTCCTTCCTTACAGCAATTACTTTATAGTATGTCGTGCTGCTTGATGTTTAGGCTTTTTTAAAATTTGCTCCATTTAAGCAGATTCCCTTTTCCCTCAAAGTAACACCATCTCCCAGTGGAAGCTCAGGATATTCCCTGCTCAGCAGCACCCAGCCCCCTGCCTGCACCATCCCTGCAGCCTGGCAGGGCATTGGGAGTCAGCCCATCCTGACTGCTTGACATTGGCTCAGAGCTAAACCAGAGGACAAAACACTTCACTCTGTGCTGTGCAGATAAGAATTAATACTCATTTGTGAAGAAATCTGACCTGTTTTGCCATTTGTTACTTTATTACCCTCAGAGGGGTAAAAAATGAACTGTGCATCATTCCTTAGGTGTCCCCATTTCCTGGTTAAAAGCTGGGAGACAGTGCTTCAGAGGAGCCAGGGTGTGTTGCTTCCAGTGCAGAAATATGTCTTTTCTTGTGGAGAGAAGATGCAAGGAATTGCATATTGTCTAATAGGCAGAAACAGATGACTTTGGGTTTTTTCCCTCTAGGAAAATGAATGCATTGTAGAAAGGAGGGGATCAGTAAAGAAAAAAACCCTGTAGGAATAGAAATTGTTGCTTTATAATTTCAATCCAAGTTGGATGCTTTTGGGTTCTAGGAAAAATAAAAACTCAGACTGTGTGTGTTGGTATGAACAGGTGCAGCAATTGCCTTTGAAATCAGTCCAAGCAAGTAACATTAAGCCCTCATTTTACACCTCAGTGAATGCTGTGCAAAGAGCAGAACTTCCCAGCAGCATAAGCAGATATAATTCCATTGATAGCTTTGGCACTGAGCCTATTCACTTAAATCAGTGAAGTAGTATCTTCTCATGCCTCAGTAAACAAAACATTTTATATTATATAGGTCACTATTTGTTTTGGGACAGTTCTCAGTCTTTTGAATGCTTTCCCTTCCAAGGTTAACACTGTAAGCCCCAAAAGAGCTTGAATTTCTCCAGCCTCCCAGTTCTGAAACTGGAAGAATGGTGGGACCAATATTGCCTTCCTTCAGCTGAGGCTTTTCAGGCCTGGACAATGGTGTTTCACTGGGAAACTTCTGGAGTTTCAGTCGAGCTCTTGGAGTGAGGGGAAGGGCTCACATGATAGATGGATGAATGCTAACAAACAAATGCTATGGAACAGCCCCCAGCAAATAGCATTTTACAGAGAAAACCTGTGGGGTGGCTGAAGGACCATATTTGCTTTTCTCAGAGGGGTCTTGCTCAAGTGTGCAGCTTCTTGATTGCCCTAGGCAGCTATTAGCTCTCTGACTCCAGCAGCTTTGCCACATAAAAGGCCCTGATTCAGCTATTGTAAACTTCCTGGGTGCTACTGTAATTTAAAGGTTAAAAAAAAAATAGCATATTTTGCCTTTGCTGATGTATTCTTTTTTAATAAAAAGAAAAGAGATGTCCTACTACAGAGATCTGTGTGCTCTTGGAGCTTGTTATTGGTTGTTTGCTTCAGTGTGGAAGGCAACATTCCCAGCTACACTGCCCAGAAAACTGTTTTCCAAAAAAGAAAGATGAGGAGGGCTATTAAGCAGCCAGCACTCTCCTTCACACCAAATTGCCAAGTACCTGGCAGTACATGACACTATGACAAGTGTTCAGCCTGGGGGTGGTGACAAGGGATGAGCTATTCAGAACACACCTTCCTGCTCTCCAGTGAGTTTGCAGAGCTGCAGTTTCAAACTTCACATGTTTGGGGCTTTTTTGGGAACTGCTAAACTGAACAAGGATGTTCCACTGGCATACAATAAACATGGTAGGGAAGTAGAGGATTCTCCGTGTCTGGAGATCTTTCCAAAGAGCCTGGATGTGGCACTGAGTGCCATGGGCTGGGAACCACGGGGGGAGTGGATCAAGGGTTGGACTTGATGATCTCTGAGGTCCCTTCCAACCCAGCCAGTTCTATGATTCTATGATACCTCATAATCCTGCCAGCTTTGTGCATTTTGTAGCACGTTGTAGTCACTTTCAAACTCCTTGGAGTTAATGGACTCTGAGACATAACCCAAGGATAGAAAGTTCTTTATGATTTTTTTTTTTTAAGCTTTTTTTTGCAATTGGCTTTTGCAATGTTTTGTTTTGCTTATTTCCTTTTGCACTGTTTTTATAATGCCAGATCCATTATTTCCGAATGCTTAGAACTTTTGCTTCTCTTTGGATTTGTTTCTCAGAAGCTAGCATTTGGCACTATTATCCATGTAGCTGTGGGAATTTCTTTTCAGCTAAGGGTTGGAAACTTTTAAATGGGAGGTAACTAAACACACCAAGCTTCTGCTGTAGTCTGAGGGAAATGAGCTTTAATGTGCCATTGGTTTTCTCTCTGGGTTTCTGACCAGCATTTCAAAGAGAAAGTGTCCTCATAGGTTTACTCCTGTGATTTCTGTTTAGTCCAGTGATAGCTGTGATGGGATTCTGAGAGCTGGAAAAGACCATAAAATACCTGTAGTGCAGATAGAGGAGAAGTAAGGCTTATCATTCTCATTTTTAGGTCTTTTCTTTCATTTAACAGCTCCCTGGAACCTGGGATATGCTGCTACATCTGGGGTGGAATTCATCAGCTATGTGTTAGAAAAGAAGAACTACAGATAGAGGGAATGCAATTACCAAAGCTGAAACCTTGACAAAACTCTGGATTCACTTTCCAAAAAGTGCCAAAGCATCTTTCACAGTCACTAATTATGACTCTTACCTTTTGGATGGGACTCAAGGAGAGGCTTATTGTGAAGAATATGGCTGCAGAAATAATTTGCCTGGCACATAAATTGTGTCTGCACACAGTAGTGTTCCCCAAGAGGAGACAGAGAGACAGCTGGGCTGCCAAGCAGTGCAGGTAAATTGTATCTGAAAAGGAAGTGTTGGTTAGGGAAGGATGTGGGTAACTGGTACCATATGTTGTTCCAAGCTTTTTTCTTCAACTGAGCAGTCATGTATTACAGTGCAAATAACTGAAGCGCCTTCTGAGACTCATCTCCAAGTTATTTTATGTGCTCAATAATAGCCCTGAATTCTCTGGGACCACAAAGATCTTGGTCCAAAAATCTTGGTTGCTCGCTTTCTCAGACAGAAGCAGTGGCATTAACAAAGCTGGAGAAATGACTCCACTTGTGAGGCTGTTGAGCAGCAGAAAACAAGCAATATTTCAATGTTGATATGAAATAGCTACATCGTATGTAGTAGGTGGTAACTGTGAAAGGAGATTATTATGGAAAAAGGAGTTTCCTTCAGTTCTGCCAGAATTTATGCTACTCCAAGATCTCTGTAAAGAAGAGTGGAATGGGACAAGGGGCAGAAATGAGGAATGCTGGAAGCAGCACCTGAGTGTGTGCAGTGCATAAGGGATGGACTGTTAAGCTGGGCTGCAAAGACCAGATCTTTCCCAGGAAGTTAAGCCAGGAATAAAGTGCTCTTTACCAGTGGGTAGGGTATGCTCAAATAAGAATGAATGAAACACTAAGGGTTCTACATGTAAATTGGACCTCTGCCTTTCTGAAGGCCAATGGAACAGGACTTTGCAAAACCCCAAAAGGCACATTAGCAGTGCAGTGTCCAAATGACATTTCAACCACTCAATACAGTAACTGCCTCTTGTATCCCATCTGTCATTGTTCTGTCTGTCGAGTAATTTCCTGGAGTCTTGTCACAGCAGAGTGTATTTATCCTCATCACAGATCTGTTTCACTTAGCTAAGGTTTCCAATTTGGATGAGTGAAGGAATGTTGCTGCACTGTAGCTCTCCAGTGTCTGGGAGGTAAGCTGCTTTCTCAGTGTGCTGCCCTAGAGCAGTTAGGGTAGTGCCCAGGACCTCACTTTAATCAGTCTTTACCCTGTGCCTTATCATTAAAAGTCAAAAATCTTCAGAGTCTTTGGAAACGATAGTTTGTGATATAGTAGAGGATCCATCTTACTAATTCTGGCACCTGTACTCCTCTAATCCTATTAGAATACCATTCTACTGAGGAGTTCAGTGCAATGACCATCAAAATTGCTTCTGTTCCCTTTCCATAATTCTTTGTTATTGTTGTTGTCTCATCAGTGCTTCTCATACTTTGTCCCTGCCTGGCATGGCAGATAAAGCGAGCACATTCCCAGGCTGCACAAGGGGCTGATGTGACCTTTCCATCCTGAGGGGAGTGTCTGGATTTAAGGAGTTGTTTCTGTTGCTGTATGTGCTACCACACTCAGGCTCTTCTGTTCACCTGGAGATTTTTCCAGGTCCAGCAAGAAGCAGGGACAAGCTAGCTCCTTTTGAACAGAACCAGCAGGTGAGCAACAACATGCAGGTTCTGGAAATTGGGAAACATCCCAAAAAGTCCAGCTCTACAGGTTGTCCTATCCACATGTCTCTGTGGATATATATTCTACCTCTTGGTGGTGTTCTTGTCCACTTTTCCCCATCAGATCAGGATTACCAAAAAGCAAGGGAGGTGAAGAATTGCAATGCCAGCTGTCCCAAGGAGGAGTTAATCTCCTACTGGGATGTGTTGCAGAAGCATGAAGTGGAAGGAAGGAAGAACAGGAGCTGAGCTGAGTTTCAGCAATGCTTTTATCAGTGATGTAGACTCTTTCTGCTGCAGGGGTTTGTTGGGGGGTGGTGGTGTGTGCCCCCTTTTCCTCCCCCAGCACTGTTGAAACACAGCTGCCTCTGGGAGTCTGTCCCTGCTCAGTGTTTCTGGTGCTCTCTCTGAGCTGCTTTATCCTTCCCTGATTACCATGATTTCTTCTGGTGTCTGTAACCTCTCAGGAAGGTTAAGCTTCTGTTTGAGAAGTTTTGCCCCAGAGTGTTCAAAGTGTGCCTGGCAGTAGCCTTCCTATCATAAATAATGAATATTTGCCATTATAAAGTATGAAGAAAATGAACAGAGGTGAGGTTTTAAGTTAGAGGTATGAGGTGTGCCTGTTTTGGTTTTCTCCTCTGCTGCTTTTTTAGAGATCTGTGCTCTCTATCTGGGAGATAGACTGGCTGTATGAATTGCTATTTAATCAGGGATGCTAATTAAGTCTTAGCTGTTTAATGCTTTCATGGGAGAGCTGTGTAGGATTTGCAGTGGCTGGAATTGCAATTGCAGGCAATTAAGCTGCTCTTGGCTGGGTAGGGCCTGGAAGTGTAGTTTTGTGAGGGATATTAAAGACTTAGAGATCCTGCCTAATACTTTCAACACTTTCCTTGGTCTTAAGAAGTGGCTGTTTTGAAAAGGAAATGATCTAAAGCAGTGAGACACTGAAGAATTGATTTCAGATTTTATGTAGCCTTTTATTTTTGTATAATTACATTAGTACATCACCTTTTATGACAGTTAATTTCTAGTTAAATATAAAACCCATTCTTAACAGAAAACTTACTCAGCTTGTCAGCCTGGCTTGTTTAGTTTTATAATAAAATTGAGAAATGAGGATTGTTAGCTGTGGTTATCTGCTATCTCACCCAGTGCCAAGAGGAGATTTCTACTTCCAGGTCTTAGCTACACTTTTCAATCAAGTGGGTCAGACTTAACACAGTGGATGGTTTTAAATGAGGAATTTTGCAACGACAGACCCAAAGAACTGTAAGATTTTTGAGCTAAAGTGGGAGAAAATGTGTGTCATACATGTCAAACATGTCTCAGGTTTATGTAGTGTAGGGGTAAAACCAAACCAGAACTAAATACTGCACCAAATGGTGTGCAGTTCTGCTTAGTGATTAAGAATAGGCTGGGATTTTTTTTTAGGGTTTGGTTTTTTTTTTTAGCCTCTCAAACTCTCTATCTATCTATAAATTGACTTTGTGGTGGCCACCACTATCCTTGGTCCTCTGGCAGCTGGTTCAGTAATTATGTCATAGCTTTACATCCAGTAATATGCCTTTCCTACATGGTGTATGGGGCAGAAGGGAGAAGAAAAATGGTTTTCTTTGGCTGAATACTGCTTGGAAAGGCAGAACTCTCTTAGGAAAGAAGTCATTCAGAGGCATTTCAGACACAATGCCAGAGAAAGAGAGCTCAAGATGGACTTAAGAGGTTTTAGATGAAAAGCATGGTACATAATCATAGCTTGGGAGACTTGAGGAGGTTTTTTACTATATTTTCAGCAGAATCAACTCTTTCCCTCCCCCTTTCTCCTTCACTACTGTGGCAGCCACTTTTCAGTAGGGCAAGAGCTACTCAAAATGGAAATGGAATAAAGAGAGAGTCAGGAGATCTGAGTGGGCACAATAATGTCATAGGAAACCAGGTCAGGTCTCATGGAGCAAAGCTCAGCTGGTTGGTCTTTCCCTGCTCCATGAGCACAGCATGGGAAGCATCCCTTTTCCTTAGCTGGGGTACAGAGGCAGTGCTCTGTCTTGCTCTTGTCTTGTGTCACTCAACTCTGTTGCTGAATTATGCTAAACTGTGGTGCTGTGCTGATTAACTGACAAATATTAATTGAGGGCAACAGGAGCCACACACCGCAGTGATGCAAATAGGGCTGAAATTACCAGTGCCAACATCATCAAGCAAATAAACCTAACTCAGCAAACCAGCCTGGGTGCTAGCAATGCTACAGTGGGTAAGCTGATGAGCTTATTCAACTGGGCTGCATGCAGCAGCTGAGCTGGCTTTTTGAGAGCCATTTTAACTGTCTTGGTGCTGGACTGCATTGCTCAGTGCAGATAAACACATCCTGGAGCTTGTGCTGATTTGTTATGTGATACATGGAATATTTACACTAACTCTCCTTTTTCTTTGTGCTCAGCCACAGGGGTGGCAGTCTGCAGTGATGGCATCCTGGCTTCAGGACTTCAGTCTGCTCTAAACTGCTTTCATTTAGTTACATTAAATAAATGTTAAAAGCAGAAATGGTGAATGGTAACTGTTGGTAGTAAATGGAGGCTCTGTCTTTGTATTTGAAACCTATTCCAGAGCTGGGTTTGGCTGATTTTGTCCTTCAAGACTATACAAAGCTTTTACTATAGTGGTTTGAGTTTTGGCTTACAACTCTGCTCCCCTTCTTGCCACCAAGCTCCACAGGTGGAAGAGGGAAGCTTTTTATGTCAGGGGTCAGACTTCAGATGCTAAAAGCTCCTCAAGAGCCAATTACTCCTAAAGCTCTCATTCAGATATGTGGGAATTGGTGAGACAAATCTTCTGGATACAGCAAGTTACAGTCTGATTTGGAGAGAGGAGGACAGGCATTACATAAGCTGTTCTTTTTAAGTTCATAGTCAACAAAATTGGTGACTTTTCAAACTTGACCATCATCCATCCTGGCCTGCCATCCTGACCTCAGGATGGGAAGAGGTCACAGCTTGAAACACACACAGCCCATCAACCATCTCATTCTCCAGTTCCAGAGCTTGTGCTCTGAATGAGTTGGAGATCTTGGAGCTAAAGAACAACACATGGCCTTCAAGAAGGGGAATAGTTTACAATTGCAGGTTAATCAGTTCCTGGGAGATGGTTGTGGCCATTTCACCTTTCTGAGTCTCCGTTTATATTTGCTTTAAAACAGGCAAAAAAATTTATTAGTAGTATTTTTGATTTTTAAAAGCTGTTACACCTTCCACCAGCAAGGGATTTTTGTCCAAGATCAGTATTTCCTTAATTTTTTCCATTGTGAAAACATGTATGTTTCTAAGACCCATTCCATGTGTTTGCCTATAAACCTCCTCCTGCTTTGGAGGCTGCCTGGGCACTGCTGGGACAGGAACCTGAAGTGGAATGTATGGATTCTGGGGAGCCCCTCTGGGAGGATTAAGTGAAATTTTTGAAGGGAAAAGCATGGAGTGGAACATGTTCTACAGTGTGGCAGCAGAGAAATATTAGCAGAGGTGCTAATCTATCCTCAATAACATTGGGATACTTGGAAGCCTGCTGCTGAGCAACATTGTTCATTTATTATCCATAAGCAGCTGAGAATACAGATTTATTTGATTGGTGAGAAAATGACTGTCCCAATTTTCAGGCTGTTTTCTCAAATAAATTAAGGGAGGGTATTATTGCATCTGCGATTGCCTGAGGGCTCTCTGCTCAGATCTCCACTTGAGAAGGTCTGGCACAATAATCTAATTTGGCCACACAGAAAACAGGGGTCATCTTTTAGAACGTGAACGCCAGAATTGTGCTCTGCAGCGTGTGTACACGTGGCTCTCTGCAGTGAAGATCAACTCTGCCAGCTCAGAGCAGAGCTTGGGGACTGCCAGGATTTATAGGTGGGGAGGAGCAGGATTTCCAGGTGTGCTGCCTTGGGGACTGCCAGGTTTTACAGGTGGTGAGGGGCAGGATTTCCAGATGTGCTGCCTTGGGGACTGCCAGGTTTTTCCAGATGTGCTGTCTCAAATCAAAAGTTGGGCTGCAGCTGGAGCTCTTGGCACAGTCCAGCTAGAGGAGGAGATTTGAGCTGTATTTTTCTGATTGTTAATTTCATTAATAATGAAGCTGTTGTCCAGCCATTAATGAAGCTTAATATCCAGGAAGGTGTTAAGTTCTTGAACCAGAAATATGCAGAAGGCTTTAAGTGCTTCACTTGAAAGGTGCTTTTATTGACTCAAAAGGTATTCATCAACATAGCTTGTATTCCAAATATTTTCAAGTAATTTTTATGCATGCTTACAGTCATTAGTTTACAAATGATGATTAAATTAGCAAATTAGATTCCTTCACCCTTGGCAAGTGCCCCAAACCTTGCAATTGCAAGGCTATAAAAATCTAAGGGGGAAAAAAAAGCACTTTGCATAAAGGGAAAAAACAAAAAGCCCCTCAACCAAATGACTTGCTGCAGCAAATAAGGTTTTGTCTGATATAACTGTTTTCTAGCCAGTCAAATGGGATTAAAATGATACGTTCAGTATGAATGTTCAAATCCCCAGGTGTGGACCTGGAAAAATGTTCTCTGATGGGCTGTTGTTCATGTCAGGCAGATGGAAATAAAGCTGGCAATCTCGCAGATTGGTACAGGCTCATGAGTTTTGAGGACAAGGTAAACCCCATTTGTACTCCTACCTGACAGGAAAACAGATTTTTCCTTTTGCAATGTCTTCCTGATGAACTGTGTACCTGTAGAAAGGGCTAGCTTAACCTAATCCACTCTAGGGGAAAAATTGGCAAAATCCCATCTCCCATGAGTAATATTTTTGCTCAGGCAGATTACTATTCAAACAAAGGGGGGGCTGGGAGGAGATAGCCCTCTGCTCTGCTTTCTGATGAAGGGTGTTTGCCTTCTAAGCCTCCAGACTTTATACTGAAAAATGTGCCCCTGGAGATCACAGAAAATTGTGCCTCGTTGTGACTGATACAGAATAATCAGGTTTCTGCCTCTGTACCAACAGCTGTCCTCTGAGGAACCTGAACAGTCAGTAGGTTGAGACTAGAGATTTAACACTTTCCTTTTGAGAAGATCTGATCTTTTACTAACAAGGTTTATCAATCATCTCTGCCTGGCCCTTGTGAAGAAAGAAATCTGACACTTAACTTACCCAGATGACATATTTTGTGCCAGACTTGCAAGTTTTCTACATCTCCTGCTTGCTGGTCTGGACCTGTCATCAGCTTAATTATCCCAGATAAGTACCAGGCCAGAGTGGCATCAGCAGCACCCACCCAGCTCTTCCAGAACTGGCAAGCACTGGTTCTGGGGCATAGATTTGGAGGGGGAAATCATCCCAGATACTGACTCCTGTTTTCAGGTTGCAGCATTTGTTTCCAAATTGTCTTGTCTTGTCCTTGATGTGTTGATGTTCACCAGATGGTGTCTTACCTTTCTGTTTGATAAAAGCAGCAGGCTTTGAATCGTGACAGAAACCACCATTTGGTGCTATCTGGCTTCCTGACCCTATCAGTTGGTTTTCAGTTATGAGTAATGTCAGTGTTACCAGAGCTTCTGGTAAGTTTACTGAAAAAAAAAACAAAGCAGAAGCACAACAAAAAACAAACCCCACAAATTAATTCCTCCATGAGGCACAAAACTCTTAGCCTACTTCTCTGCTATACCAAGCAGAGTATATGTCTTGTATTCAAAACTGTCTGAGCAGCAGCCATCCTTCATGCTCCCAAACAAGAACTCTCGCTAAGCATACAGGAGATGTCCTAAGAGATGGATCAATCTCTTCTGATTAAAACAGCAAAGCTTTGAGGCTTCTTAGTAGCTAGAAAGGTGGAGACAGGTAAAACCAAAACTGTGGTGATTGTTTCAGAATGCATGTCCCCCATACCACAAACCTTGGTTCTCCATTTCAACACGTTCAGGATAATCCTACACTAAAGGCTGTTTAAATCATCAGTGTCATCAGAAGGTAAAAAAGGCCCAGGTATACTATTAGCCTTATAAATAAAATGCCACATCAGGGTTGCCCTAGACCGAGGGACCACAAGCTTGCTGGGTCCAGGGCCTGCAAGATGGACAAGAAACATCCCCTGGGGAGGGGCTGCACCCAGAGCTTCAGGTTTGGTGCTTTGCCAAGCCCAAATATGGGCCCCACTGTCATGGATAGAAGAGTTCCTGATGGAGAATAGAAGGTTTGTGTCTCTGGAAGTATATTTAGTTGCAGGAAGTTGAGTCTGAGATGCTGCTGAATTGTTAAGGGAAGGAGGGCTTAACTCCATAGCTGTAAAACACACAGAATGTGTTTGGCATTACTCTGAACAAAACCCAAAGCTGTAGAACAGAATCTGCCCCCACTGCCTGTTTTGATACAAACTTTCAGTGTAGGCTTAAAATAATTTCAGACAGGAGTGAAACCTTGCCCAGTTGGTACTGGAAGGCAACGGAGCCATCATTTGAGATGAGCAATGACTGATTTTCCTGTATTGATCACTTGCAAGACTTTAAAATTTATCTTGAACTTTTTTACAGTGAAATGGAAGCAAATGGTCCCCTTTATCTCCTACCTTCAGAGTAAGCTGATTGTTTGTCCTTATCACTTCAAGCCAGAAAATTTTATAGATTTGCTTGGCCTCAAATTCATCATTTGGCAGGAGGGGAGAATTTCTTGTTTCCATTTAAACTAAACTGCTTTTAGTTCAGTATGAAATCCCATTTAAGGTTTGGATTGATGTTTGAAGATGAAAGAAACTAGAACAGACATAAAATGTGGCCTTAGCTTGGAGCTGCACTGCAAAGGGTAACCTCAGATTCAGGACTTTTCTTTCTCTCTGGTCTGCAACCCTTTCAAAAGGGAATGAGTCTTCTGGTGTCTTCTCAACATGTGCATGCACCCGTGGACTTTTTTTGTTTGTTTTACACTACACGATAACTGCATGAACACCCAGAAAATAAGGTGCTTAAAATAGGCCATGATCCAAAGTGTGAAGGCAGCACCAACATTAGAACTGTGTGGAATGTGCAGTGCTGGGAGCTGCAGTTGTCAGGTGAAAGGGTTATAAACACAGAGCAGCTGCCATGGCTGCCTCCTCTCCACCTGCCTGGGGGAAGCTCAGGCCTGCATTCTGTATGGCTGCTGCCAAAACTGGAGAAGGGGCTGTGGGGGAGTCAAATGAACTGCAAGCAAGTGATGGAAGCTGAAGGAAGCTTGACTTGCCTGGAGATGACATATCCAGCCTCTGAAAATACAGACCATTACCCCTCTGTTTGTCAGTCTGTTTCTCAGCTCCATGCTGAGACTGATGTATGGAGCTTTGTGAGTCCTTGGTGTTGGGTGGGTCTCTAAGCTGTAGACAATGTCCCACTCTGGAGCTCATCCAAAGTGACTTGCCCAGTCAGACAGAGAAAATCTCCTCTCAGATATGCCAAGACATCACCCTCTGAAGAATGAGCTGGCCGTGACACTTTTAGGCAGTGTTTTCAGGTTTAAGACAAACCTGAATTAAGAAGCTGGAGATGGCAAAAGGAGTACATAAAATTGTGGGCAAACATCCAGCACAAAAAGGTGGTTGTTTTGTGGTTTGGTTTATTCTGTTTTCTGCCACGGTTTGTTTTTACTAGACCACAGCTTTTGAAATTTTTGTGACTTTTTTTTTTCTTCTTCATTTTACAGAAATTGTTTCTCTAGTGCTTTGGCTTCATAGTGAAGCATTAGATTGAAACTCGTGTATTTTTCTTAAAGGGTTTACAATTCTTTTTGCTAACCTTGTAATTTCTCTCTCTCCCCTCCCATTTCAACTGTGAAGAGTTAATAACCTTTTCAGATCAGATATCCATTTTAAGGTAGGATCTGGTCTAAATTTGGCCTGATTAGGTACTGGGAATAATGTGGGAAAATACAGGTTGAAGCACACTGTTCAGTTAGTGGAATTCTTGGTGTCAGGATCAGATTCTGTGCATTTTGGCCTGGAAGGCTTGGTGAGGGCACACAGCCTGCAGTGGGCAGCATTGCCTTTGCTGCAGCTCTCCCTGTCAGCACTGGCTTCTTGTAGCAGGCAAGCATCCTGAGCCTTGATAGGAAACAGGAGTCATTCACAGGCTGGTGATTGATAGCCAGTGCCTCTATTAAATATGGAAAACTTCAGACTGGAATGATTCTCCTTCTGATGCATTCTGACACTTGGAGCTATGTGCTCCTAACCATTCCTGTCCAAAGCAATAACACAGTGACCAATGGGAGATGCTGACAGACCCCAGGCAATCCAGAATTCCAGGAAACATGATCAGCACATAGAGAAGGAAGGCAGAGTGTGTTGCATCCCTTTTTCACATCATGTTTTCACCAAGGGAAATATGTAGGTCTTCAGGACATGGCAGCTCCCAATGAATTAGGCAGTGTGGCAGATTTCATAGACTTCTACCAACATTAGTGACCCCACTCTGATCACTGCCTCAGGGTGAGCTCTACCAGATCTGACCTGAACTAAAAGCCATTGTCCTGGTAGACCGTTTTCATACAGTTAATTCATCCTTCCTCTGCCCCCCACCAGCCTGTGCAGACCTCAGCTATCTTCAGAGGAGCAGGGTGGGACTCAATGATATTTTGAGGTCCATTCCAACCCCTAACATTCTGGGATTCTGTTGCTGCCATCCTCCAGTCCAGCTGGCACAGTGGTGACACCCTCTCAACAACACTGCAGGACCTCCAGTCAGGCTACCTGGGCATGGCTACCTGCCAGCAAATGTGGCTATAGGATAGCAGGGCATTCTGTTCTTTGGGAAGAAAACCAGCATGCCACTTACCAGACTGATAAAACTTAACCAGTAAGCACTAACTCCAGTTACTTACAGGCAGATATTTTTTGCCCCCCCCCCCCCCCCCCCCTTTTTTTTTTCCCCTCTTGTGTAGCAGGAGGCTGTGATTTTTGCTGGAGCAAAGATCCTTTCACATTCTTTTGCTTGCCTTCTGGAAGCAAAGAGTCTTTCATACCTAATCATTTGTACATGATGGAAATAAAAAGAGGCTATTAGAAAAGTGTAGCAATATTTTTACTGAAGGTTCGGGGGTTGCACTGGAACTCAAAGAAACTCTGCTCTGAATTCTGCCCCAGCCTACTGCTTGGGCAAATTACTTTGCCTTTCTGTTGTGTTTGCTGCTCCCTTTTTCCTTCCTGGCTTCCTGCTTTGGGATGTCTCCAAAGTCCTGCCTTTGTGCAGTTCTCTGAGGTGGCAGAAATCCAGTGCCTTTCAGCAGGAAGCCAGAACTGCCCAACTCCTGCCTGCAGCAGCTCCCTGGGATCCCTCTGCCCAGGGCAGAAACCCCTGGAGCAGCTGGATCATGGCTACCAAACAGAATGGGCCAGCAGAAGGACAGATGGGCAGGCTCCTTACCAGCCTCCTCTCCTGCAGGCAAGGGGGAGAGGGCTGGATGGGAGAAAGGGTATGGAAAGGGAGCAGATCCGGTGATTGTCCATACCTCTGGATCAGTACTATGTTTGATTTCTGGCCTTTGGAAAAGGACAGTAAATCCCCTGCTCTACTGAGCTTCTCCTTGGCTGTCTCTTGTGGGGAGGAGGGAGCAGGGGTATTTCCTGGGTGTCAGGAATGGGGTCCTGGATCCTGTTTTAGCAGCTGTCAGGATGCTGACTGTCACCAGTCATGACCTTTTTTGAACCTCTCTGTGTTCCCTAGCAGTTTTCAACACTGAAAACCAAAATGGGCTCAGAGGGAAGGCCTTTGAAAGGACACTACACAGATGCTTATTAATACCAATTATCAGTAAACAATCACACCTAACATGCTGATAACAGGCAAGCCCATTTTTATATAACAGTAACTTAGATTACTGCCCTCCTATGTAAAAACTTAAGATGGAAGAGTGTACAGTCAGTACAGGGCTCCAACTAAGTATGGGAATGCTTCTCTAGAGCAAGTCCTGTTGAATATCTGACTGTGGTGAAGCTGGAAATAGATGTTTGGCTGCAGTAGGTGGTATTTATTATACTTTTTTGCAGTAGGCAGTCTAGAAGGTAATATAAATTATGCCAAAGGCTTTGTTGCAAGGAAATACAGCAATGGGAAGAACAAAGAAAACACCATAATCAAGGTAGGAATCACCACAATGATAAATGCAAATCTGCAGTCCAGGTTCTACGTGCCATTTGGGTTTGCTGCAAATTGCTAGAAATGGGTCTGAAGTTTGGCCCAGAAGTCTTTTGATGTGTAAATATAGAGTATTAGGGACAGAGTGTGCTAATGTGAGCTGAGCAATAATGTACTGAAATAACACATAACTACCCACAGCCTCATTAAAATCACCAGGATTGATTGGGGAGTAATGCCAGTCAGTATAAAAGCCTTGTAAGAGGCTGAATATTGTTACTGAGTTTTTATATTGCTATAATTGCAAAGGTATAATCTTTGCTTGCAAGTCAGTTAAAAAGAAATATGAAACTTTTTTTTGAGGGTTACTTGATAAATATTTATTGAAGGATTTAGCCACAATATGGTCCTGATAGCAATGCCATAAAAGAGACAAGCGCTTTCTGCAGGCAAGAGCTTCTTATCTTGTGCATCAAGAGCAAGTTTCACACCAGGAGGACTCTGTGTACTACAGGAGATGAATGAAAGTCTCATTGCTGATCTGAAGGTGGGTATAGGGAGAAAATGGCTGTGGCTTGGGCTCTAAATTGCACCGGGATCTCAATGCCACAGAAACGTGACTTGCTTTTGTTTTGATGATTGACTTCTGGTTTTTATCTTTATTTCTGAAGTACTGAATTGTTCTTGCATGTTAAGCTGGGAAATTTGAGAAGCTGCTGGTTTTCTTTCTTGGTGGTGGTGTGACAAATTCTTCATGCCACAGCTGCACATTTCCTCCTTTTCACTGCTGTGGGCTCTTGTGACAGCTTCTCCTGTGAGAGACAGAGAAGTGCTGTGGAAATGCTGGCACACCTTACAAGACACTATTTTTTAGGAAACTTCTTTCCTTCACATGCAGGCTCTGCTGGGTAGCTACAGAGATTTACTCGTTTAAGGGTGGCTGGAACTGGGAGCAAGGTGAGTTTTCACATCAGGCCTTAGAGCCTGAAGGAGTCAGTGGGTTACTTCTCCATGCCTGCTCTTTTACTCCCAACAGCTTCTGTTGATCAGGGTCAGGCATATTTGACAGATAAGAACCTGAAATCTTAGACTTCTCTTTATAAGCTTTGTAAAATCAACATGAGGCAAGAGATGAATGTTATTTCTTTTCCTGAAAAGTTGCAGTGTACAAGCTTGTATTAGACATCAGGGAAGCCACGTGAGACCATGTCACTATGCACATCTCAGCACCAAGAAAAGATTCTGCCTGTTTCAGTTGTGTTGGATCCCACTGCAAGAAGCAAGCTTGACCAGTGCTTGCCTGCTTGAAAGCATCTTTATCTACCTTCTTGAAATGTCTTATTTTTAGATCCCTTCATGTTCATTTGATCACAGCCACTTTTTTTGGCCAGTCCTGCCCCTTGTCACTGGAATGGCTGTTCATGCTACATCAAGTTAGTGGGGTGGCAAGTTTTTATTTGTGCTACTGTGCTTAAAAAGCCTCCTGCCCAAGCAGCAGTTCAGGGGAATGGTTTTGAAGCAGAGATTGGTGTGGGGTGGAGAAGGAATGTTGGTGTGCAGGACATGCCTGTGTGCCTCTGGAATACACCACGAGTCCATCTTACTGAACCTTGTTTTATGATTCTCTACTCAACAGAGTGCTCACACCTTTTTTACCCCAACCAAACCAGAGTACTGTTCATAAAACAAAAACCTTGTAATGCAGCAGGTAGGTTTCTAATGCATCTTCTATCCTGTTACCTGCGTTCTAAGGATTTTCCAGCACACTTCTCCCAGCTGACAATGCCACATCAGTTACCTGCAGATGCAGCAGCTTTTGTGGATTGTAATTTCATACCTAAGCATGCACAGCTTTCCAGAACACCTCAGCAAAGTGAATATATGGTGTGTAAATACTGAAGAAGGAAGAGTAGGGAGATGCACTGGATGTCTACCTATGGCTCATACAACCAGCTGTTCAGTGGATGTCTCATTTAGGTTTCCCTCTGCAAGTGTTGCTGGTGTCAATAGTGAAAGGAATGGAGCTGGCTGTGCAAATTTAATCAGAAGGTGCTTAGAAGTGTGACACTCCTGTAGATCTGACTTTTTAAATTATTATTGTTATTTTTTTAGTTAGGGGGAAGGCTATGTTCAAGTCAAAATGTGGACTTGTAGTGGGAGCAAGGGATCTTTTAACTTGAATATAAGATGCTGCTATGGACAAGCAATCAATCTGATTCAGATACCACATCCAGCACTCTGTCTGGGGCCAGCTTCAGATCCAGCTGAAGTCCTTCACTTGTTATGTTATCTTTGGAACACCTAATGTGCTTCACTGACTAAATTATGGTGAAATTATGTGATATTTTACTAGGCAGTAAAAATATTGAGCCACCATTTAGTTTATGCCAGCTAAACACAGTAAAACCATCCCAGAAAGACTCATGCCATTAAATTTACCTGAAGTCTAACAGTGCTTTTCAGATGAGGCCCTGTTGCTACCAAGCTTTTCTGCAAATAGATACTTGCATGAAACCTAAGCCCTTTATTATTCCTTGAGGTACATCCAAGTGAAAATATGGACAGTGGTATTGAATTTTGCACCTTTTTGTGGTAAAAATAAAATTGCCTGTGATTCATCTTCTGGAATAGTGATGCTTTTCCTGCCCATGTGTCTTGCCTCTGACTGTTCTTGTTGCTGCTTTTTCACATTGCAGAAGATCAAGGCAGCTTCAGTTTCCATTTACTCCCTGGTTTGCCAGAGCTCTGTGGAGCACTCAGCTGGGGAACCAGATGCAGCTGAGGGCTGATTTTGTCACAGTGATTCTGGATTCCACACACACCCATCTCACAGCAATGAAACAGGAGGGCAGGCACTGTGAAACACTTCTGAAAATTGTGATGGCTTTTTTGTGAGCTGCAAAGACTACAAGGAACTTCAGAAGAAATGACCTGAAAGGAAAGGGATTAGTCTGTTTTGTCTCTTTGTGGGTTGTTCTGTTTGTTTGGTAAGGGGATTTGTTTGTTGCTGTTTGTCTTTAGATGATCTGTTTCAACCAGAGATTTTACATAAATGAAAATTGCCCTCACTAAGAAGCCAAAGGTGGTGGGTTGGGGCAATGAGCATTGCATAAAGCATTGAATTCAAATGAACTCTTTGTGGAAGTCCTTAGACCTGACCCAGATTTTTCACAAGAGACCTGAAGCAGAAGTAGCAGAAGCTGGTAGCAGCTTTCTGCAGTGCACTGGGGCTGCTGCTGGACACACCTAGGAGAGGAGATGTGTGGTCTCACCTGGTGTACCCAAACAATATCCCTCCTATCAAAGCTTCATAAAACAAAGCTCTCCTGGTGGACATCACAAAACGCAAGTCCAGTGAGCTTGGCAGTCCTCCTTGTATGCTTTCTGTATTTCATTCCCAATTCACACACTTCAGGGCACTACTGAGATGGGGTCATACATTTTACTACAAAATTTAGCATATTCGTGGCCTCTTGGCTTGATTGCCTGACACAAGGAGACTCAAGAGCAAGTAATACATGGCCAGTGGGCTCAGGTGAGGTCCCACTCAGGTCAGAGGGGTAATACCTGCAAAGTTTGATGAAGCCAACGTGGCACTTGTCTGGAGCTGCCATAGTGTCACCCTGTGTGGAGCCCCTGGAGCTGCTGCCCTCGGTGGAGGGAGGAACACAGTGGATTGGAGAGGAGGGAGTAATGACCTCTGAATGGAACAGGGGTTCATCATTTAAAGGAGCTGGGATTTCCTGCTGGCTGTCTGTGCTTCTGAACTGTTCTATTGCCTTTTGATATCACTTCTGAAAGATGAGAGTAATATTGCTGTTCACTTTCATTTCATGCAGCCAGTTCTGAACTCTGCAAATCCACTTTTATGCAGACCAGGAGGGAGAAAACTGCTTTTATTAATGAAGTGCCATGCTCTTTGTTCCAGTTTCCCTGGCTGTGCTAAGTACCTTGGCTGCTATGTGTGCTTGGCTCTCTCCAGTCGTTCTTCTCTGATGCAGGACAACCAGCTGGTATCCAAACCCTGTTTTAGAGGGCTTTCTCCTCTTGGCTGGGCCACCCTAGTAACTGAAGTCAAGGAAGCTCTATTGTGCACTGAGGAATGTGGTGGGAAGCTGCTCTGCCCTTCCTAGCACACTCAGTGTTGGCGTGAAGGAACCGGAGGAGCTAAGATCAACTGATTTAAAAGGTCTCTCCCTCTGCTTCCCACAGAGCACAACACTGCAGTGTGAGTGGCCTACCTGCTCTGCTGACTGACAGCTACAATTTGTATTTCATTTTGCTCAAGCCAGCCCACAGATCTTACATAAGTGTCTTTCTGTCCCATTCCATGTCAGATCAATTTTAACTTCAAGTTCCAGTGCTGTGGGATATTGCCTAATCAGATTAGAGAGCATGTACCAAGTATCTTTACTGCTGTATCAACGAGTTCTTCCAGGCTGCTGTATGTGAGCCATAGTTTTTGAAGTACTGCTCTATATGAAGAGTGTGGACTAGAGGTTAAAGACTACTTCTGTTGTAATTTTTTATTATTATTATTATTCTATAGGCCTGGGGAAAGTTGTTCTTCATATCAGAGAAGAAACCCCACTCTTAGGCCAAGGGAAGGAAAGCATTTTTTACTGTCTGATGCTGATTTGCTGCCTCCCCATATATGCACAGATGTCCATGCACTGACACCACTTTCAATAAACTCTCCAGTGTGATCTCCAAATGGAATCATGGCATCAGCAGGGGTAGGGCAGGACAGATGCAAGTTGGTCCCTCCCCACCTCCATCCTCTCCAAAGGAGCCTCTGGGCTTGCTGCTGCCCGAGCTTGCAGAACTGCTGCAGCGTGTGCTTTGCCAAAGATTGGGCTGTACCACGAAGTTAACCACATCTTCATGTGTCATTGCTTCAGCTGCTTCTTCCAATCTCTTTTATTATCAAAAGCACCAGGCTGCCTGGTGTAGCCCCCTCACCCTGGACCCCTCACATTGCTGGGGCATCTTGTGAAGCTTCAGCATTACTATTGGAGCAGGACTGGCCACCTTCCTCCAGAAGGACTCCCAAAATCTCACTTTCTTTGCTTTATTCATGAAGATTTCATCACTTACCCTCTGCTCTGTCTCTGTCATGGACTCTTCCACTGGACTAAATTACTCTCTTTACTCAAGAGAAGCTTTACTGTATACCCAGAACTGTCCTGGGCCTGGTGGGGCTGCACCAGTGAGGTCCAGCAGGCTGTGTGCCCTCACAGACCCAGGTTTGTGGGTGCCAGGGGTGAAGCCAGGCTCCCTTAGTTGCTCTATTCTGAGGTTCTTCACAGCTCCTTTCTGGAGTGCCAGCTCTGAGGAGCAGTTTCTGCCTCATTATGAGCCAAAGGAGATCCACAGACACACATATATAGTGTTGGTTTATTTATATATATATAGTGTTGGGGATTTTTATGTTGTTTTGGGCTTCTTTTCCCACACATCCTCAACACAGCTGCTTCCAGTACTTGGAAGCTCCTTGTTGCTGCTGCAGCTCAGCCCCGTGTAAATGTAAACTGCAAGAACAACAATCTGCTCTGGTCAGAGGACCTGTGAGTCCAAGTACCAGAGCACCCTGGTGATTTCGGCAGCACTTTCAGTTCTGCCCGACCATCAGCAGATGGTGCTGGCAAACTGCAGAGCTGAGCCTGGAGCCCTGCACCCCATCCCCTGGCCAGCCCCGCTGGGGAGGAGGGCACAGAGCCAACCCCATTCTCCAAAGGGAGCCCCGATTTTCGGACACAACCACCCAAAAGGCTCAGCCTTCAGCCTCCAGCCAGAAATGATATTTATTGGAATGCCAAATGGGGCAGGCTTCCCCTGAGATATGGACGAGGGAGAGACCTGCACAAGAAGGACTCGTGGGGATGTGACAGGATCGAGGTGGAGTTTCCCTTTTCCAGTCCCCTCCTGAAGCAGAGCAGAGGGGAAGGGGCCAGGCAGGATCCTGGTTTCTCTCCTCACCTCGGCATACCTACAGCTGAGCCTCCTCCAGCTTCTGACTGAATCTGACTTTTAATTGTTGTACGTGGCTTTAGAATAAGCATGATAACAACACAGGGAGCTGAAATGAGAAGCTGGAGAAACCATTTATTGCAGAGTCTCCTTGTTTGGCATTCCCCTTGCCAAAATTTACACTTAGAAGTGAACAGCAAAGAACCTCAAGCTTCGTTTATACAAATATTTATACAAATCTGTAAATAAAGCCATTGTTGGTCTTTGCATGGCCAAACAGCGTTGCTGTGAGGTGTAGCTTCATACAGTCTCTGGTTTGAGGACTGGTGATGGGCACGTGGCACAAGAAGTTATCAACAGGAACTGGGCAAGAAATCAACTGAGTGGGCATCAGTAGCTCTCTGTGTTCCTTCCAGTTGAAGTGGAGCTGTGGAAGTCTGCAGCAGTCACACCTGCTTCAGAGCTGACTGAAACAGCCCAGGTTTGGGTTTCATGAAGTGTATTTCATTCCCTGTCCTCTTTTTTTCCTCTGTTTAGGCTTTGGAATTTTATATAATGCAGGCTGTGGTGTTAAAAGGCACAAGAAGAGAACCCACAGTAGAAACATTTGTATTAGCAGTTATGTGTAATACCTGACATCATTACCCAGGCTGAAGTCTTGTTGCTTGATTTGGTTTATTGTTTAAGTCTTTGGGGAGTATTTTAGAGAAACGTGCTTTAGAAAAGTGCACACTGTTCAGAACCATTTTAATTCACTACTAAAGGTAACAAGAGCTATTTCTTGATAGCCATGACTTCTTGTAAATAAAGGACTTCACCCTTTCTGGTTTTTAAATGCAAAATGACTAAATGGAACACTTTCACTGCCCAAGTTTTGGGCTGTTAAATGTATCATTTTCTGGGCTCTTAAATCAAAATCTCATTGCTGAGTCCTTTTTTACGTTTGTATCTATATAAAGTTTGGGCTAGATGGTATGGACAACCCAATGCCACGTTTTAGAAATACTGTGTTTCTGCAGACACAGAAGACATCTGGGTGGGGAGGAGGGGGGGAGAGGCACTGTGGCTTAGAGAATTTTTGGACTAGTGTGAGCCCTGCTTCCTATCGAGCTGGTAAGAACCACAAAGTGTCCATCCCTTTGGTGAGACACCTGCCTGGCCAAGCTCCACCAGCAGTGAGACACCTGCCTGGCCGAGCTCCACCAGCAGTGAGACACCTGCCTGGCCGAGCTCCACCAGCAGCCAGCTCCCTCTTTTACGTGTTTCAGTCACCTCAGGTCCTGCTGAACCCACCCTGACCTCTGTCCTCTGGTGTCCTGCAGGTCCCTCCAGCAGGCAGCAGCCTGACCCCCTGCCCATCCCAGCACCCCAGGGCCTCCGGGGTTCCTCCCGCCGACGCCGTCGCCGCCCGCTGGGGTCCCGCGAGCCGCAAAGCTGCTGTCCACGTGGACCGGGGCTGAGGTCTCCCGTCCTGCTGCTGCCAGAGCAAAGCCCAGAGACATGGCCACCAACGGCACCAAGGTGGCAGATGGACAGATCTCCACCGAGGTGGATGCTTCCATCACCAACGACAAGCCCAAAACCTTGGTGGTAAAAGTGCAGAAGAAGAAGACGGATCTTCCCGACCGAGATACTTGGAAAGGGAAATTTGACTTCCTTATGTCCTGTGTAGGTTATGCCATTGGCTTAGGGAATGTGTGGCGGTTTCCATACCTTTGTGGCAAGAATGGTGGAGGTATGTTTGCTGTTCCATTCTTACAGCCTCCTGTTAATATAGTTGCAGACGTTTGGACCTGGTCCCTGAGGTGTTGTAGCTGATTATGGTGTTAGTCAAAGGTTGGACTTGGATGATCTCGGAGGTCTCTTCCAACCTAAACATTCTGTGATTCGGTGATATTAGGAATTGCTATTAAAATTCTGAGTAAAACAGACCAGGGTTTTAATAGCTATTTCATCTCTACAGGTGGTTTGCTTTGGATTTGGGTTTTTTCCTTTGCTTCACACTTGTCCTGGAGGGTTGAAGCCATTTTAGAGCATGGTGCTCTGCTTTGAGGTCTGCTTGGGAATTCCATGTAACTTCTCATTGGCAGATGCTTTTTAGAAGACCCCAAGGAATTGGAGCAGAACTAAAGCACGTTGCCCTTCAACCTTTCAGAGTCCTCCTTTTTGGACTGAGTATTTGAGAGGATTGCATACAGCTTGTAAGACTGCCTTTGAGCTTCCCATAAAAGGCTAACTTCAGTGCTGGTTAAAGCCTTTTTGCTATCTTCACACTCCTGTGACCAGTCAAGGGCAACAAAATACAGTCTTCAGCTTTCTACTTAAACAGAAAGCATTTGAATGATAAGGAGATATCTTCCCCCCCCCATTTTTACTTTTTGAAATACTGTTTCAAAAGTGTATTTGCACAACTTTTTTGAAAAGTCCCACTTAAGGAGGAAAAAAAATGGGTTTCTTTTCATACAGAATAGGGATGGAAAGAGTGGAAGCTAATTTGTGTTTTTCCCCACTGTAACAGACTCTTCCTTCTTTTTAGGTGCATTCCTCATTCCCTATTTCCTTACTTTAATTTTTGCTGGAGTGCCACTGTTTCTTCTGGAGTGTTCCCTGGGTCAGTACACATCTATAGGAGGCCTTGGAGTCTGGAAGCTTGCTCCAATGTTCAAAGGTACAGCATGAATTTGGATTACTTTCGCACAACAAACTTATTTTCAAACTTCAAAACCCCAGATTTTTTCTTAAGAACATATAAAGACTGTTCAAAATGGCTTATTAAACCTAGCAACAGTTGTCTGAGCCTGTGTGGAACTCTGCTCCCAGGAATTTGGTGCACATTGTTTCTGTTTGAGGTCACAGAGGTTTTTATCCTTTTTTTTTTTTTTTTTTTTAATTGAAATACAACAGATGGCAATTTCATGCTGAATTGCTGAAAACAAGCTTGCTCTATACTTAGATTTTAGGGTAGTTTGAGTTTTCTCATTGCTAGAACCTAAAGGTTTTATTCTAGCTTCTCCATAGACCTGCAAACGTCACAAGCTGTGCATTTCACCTTCTACTCCCAAATCCTTTAAGAGCTCTTGAGCTGGCTTCTGGAACAGTGGAGGAGCAAGTTACACACTGAGTTACAAATTATTTCACAGAATAGGACTAGCAATTACCACAGGTTGAGCTAAAAGTTCCTTTAGAGTGGATTTTGTTTTAGGAAACTTCGTGTTTGGAAAACCCGGGGAGATGAAAATGTTTCTCACAGGTGAGCATTTAAACTTTGCTCAAGTTACAGGTGTTGGCAGGGGACACAATGCAAAGTGCAGACATTGTTTTTGCATTGTCCTGAATTGTTCTGAGAGGGTCCTTCTGTTGAGTGCCACGTGGCAGCTGCCACCAGCCTGAACATGTTAAACACAGCTGAAATCTCCATGTGAGGTACGAGATGAGGCATTCTCATTTGGGAGCTCTGGTATGTCTTCAGTCTGAGGTGACATAATAGCATTATGCTAAGCATCAAGCACTTTGATCACTCTCTCAAGTCGCTCTCTGGGCTCAGAGCTCACACTCCCTTTGCATCTGCCAGAAGTTCCTGTGGCACTGCTGGTCCAGAGCAGGAGCTGATTGAGCTCTTTTCTCTAGAAGCAAACAAAATGCCTGTAAAACCTCAGCAGCAGATGTGATTGCTTCCTGCAGCATACAGAGAACTGGACACTGAGGTTAAATGTATGGATGGCTGAGCTCCCATGCAAATCAATAACCTTGCTGTAATGGTACTTCTAAAATTTTAACTCAGCTTCTACAGAATCTGGTAAATGGTGTCTACCCCATACGTTGTATTTGTCCTTCTGAACTGATGTTTACTAACAGCTGCCTTCCCTTTATCTTTCTGTTTTCTTCACAGGTGTGGGACTAGCAGCTGCAGTGCTTTCCTTTTGGCTAAATATTTACTACATTGTAATTATTTCATGGGCCATATACTACCTGTATAATTCCTTTACCACTGTAAGTGTCTGCATCGGGCGGGAGGCTGGAACTCTGTGTTGAATGCAAAGCAAAGTGATATGTAGATTAATCTGTCTCACTATAAATGTTACCAAAAAAACAAGCATAGAAACCAGCTGGGTAAGACATTTCTCTCTAAATGAAAACTAGTTTGTAAAAATCCCTTTTCAGTTGTGGTTGTTTTTTTTTTCTCCACAAGAAATGCAGAATGAAAAACTGAGCCTTTCAGTTTCACTGCTTGTCCCTGCCCTCCAGTCCCCAGCACTCCCTCCTGCTGCTCTGCTCTGCTCTCCTGCCAGGCCCAGCTCTCAGGCTCCTGGCAATGCTGACAAGAGGACCAGTAGCCCCTTGCCTTTGAGCCCACGGGCCAGTGATTCCCCAGAGGAAAACCCCAGTGCATAAATGATTTGTTCATTTTTTCTTCAGTATCAGCCACACAGGTGATAATTCTTTGAGCAATGTTCTCATTGCAGTGTGGCTTAATGGTGGAGGAGTTTAATGAAGAGATCCCCATGCAATGGGAGGTCTGTGATTTGATTAGCTCTGAACTTCCACTCATTGTTGCTCTTTTCACTTTGTTTTCTTCCCTTTCAACTTTATTTTTAGCTGCTTTTCTTTCCCCTCGAGGATGATTCATCAGCTGAGTAGGTCTTGTCTGATTGTGGGTTTTGGCCATCTGAAGAAGCATTCTTACATAAGTCTTGATAATTAATGCATTATTGTTCAGTTGCTGTCTCTTCTACAAATTCTGTTCATGCTTGCTTGTTCTCAGTTTTAAATAATTGTCCCTTGACAAAATTTGCATTAATTACTGTCTGGGAGTGAGACGATAATTTCTTTTTTGTTATCCTCAGAGTTAGTATTGATGTGAAAGGTCAGTTGTAGTCTGGAAGTGGTGCACTGGCCCATATTAGATGAACAATGACTGCTAATTCCCTTGAAGCCTCTTATCCCTGTATGTAAAACATGGATCCAGCATTCTCTGTGAGAGCGTGTCCCCAGAATGGCCATTAGAACCACACCTGAGTTGTATCAAAATGAGATTCATTCTAATGGATTTCATGTGCAAACAGGTTCTGCTGCTCAGAAAGTTCTCTCTGAAAGAGAACACAATGGACATATGTAGAAAATGCATGTGGACAACAAAAAGTTTACACTTTTCAAATTGTTCCCTGCCCTGAGGGAAAATAGCAATCTCTGATCAATACCCATCACACCTTTATCACCTCCAGTGCAGCAAGAGGTAGCAGGACCTCCAGGAGGACCTTGCTTTTCCCATCATATCTTGCAGCATGCTCAACACACTCTCACGTTCTGTGAGGTACATGTAAGCATTTGTGCTGATACATTAAAGAAGGGATGGGAAATATTTTCCCATGTGATCCACACAACTGATAAGTTAAATACCTCAGGTGGCAGACAGGCACCTAGGGAGATCCGTGAGCTGCACAACTCAAAGAATGCTGGTTCTCCACTCAGCTGCCATTCCTAGTCAAGACAGAGGTACCTGAGGGAATGCTTGCTTAGGTTTCTCTCTCTCTGTCTCCCTTAAACAGACTCTTCCTTGGAAGCACTGTGAGAACCCGTGGAACACTGACCGCTGCTTCTCCAATTACTCCTTAGCAAACACCACCAACATGACAAGTGCCGTGGTCGAATTCTGGGAGTAAGCTGCTCATTTTTCTCTCTCATTCCTCTGTACATGCAGCTTGTTATCACTCATCTACTCTCTTGTGGATCAGTTGTCAAACACACTGTTCTGTTGGCTTATTGTAGACGTAACATGCACCAGATGACCGATGGGCTGGAAAAACCGGGGCAAATCCGATGGCCACTAGCAATTACCCTGGCAATTGCCTGGATTCTGGTGTATTTTTGTATCTGGAAGGGGGTAGGCTGGACTGGAAAGGTAAGATTACAAAGTACTGTAAATGCATCTCAATTTTAAAATGCCCATTTTTACTCAGACATACTGAAAACTCTTGAGGTAAGAGGCGCTGGGGATAGTTCTGCTGGAGGAGCTCTGTGAAGGATTGAATTTTGATCTTACCTGAACTAATGCAGCCCCATGTTTTTGGAAGAGCTGGCTCCTCTTCATTACAGACTTCATGACTTTGCCAGGTATAAAATTCTCTAAAAAGATGTCTGTTTGTTCCTGGGCCAACTGTCCCAGCTCAATGTGGACAGCACTGGGGTGAGGATGCCATGTGTTCACCCCAGTGTGAGCATTTATTGCACAGCTCTTGCTGGAGTTGGATATGTGTTGAAGCTGTGCTGCATCCAAGGGTTGGTCCCTCCTTTCCTTATGCCACAGTGGAGAGCTGTAGGTGGTCCTTACCACGGGCACCCTTGCATGCTGAGCTTCCTGAAGTCTGGCTGGTTTTGAAGTGCAAAGCACAATTTACTAATGAATTAAAGGGAATTTTGTTATTTCCCCAGGGATGAAAGGGCAGCAGCACCTGACACTGGCACACACCTCTCCCCAAAATCATAGCAGGAAGAAATCAAAAGGAAAGGAAAAGCCACAGCCATGAGACCTGGTGGCAACTCAAGTCTGGGGTTATAAGACCTCAGGCCTGGTGTGGAGGACTGGATTTTTTTTCACACTGAAAGAATGGTTTACTTTTGACAAGACAGTTGTTACTGTGACCCACTTCAGACTGCATGTTGAATATGGCCTAGCTGAGCTCAGACCAAAATGAAACACCAAAATGTTCCATTTCTCCTGCCAAGGTGGCAAAAGAGGAATGGCTGTTTCTTTGGGGCCTGACTTCATAGTGTCTTTTTACTAAGGCTTTTGAAAAGGCAAGAGAGAAGGATCCTGTAGGGCAACTCCATCATACCACAGGTCAGGAGAGAGTGTTGAAAATGCAAAAGCAGAATAGTAATCTGACAGATGTTGTTCTGCCAGTAGGATAGAAGAAGCAGAACCTTGTGCTTCAGGGTATTCCTCTTGCTGAGTACAAAAAACCAAAAGCATGAACCCTTCATGCAAAACTATCCTAGCCCAGTAAATTCCACATTAGGGAACTCTTCAGTAAGCAGCCCCCTTCCTCACCAACCTTGTCCACTGATAAATGCTTCACTTGTCAGCCTCAGGTGCTGCTACAGTATTTTTAGGGAGCAAATAGTTTCTGAAATGTTAAAAAGAAGAGGTAATTCTTCCCTCCATACTTACAGTATTTTGTTTTTTCACCTCAGGTGGTATATTTCTCTGCTACTTATCCCTATGTTATGCTGCTTATCTTGTTCTTCCGTGGTGTAACACTGCCTGGAGCAAAGGAAGGCATTTTATTCTATATAACCCCCAACTTCAGTAAGCTTTCAGACTCTGAGGTAAATATTCCATCTTGTAAACAAAAGTTTCACTACTAATTGCTCACCTTTCAGACATACGACCTGCTCCTCAAGTGCAGAAACAGATTTTTATAACAATTATTTCCTGCAATCAGGTTTGGCTGGATGCTGCCACACAGATATTCTTCTCCTATGGTTTGGGTCTTGGTTCACTGATTGCCCTGGGAAGTTACAACCCTTTCAACAATAATGTTTACAGGTAAGCAGATGCCCATACATATTATATGGATACTTTGCTGTCTCAGCTGGATCTGGATTCTCTCTTGTTGGGTACTATATGATTGAAATAAGTCTTGCATTTGAATATTAGATGTTGTATCTCACTAGGAATGAGACCTATAACTGCATTTACAGTAATGGGAGAGACAGTATGAATTGCCCAGCATGAATTTGAACCCAGATGGTGAAATGCTCAATCATGGAATCTTTTAGCAGGAAAAAGGGGTAATATGCTAATGAGAGTAGCATTGCTTTACCTGCTGCTTAAAGCACCTTACCTTTATTTCAGGGACTCCATCATAGTGTGCTGCATAAACTCATGCACGAGCATGTTTGCTGGCTTTGTCATCTTCTCCATTGTTGGATTCATGGCTAATGTCACAAAGAGGCCTATTGCAGATGTTGCAGCATCAGGTATCCAATATATTTTTTCTCTTAGCTGTTCAGTGGCATCACTTGGTTTGTGTCTCTACGTTGTGTCCAGCTGCTTCATGCAATTGTTCAAAACCCCTCCCTCCAAACATCCCTCAGCTCCCTGCCATTTCAGTTGTCCTTACAGATGGCAGGGTGGAGGTCATTGTTTCAAACCTCTCAGGGCAGCACCAGCAAAACCATTCCATGTTGAGCAGACTGCCTGCCTGCCTGGTGCTCTCTGACCTCTGATGTGGAGTGTGGTCAGGCAGGGACTCATCTGGAGCTGGCACAATGAATACTGATGGCTGCTACTTACAGGGAAGAGCATCCACAAGAGGTGGCAGCAGGATTTGCTGCTTCAGTGCTTAGCTGTGACACCAGATGATGAGCTTCTTGCTACTGAAATTCTTAAAAGCAGACTGAAAGGTGGAATGATGGTAATTATGCTTTTGGAGCCCACGTTCCCAAATTCAGCTAAGTTTTTAAAATTCCTTTTACTGTCACTTTACACCCTTTGAGGCAGATCCATTTCCCACTTGTCCAGACCTGCAGCTATCAGCCAATTTCATGGGATCCTTTATTATGAAAGCCATTTCACTTAGGGCAGTGAGATGTCCATGGAAGAATTCTGCTCTTCTTTCCTTCCAGATGTCTTCCAGATGAAAAAGCTTAAAGCAGCAGAGCAGATGGGTGTCCTAACCCAGCTGGTGTACCAGAGACTCACTTAGCTCTTCTGGCCACAGGGAGGATTCTGCTAACTGAGAGCCTGGTGGACAAGATAGGTCTTATTCTGCTAGCAAACATATCCCGTTGATGAAATACTTCCTTAGTTAGAAAAGCACAGAATTTAAGACCTAAAAATAACCTGCAGAAATCTACACGTACAAAGAAATTGGCAAAAAAACAATGATTATGTCATCCATGGTGGTCAAAAAATGCTCTGGGAAGTCAGTGGTGTGTGAAATGAGCTGCTTGGATTTATATATTTGATACAGATGTAACTATATAAAGACTGCAGCTGCAAACAAACCAGGATTTTTATGTCATATTAAGCTCCTAAGTATATTTTTAGGGTACCAAAGATAACAGACCTTTCAAAGATGCACATAGCCTGCTGTGGCCAGTAATTGCAAAGGGTATTTGAAATTCTGACCTTTTAATTAAGGCTTCTATTTTTCCTAGCAAGCTCAGCAACTGATGCTTGGTTGGAGAGGTGTTGGTTTGCAATCTTTACACACCTGCAGCTGCGTTTCAGTGGAATGTGTAACAGAGTAGAGCTAAGGGCATATTTATCTTAAGGTTATTTGCTTTTACAAAGGCATTCTGATCATGCCTGTTACCGCTAGCAAATAATAGTTTCAGGATCTGCATTGCATTTACTTTGACAGTTCAGGTGTCTAAAGCCACTCCTTGCTTCACTGGTTTGAAAGCAGCCAAAGTCCAGACAGTTGTCACAGCCAGAGTGGTCAGGAAAGCTGAGAAGTCAGGTGTGTCCCTTAGCTGAGGCTCACTGATGTTATTTCTGGGATGACTTCATTTGCTACAAGTTCCCCTCTTAGCCTGATGTCAGTGGTTTTCCAGCTGTTCCTTTTTTTTTTTAATAAGAATTTTTATTCTCCTTCCCACACTGTGCTCCCTCCCATCAGCAGTGAGTAAGAACACAAATGAAGAGGTTTGCCTGTTTACAGCTAGATAGCTTATTAACACCTGTATTTTAATGTAATGTAACAGCAAGTGGGACTGCTGTAACTGCTGGAAAATGTCTTCTCAACTTCTGAGCGATCTTTGTTTCTCTTCTGAACCCCTTGGTGCCAAGCAGAAGATGACAGCTACCAGTAACTACTTGAGAGGGAGAGCAAGCTGCTCAGTACCTGGAGATGTAACCCTAGCCAAGGATAACAGTCCCTGCCTTTGCAGGAGCAACTTCTGAACTGTATCTTGTATTTTCTGGGCTGGTCGGTTGGTTTGGTTTTGCTTTGTTTTTTGTTTTAGTTTGGTTTGGTTGGTTCATTTGAAAAGCTAGGTAGGTGCATGGAGTTCTTGATCAGTTAACACCTGTTAAGCTGAAATCCCTGCTCAGGGATGCTGCACCTATGGCTGAATCCTTCCAATGAGCCTCAAACCTACGGGTCAGCAGGAGCAAATCATCACAACATCCAATCAATCACATTGACATTTTCTCTCCTGTTTTCTCCTACCAGGCCCTGGACTGGCATTTCTGGCTTATCCAGAAGCAGTGACACAGTTGCCAATTTCTCCTTTGTGGGCAATACTGTTCTTCTCCATGTTGCTTATGCTTGGAATTGACAGTCAGGTAAAACTGGTGTAAAAACTAACGATGAAGACAGATTTTCTGCAGCTGCATGGTACATTCTGCATGGCCAGCTGTGCATCCTGCTCTGCCAGCTGGTAGTGGTGCAGAATGGTTTCTAGAATAATCAGAAAAATACTAGAAGGTACTAAGGAGAGGAAAGAGTGGTGAGATGGTCAAAAACTGATACTGGGATGCTTAAAACCTTTTGCTTTTTCATGAACTGATGGAAGCATATACAAGATGAGCAGAAAATTGATTCTGCAGACAAAAGGAACCCTCTTTGAAATCTTAAACCATTCAACCACAACGTTAAAAAGTACCTTGGCAGTATTCATCACTATAGGAGGCACCTACAGGGATAAGCTTTGCAACATTTAGGTGCCACTTATATTTCTGAAAGGCAACCTCACAATTTATCACCCAGGGCAAAAAGATGCAGCACACGTGTCAAGAGCAAACTCAGGAGTCAGTAGGCTCATTACTGAGCACATTCTGGGTCTCAGAGTGTTCTGAAATCACTTCCCAGTGGTAAGGAACAAGATTTTTATTGGTTCAGGCCTCAGCTAAGAGTTGTAGATGGTGCCTCACAACTGGAAATGAATGGGAAGGCACAACCAAGAGGTTTTGCAAATCCAAATAAGATATTCTTCAGAGTTACTGCCTAGATTAAGTAATGAAATGATGAAATAATTAAGTTATGCAATCATTAAAAAATGGTCTGCTGCAAAAATGAACACAAAAGCACACAGCAGCAGTGCACATGCTAGAAAGGACTAGGTCCAAATCAAGCACTCGTTAATCACTCATAATTTTAATACACACAGCAACTATATTGTGAGCACTAAAAAGAGCACCCTGTCTTATTTTGCACAGCATGCTGAGAGGTCACTGTCAGGGCAGTGTTTGGTCACTGCTGGGTGAGCAGTGCCAGGCAGATGTGTCACCCTGCCTGCCATCAGCACTCCAGCACCTCACAGCCATTTGCAGGCTCTGCACAGCACGTGCAGGAATGTGAGGATTCTGCCAGCTTAGTCCTGCACTCAGCTGTCAGCAGAGGAATATCCATCATTTTCTATAAATCCAAGCTGACTTCAGCCTGACAACCAAAATGCAAAAAGAGGGCATTTTATTCTGCAACTTAAAAGGGAGCTGAAAATGAATGTTTTCTATTTCTTTGTTTTTCAGTAAGCTTCAGGCTTGACATTAGAACCTATTGCTCCATCTGGGGGGAAACTACTGTGAAATTAAATGGGTCAAAAATATTCTTGAAAGAACTTGTCTCTAGGCAACTAACAACTGAGGAAGGTAGCCTAATATTATTTAAAAGAATATATATCTGCAGGCTGTCATGATTCCTTCATTTTCTGTCTATCAGTGAAACATTTCATATGCTATAATTTACAGGAACTGCAACTATTGGTTACATCCTGATTGCACTCCTGGAAGTTAATAAAAACGTACAGACCTTGTGGTTTCTGTTATTTCAGGCATCCTGACAACATTTATTTTGAATTTACACAGACAGTAAGATCCTGCAGGATGGCTGTGCTGGGAAGGCCACGTTCTCAGCCAAAATCTTACCTTTGCAATGACTTTTCTGTGGATACAGAAAGTAATTTGTAACTTATGAGAATCAGTCTTTGTCCACTCTGAAGCACTGCTCTGATTCTGCTTTTCTGTGCCTATTTGCTGTCATCTGGGTGAGTAAAGCTCACCAAGTGTACATTTTGGAAAGGGTCTAGGGGCCAAAGCCTTCAGCTGTAGGTATGTTGTCTTCTATCACGAGGAAAGAGCACTTTTTCTTCTTCATAAAGCACGGGCCACAGTTCACAGTGGGAATTCTAAGTCTGGTGTCTTGGCTGTCACTTTCCTTGCAGTTCTGCACCGTGGAAGGGTTCATAACAGCTCTGGTGGATGAATTCCCCAAGCTGCTGCGCAACCGGAGAGAGCTCTTCATCGCCGTGGTCTGCATCGTTTCCTACGTCATAGGGCTCTCCAACATCACTCAGGTACCTTCCCCAGCAGACTCCCACCTGGTGCCTGGCATGCAGCACCTGTCTCTTTGTCCCCTTTAAACTGGCATCAACTTGGAAATGGAAAATGCCTGCATTCCAGGGGTGTGCTGTGTCCTACCGCATGGCTGGGGTGACAGTGCACATCCCTACAGCCTGTCTTGGAGTCACCCAGTGGGAGCTGGGGTGGTCTCCTTGGCTTGCTGTGATCTGCTCAGCTGAAAACTATTTTGAGGGAAATAGTTGACTTAATGAACAAAATGCAGTAAAAAGAAATCAAACCAGTTAATTGAATTCTAGCAGTAATCTGATTTTTCTCAGTATTGACCTCAAGTATTATAAAATTTCATGCTGTTAACTTTAATTAATTTACATTAATATGTCCATAACCTATTTGCCACTGTTGGTTTGTAGCTTGCATTTTGATCTTGGAACTGGGGTTCTTACTATTTAACACTTCCTTCTTATGTGTTTTAGGGTGGAATCTACGTGTTTAAGCTTTTTGACTACTACTCTGCCAGTGGAATGAGTCTCTTGTTCCTTGTATTCTTTGAGTGCATCTCAATATCCTGGTGCTATGGTAAACACAGTTTGTATTTATTTGTTCCATGAGTTTTGCACATGATGTGGCTACTACATTTACTCACTTGTGTGTGATGATGCTGAGGGTGGAACTGAACATGTTTTATATGCATGTAATTCCACTGAGGACTCAAAGTTGGCTTGTGGAAGGTGCTCCTGCCTCATTAAAACACCCCAAGGACAAGCATGGAAGTCATTAGATGCTAAGTGTGTCAGGAATACTAAATGGGTGACATCTCCCATCTTTTTTCCTGTCCCCACTCCTTGGAAGCCTGGATCTTCAGAGGTGGTGGGTACTGCAGTGCTCAACACAATAACTTGGCTCTTCTGCACCTTGTAACCTCTTGTGATGCCTAGAGGTCCCTTCCAACTCCTGTGCTTCTGTGATTTCCAGAAATGACTCTATAGCTCTGGGATCTTGCAGGGAGAGCCAGGCTCCTTGGTCACTTGTACTTTGCATAATTGCCAAAAAATACCCAGAAGTCCGGGCTGAGAAGCTCTGAGTTTAAAGATTAATGAGCAAGTATCATATTCTTCCCAGAGTATCTGTGCATGTGACTCTTAGCTCTGTGTTAGCTACTCCAGGGAACTAATCCCATGGTTAAAAAAAACACTTCAACTTGTATTCCAAAACTAATGCAGAGCAAGATCACTGGAGCCTTTCTGCTGCCTTTTAATGGGTTTAAAAGGATGGAACAGCATTTCTTGGCAGAGAAATACATATGAATGCATATGAGTCCAGCAAATGCCAATGAAAAAAAACAACACACCAGCTAGTGAAGAAATGAAGGACAAAGTTCCAAGCAGTATGAGAGACACCTCTGAGAAGGTGATGGGGAGCTGGTAGGTAAGAGCAGCAGCAGAAGGGCTGCTCTTTGATGTCACAGGCAGTGCTGTGTGTAGATGGTGAGCACACACCCATGCTGGGTGAATCTGGATGATGTTAGGATGGATTGTTTTTTTAAATTTAATTTGTAAAATGTCATTTTAAATCTCTTGTTCTAGTAAGACTTAGAGTTGGAATGAGCCAAGGTGATTTATTGCATCTGGCCTTCACAGGTACAGACTTCCTCAAGCTGTGCATGGGAATAAGCCTGCTGGTCACTAAGGAATTAATGAGAAATTAATGGGAATGAGAAAAAAAATATTATCTTGATGCTTCTGAGTTTTCTTTGCCATCCAGATATGTAAAAAGTGATGCTGGGACTCTTTAAAGCTTCATCATTTAGGACCATGTCTCTCAAAGTCACTGAGCTTTCAATTGAATCAGTTATGTGGTGTCTTCCTATGCTGTTTTTTATTTCTATATTTAGGTGTTAATAGATTTTATGACAACATCCAAGAGATGGTGGGATACAGACCCTGCATCTGGTGGAAACTCTGCTGGTCGTTTTTCACTCCTATCATTGTGGCAGTAAGGAACAAACTTTTCTTGTCTGATTCACAGGATATAAACCAGGTGGCCTCTGTGCTACAGCATTGGCATCTCCACCCTCACAGCCTCATATTAAACCTGACCTCATCCCTTTTTTAAGGATTTCAGCAATTCCACTGAAGGCAGTAGGCAAACCCCACTGCCATTAGAGGAAGCCTTTGCCCCAAGAAAAGAAGCCCTGTGCAATTTCAAGATTTCTGTTTAGTCCTCAGGAAATGGCAGTTAGTCAAAAGTTTGGCAGAGATAGAAAACTCTAAGAACAGATTTTCACCATTTCTTTTATTCCTGCCTAAACTGTAGCAATCCCTCTAAAGTCTTAATTTTCCATATACACAGAAATGTCCCCATCTTGTGAACTGCATTCCTGCACAGGCACTGCTCAGGTAACAGACTGAGACTATAAACTGATGGCTTCTCTCATGGTGTTCTGTGGAACATGTTATCCAGTTTACACTGATTTTTGGTACTGGAAACCACAGTACAGGCATTTCCCAGCTTTAACTGAGCTTTATCCAGTTAAGCTCATACAGCACACTTTGAGATAATAAGCACATGGATGTAAATTGACTACACAGAATGTAGTCAAGCCAGGTGCAATATAAAAAATGTATGAGGTAGACACTGTTACACATGACATGATGGCTTTTCCCTCCCTGATATTTCTCTGATAGTCCCATATAGGAAGCCACAACTAAGAGCACTAAAGAGAGGCACAGAAATGTGTCTAAGCTGAGGGTTCCTTGATGTATTTCTACCCAAATGCAGGCAGCTTTCATTTGGCTGAAATGTTCAAGTGTTCAGGAAGGCATAAAAAAAGCTTTTTGTTGATTTTAATGAGATAGTAGGAAAATGACCAAGACTGGATGTAAGACTTACCAGATATTTCCTATCTTGTAAAGTCTTCAGCAGGGTTTGTTGGGCAGTGCAGGTCTGGAGGTGGTGATGGTGTGCCAGTAAAATCTTCCTCTTTGGGGATGTGTTCTGAACCTGGGATCATCATGAGCTTCCTTCTTGGATGGTGCAGTGTAGCCAGTTTCCTTTCCACCTAGATGCTGGAAACAGGCCAGGATAAGAGCCTCACTTGGGGAATTAAAGGAAAAAGTACCATGTCTGCAGGCCATCTGTTTGAAGACAGCACAAAAGCAACCCAGAAGTGCTGCTGATCAGTGGTACAGTGTGTGTCTGCAGGCAGGATTCCCCAGGACCCCCATCCTTCCCTCTGATTTTGTGCAGGCTGTCTGAGGACTCTGCCAGTAGCAGTGCATTCCCTGTTCCAGCCTGCCTGGATAATCTGAGATGCAGGCTTTGTATCTGAAAAAAATAGTGGGTACATGAAACACTGATTTTGGTAAGAAACTTCTTGGGAAGCTCCCCTCTAACTACTGAAAAACTCAAAGTGGCTTTTGAATTTCCTGAGTTCTTTTACACAGAAAATCTGTAGCCACTTCATGCACAGCAGGTTCCATTCTGACTGCCCTCACGTTCCACCACGAGCAAAGCCTCGGGGCTGAGAATTTTTAGGGCCAGGCTTGAGAGAACATTTCCTATTCAGAGCCTCTCGGAGCCTGGTGCTGAGCAGTGCAGCAGGGCTGTGCTGGTACTGTTATCCCAGTCAGAAAGTTAGTTGAGACAAACAAAACACTTCACCATTTCAGGATTACTGTTCCCTTCCTTGCACATTCCCAGAGTGGAAGTTAGGCTTGCAGGGCTCACTCAGGGCAGTGCCTGTTTCCTGCAGCCCCACCTACAAGCCAGGCCATCACCAGGGACCACAAGAACCCTCTGCTCCTTGCCTGGATGGAAACACAGGCTTGAAGTCCATGTCAACCCAGAAAAACACTTTGAACACAAAAAGACTCTAGAAATCTGATCCAAATCTTCTTTTCTGCTGTACTTTACAGGGAGTGTTCCTCTTCAGTGCTGTCCAAATGACTCCACTCACAATGGGGAGTTATGTTTTCCCAAAATGGGGCCAAGGAGTTGGTTGGTTCATGGCATTGTCTTCTATGGTGCTGATACCAGGCTACATGGCATACATGTTTCTAACCCTGAAAGGCTCCTTAAAACAGGTAAGGCTCTCTTGTACCTGGCCACAGGATTTCCTCTTGCAAGCCCTGTGCACACTGACAGAAGGTGGCCGGGCAGAAGGTCTCCTGTGGCCTCACTATTATTTTGCATACAGCTGAAAACCATAAAACCAAACTCCAAAGAGACAAAAGACAAGACAGGGTCTGTACCATCTGTTGTCAAACATGATTCACTGCATTCAATCTGCTCCTTATCTCTGGGCGTTGACAGCTCCAGACACTTTGCATCCCAGCTCCCTCCTCCTAGAAAACAAAGTAGTAGTTTACAAAATACACAGATTTGCCCTTATGAATGCAAGAAGTGCTGTCAGGTATCAAGGGGATGCTCTAAGGAACAGGAATCAGAGTCCTAGGACTAAACCCACATAACCCTCAGGCTCCATGAGCCTGCTCACAGTGACCCTGTTTAGCATCTCCCTGCTATGTCATCAAAGCTTTGTCATCAACAGCATCAAATGCTGTTCTGCATTCCAGGATCTTAGAGCTGCCTTCCAGTACCTGAAGGAAACCTATAGGAGGGCTGGAGAGGGACTTTTCATAAGAGTGTCCAGCCACAGGACCAGGGGAAATGGTTTTAAACTGGAGGAGAATAGGTTTAGGCTGGATATTAGGAAAAAGTTCTTCAGTGGGAGGGTGGTGAGACTCTGGTACAGATTGCCCAGAGAAGCTGTGGCTGCCCCCTCCTGGGGTAGAAATCCTGCTAAAGGGGTGTGACCCAGCTCAGGGCCAGGCTGGATGAGGCCTTCATGAGAGGAGTCCCTGCCCATGGCACGGAGGCTGGAGGAGCTGATCTCTAAGGTCTCTTCCATCCTATGACTCTGTGCTT